>NC_140547.1:11306415-11726415 GCF_057382185.1 Mchenga conophoros | reverse complement strand
TGTGTGTATACCATAAACCTGAGTGACTCTGTTTTTCTCTGTGTGTGTGTGTGTGTGTGTGTGTGTGTGTGTGTGTGTGTGTGTGTGTGTGTGTGTGTGTGTGTGTGTTTCTCGCTGAAGGAGGAACAGAGGCTAATTGAGGCAGGAGAGTCCAGGTGATAGTGCTCTCATTAGATGAGCAGGTGTGCGTGCGCCTTCAGTCTACCTGTGACGATAGAAGTCCCTTATCTACTGAAACATGCATGTGTGTTTTTCTGTGCACGAGGCTGGGAGATGCAGAGGCCAATAGATCACACATTTCTATCTCTGAAGGAACAATAAAATATAAAACTGCACAACATACAAGAAGCATTAAAGACGCGCTACAAATGCAGAGCACAGGACCAAATTCAGGCATGCTGTGTATCTTTGACAGCGCACTCTACAGCACAACAGATTAGCTCTTTTTTTTTTCTTTCGTCGTAACATATTTGATTTTTCTTTTGTTTTATTTACTTCTGGTATTTGTTAAATTTCATTATTGACACAGATATTTTCTTCGTTTGTGCTTCGTTTGCTTTCAGAGAATCCAGTGCACTTCCCACAATGCCACCAAGGCAAAATGAGAACTTTTAAAAGCCAGACACGAGTATTTTTCACAATGCACCGCAGCCCTGAAATTTTCTCAACGTTACCCGGCAGAGAATGCAAATGTCAATTGTGTTGGCTACTTACAGTCTTTCACCGAGCCAGCTCGCTCGCACAAATTCTGCGTGATGTTCGTCTGAGAGCGGATTGACCACAGAATTCACGGCAAGTGAGAGAAAGTCACGTGTCCCTCTCCTGACTGATAATAGTTTGAGCTCTGAGAACAGACTCACCGTTAGAGCTAGTCTACTAATAGAACGAAGGCTAAAGGTGGCTAGATTTTTATTAAGGCACGAGAAAGTGGAAGGCCAACCTGCTGCGTTTGCTCACATACATCATTATTACTGTTACTGTCATTACGTGTCCGATTTAAGTGGAAACCTCAGAGGCTGAAAAAAGGAGTGCCAAAAACCGACCCCAAAAGCGAGCGAGTCTCCACAGACTCCTATATTAATGTAGCCAGCTTCCCAGCATCAGGGTTCACAGGTTTGTCTCTGTGAATAGTTTCACCTGCATGGTGTGACTTTAGTTTTTAAACAACTCAGACATTTTAGACACTGTTAAGGCTCAAAGTTAGGAAGGTAGACAGCAGCAGCTGATTTTAGCATTTAAAAGTGTGGCTATGCTTCACTAGACTTGTGTTGATAATGATGATGCAAACATTGTGCACGTGCCGTGGCTCTCTCCGTCACTTCTGTGGGTAAAGGAAGCTGGATGGAAACGCCTGACTAAATGACAGGATGTCATCACAGACTGATGTTACGCAGGTCATGTGACTGACTCTCAGCATATATAGAGAATAAATAAACCTGAAGACGGGCTTGAAATACTCAAAATCTTTAAGCAGCACACCGATGCAGGCGCTACATTTAAGACAACTGGCATCAAACTGACTTGGCAGTCTTAGCGTGCGTGCCTCGTGGATATGTGGACTCTTCTGCGTGTCTGCCGTTTTAATCCCTGTCTGGGTAGATGTTTTAATTCCTGTTTGAGGCCGTTTAAACGTGTGTACGGATCCGTGTTTGTGTGCCTCGGGTTGCACGCGACCCAGAACTTCACCCCTTTCCAGCGGCTCACCAATAACACTCGATCTCTGGGAGAGGATTCACCCACAAGGGCTCTGAAATCAGCGAGGCTCGCTGCAGCTCAGCTACTTAATCTCTCTGTGCCGCTCCACCATCTCTACTTCATATTTCAGACTCCTGGTTGTTGGCAGCCGGGCCGACCTCCAGCAGCCCCGTCCACCCTGCTGCCTGCCTGCCTGCACGCTGGTGGAAGCAAAGGCAAAAAAGACAGATTATATCTGACCGATGCATCCGTGTTCCAGGAAAGGCGATGTGAGGTGGGTACGTGTGTGTTTTTTCATTGAAAAGCTCATCATTTTCAGCAGAGCTGGGAGTGATAAAACTTTTTTATTGATTTAAATGAGGGATTTTGATATTTTATATTGACTGTGACGGTTCTTTTACAGCTTATTTTTTCACCCTGGTCAAGTCAGACATTTTTCCTCCAAAAAACTGATGTTTGCTATTTTGAAAACTGATTTTGCGGTTTGTTTATTTTTGTATTCACTGTTCAGTGTTATAAATACGCTAAACATGCTATGTTTAGCGTAAAGTACCTAAACAAAGCTAATATTACCGACTGATACCTGCAGTCGGTCACATTTGATTTTCTAAGAACTACAGTTGACAGCATATACAAACAAAATAATAAAAAAAAAAACTTTTTAACTCTATAACACTTTTATAACAAAAGAAACTGGAAACAGGTACAAATAATTATCTGATTTGGTCAGGTGCTTAAATCCGTTTCTAGTGCGTACAACAACATGTTAGCAGGGCTGCGAGTGTGCACGTGGCTTTTCTCCTGCACCGCTCTGCGCTTGTTGCCCATTCGCAAAACAGACCAGCTCGCATTCAGTTGGCTGTCACCAGTCAGCTGGAAATCGGCTGATTTCGGATGCTTAAGCCTCCTCGGAGACCATAAACCTCTGTTAGTGGATGTCTTCATTGAATTTCTCTTTTGGGCTGGGACTAATGTGCAGGAAGCCTGCTCTGAGGGTCAGTATCACAGATATGCAGCACACATGTGCACCAGCATCTCTACACGACTCCACCCTGACTTCATCTGATTAAACGACACATAAATCACGTCGGTATTAAAGTTGGATGATACAGGCCCGCCTTTGTTTGCCATTAAAGCCCTCTCTGCGTTGTGGACTGTATTAAGCGGAGATGAATAAAGCCAATGAGCAGCAGAGGTGTTCTCCTGAAGGAGGCCTGGACATGGGACCATTAGCAGGAAGGATGTACATTAAGGAAGAGGATGCAACACATTAGAGACCCTACCTCCTCGACAGTTCAAGGGCATAATATAAGGCTAATAAGTCTAGCAGACCTGAAACAAATGGTTAAGTTTGCAATTGTTTCCAATACTAAAGGTACGATTGGTTTAACTTGTTAAATGTCAGAATAGGACAGGAGCAAAAGCACCAGCTTACAACATGTCAAACTGCTCCAATTTAACAGCTGATTAAACTGAAACTAATAATGAAGGGATGCTAATCACATTAAGAAGCCCAACTGACAGCATGTTTACATTGTCCCACATTAACAAACACTACAAAGTAGGGCTGCACGATTAACCGTTAGAAAATCGCGATCTCGATTCATACTTATGTGCGATCTCATTTCCAAATGACAACGATTTAAAAAAAAAAAAAAAAAAAAGACGATTGTACCGCATTTTGATCCGGGACGTAATCTGCATGAAAACAAGCGCTCACTCTTCCTGCTCAACAAATGACAAGGGCGGAGCCTTATACCACGTGATACAGAAGCTGTGCCATGTGATGCTAAAATTAGCAGGGAAAAAACAACGGAGAGCACGTCAGGGATGACGAGAAAGTGACAGGAGAAAATCCGTCCTGGTCAACCACCCAAACATCAATAACGGGAACCTTTTACAGCGCTTCCCTATACACGTCGAACTCCCGCAGGCACAAAGAAATTACGGAGGCTATCACTTATCACCTGACCAAAGATATGGCTCCCATCAACACTGTGCAAAACGAGGGATTTAGGAAAATGATCAACACCCTAGACAAACGCTACACAGTGCCGTCCCGCTACTATTTTTCTATTGTTGCACTACCTGCTCTATACACACGGAGACGGAATTTCAAGCAGTATAACATTTTGCGGCAACAACAAAACGTGAGACATTTGTTGTTTTTATGTTTATTTATTGTTTTTATGTTCAGTCTCAACTGTTACGAAGTTGATGTGCAGTTAATAAGTGCAATAAATATTTATACTGGAAAAGAAAATCGTGAGAGAATCGTGATCTCAATTCTAAGCCAAAAAATCGTGATTCTCATTTTATGCAAAATCGTGCAGCCCTACTACAAAGTACTGCTGTTATTCAGCAACTATAAAACAGACACACACACACACACACACAGGACTAGGCTCACTAACATGTTCATGTTTTTACACTTTCTTAAAGTCGGGACCTCAGCTGCCTGCTCGAACACATAACAGCTCATAATGTGAATTCCATTCCTAGTCATACAATAGAGGGGGAATCACACTCATCCTCGCTGAACAGGAAGTCAAACTAAAAGAGCTTCTTACCTCTGACAGGAAGGTCTGTGCTGATTTCTGGGCACCAACATGCAGCAAATACTCGTACACATATAAAGCTAACCTGTAAAACAAGAGCAGAGACGAGAGGAGGAGTGAGCGCTGAGGATCACAGTGAGCGTTCATTCAGGAGGATTTCAAAAGTGAAGGAAAAGTCAAACGTTTGTGCACAACTGGCGGAAAATCATCGCCGTGTCATCTGAGATGGCGCTCGGATAAACGTGATTTTACAGTACAGATATCATATACACAGCGACAGGGTGATGAATGTTTGATGCGCAGGTTTCAGGATGACTGCTGCTGAGGCACAGAGAAAAACATGGATGAAGAATATCCTCAGACAGGACTCCCAGACGCGAACACACCCTTGTGGATTCTACGTGTTAGAAATGATAACACAAATCACTCTTTAAGAGACAAAAATGATTCATTAATATAAACAGCAATTAGTTTAAGACGGAAGCACAGCTGATAATTATTAGCAGCTTTTCAATCACCTGTGAGACAAATCTTAAATCAAATATTGCTGTCTAAGCTCGGTCCATTAAAAGAAAATCTTTTAGGATCATCCAGCTAAAAGAGTAGAAACACAGCTGCTGGAAATGGCTGAGGAGGCTCTGCAAACAAGCCTTTAATATTACACTTCTGCTGATATCAAAAATATAGTGTATTCTTCTCACACTAAACAATAGACTTTATGTCCTCATATTTACACTTTGCAGCTCAGCCTGTATTCATCACCAAAGCTTTACTCACATGTCCTTTAGAGGGTTTCAGTGAGCAGGAGCCAATCACCAGGTAAAGAGGTGGGCTACACCTGCCAGTCAATCGTGTACGAAAAGACAGACAAGCTGTTCAAGCTCACACTCACACCTGCATGTGACATTTACCAATTAACACAGTCTGCATGTCTTTGTACTGATGGAGGCAACCAGAGCATCAGCACAGGGATAAAGACCCCAGTCAGCCGGCTGCTCCCAACCCAGAGCCTGCTATCTATGAGGCCTGATCACAAAGGATCAAACTACTGAGTTAAACTATTTATTCATGCACAGGAAAAAAAGAATAACGTTCGATTCTACTATTAATCTTTTTTTTTTAAATGCTGGTTCATGACTTTAAACAAGTCGTGCACATTTTGACTGCACAGTTTCCCACCAGTCACCAATAAAAACACACATTTTTTAACTTTTGCTGTAGAAAATGAATTCGGCTCGTGTGATGTGTCGATCCGAGAACCAGTAAAAGTCCGGTTGCCTAGCAACAAGATGGTGGGACTTCATAAAGTCATCGCTTCCCGCCAAGAAACTGTACGACACATTCTTCTTCTCCTTCCTCTCTTGGCTGCTCCCTTTAGGGGTCACCACAGCGGATCATCTGCCTCCACCTCCTCCCATCCCAGCATCCTCCTCTGTCACACTAATGCTCTGCCTGTCCTCCTTCACTACATCCACCCTCAGCATCCACCTTTTCTCCTCCACACACGTCCAAAGCGCCTCCGCCTCGCCTCTCTGACTTTGCCGTGTCTGGCCACCATCCTAGAAACCTTTGATTTCGGTCTTGCTGCTGTCCTTCTTTCACAAATCACCCCTGATACTCGTCTCCACCTGCTCCACCCTCCCCGCACTCTCCTCTTCACCTCCCTTGTGCTTTGGATAGCTAACCCCAGGTTCACTACCTCTGCTAGCATCCTCCCTGCTGCACACATGTACCATGCCTTGTTTCTGCTACTTTTTATTCCTCTTCTCTCCAGAGCATACCTCCACCTCTCCAGGCTCTTCTCCACCTGTTCCCTACTCTCATTACAGACCACAACCCATTTCCATATCTTCATGGTATGGCTCCTCAGCTTTATTCCACTGTAGTTACTACAGATCTGCTCTTGAAAATCGGCACCGGCACAGGTCTCCCTTCCTCGGCCATCCTCGCACTCTCACAGCTTGTGTCCTGAGTCTGTACGACACATTATCCTACTACAAACCACCATGTCCTCTTTTTACGTTAGCTTGTGGAACATTAGATTAAAACCATGTGATTTTTATTTGAGTTTTAGAGGTACTGACAGGCAAATGTTGCATTCTGTGGACAGAGCCAGGTGATCTACCTGCGCCTGCTTCCTGTCTTTATACAGGATAGTTATTCGTAGTAACTTTAAACCCATTATGAACATTTCCAGCTCTTAGATTTCAGTCAAGTGAATTATCACGATTCATAGTTCAAAAAAATATTTATCTGATACGGAGCGTCGACGCAGCCGCTCGGTTCATCCTCCGTGTGAAACAAGCCGGTTTTCCTGCTCACCCTTTAAGCCGACTCCTGATTGGCTTCCCGTGGTGCTGCTGTGCAAACAGCCACAGCTGTATGCCTGAGATGACCACATTAAAGATATCCACTTTCACTGACATCACACAGAGGCGAGAGTAAAAAAAGCTCACGGTAACCTGAGCTTTTAGCTCACAGGGATCACTTGCACAACCTTAAATGAAACTCTGTCTGTGATTAATATGAGAATGTGCTGTGGTAACAGAATTAAACTGACAGAAAGTAAAGAAAAGCGTCTTAGCCCCGCTTCGATGCACAGATTTGAAAGTGGTATTGATCTTCTCAACTAGTTACAGCAGAGAAGGAAACAAACATATTTCTCAGTGGCTGCAAAGGACTTATTACAAACATAAATGTACTTTATATCATAAATAGCATCAGTTTTTAGAGACCAGCCAATTACTTTCTTTCTCTTCCCTTATTAACACTCATCCTACTGCCACTTGGCCAGACTCGCAAAACTCAGGTAAACAGTATTTACCAACATTATTATCACAAAGAACTCAAATACTGGCACCCACTCCCGGTTAGACAACAAATTCATCTGCATAAATCTGCATGGACGCACATGCTTCCCTCAGGTTCACCATTTCAGGACAAAAGCAAACTGCACTACTAAATATTTTTACTACGATGAAGAAGCGCGGACAGACGCCACACCATGCAGTCATCTATATTCAGCTCTCCCTGCTTCTACAGCACTGTGCGGGGAGGTGCTGCGCTTTTGTGTACGGTGGGGGCGATAGATTTTATGCTGATCACATGCATCAAGCCCAGACCAGACAGAGAGTTATGATGTTTGGGTTGTTGCTGGGTGATACTGAATGAATCAATAATGAGCCAGAACAGAGTTGAACAAGCTGACTCTTTATGTCTTTAAAGATGTCACTGCAGTGTCTTGAGAACTATCTGCTAAAGTGTTGCAGCTGGTCCAGACTAGTTTCAGCCAGACACGCGATGCCATCACCTGCGGTATTTCTAACATCTGAAACCATCCTATTTATGCCCATATCAGCGCCTAATGTAAACACACAGTTTAAGGAAAACATATATGTCGTGTGTATGTGTGTGTGGCTGTGTTTACATATCTTTGTAGGGACCAAGAATCAGAAGTTTGCTATGCTTGTGGGGACCAACAGCCCTTATAGGGACCAAAATCCCAGTCCCCATGAGTTTGAAGGCATTTTTGAGACTCAAATGTGGTTTTAGCATCAGGGTTACAATTAGGTTATGGTTAGGCTTAGGGTTAGGCATTAATTTTTGATAGTCAGGGTCAGGGTAAGCGGCTATGTGAATTAGCATTATGTCAATTAGATGTCCCCACAAAGATACGAAAACACGGTGTGTGTTTGTTTGTAAAGAGTCACATGTAGGAGCAAATTGTTTGTTGTTAATGTTTAATATTGATATCAGATGCAGCGACTGTTCTGCTGAAGTGCAAGTGATCAGCTCGGTGTTCAGGAAAATGCCCATCGCCTGTAACTAAGAGTCATCTGCGAAAATGTGCAGCAAAATCATTTTTATTTTTTAACAATTCAGAGGATTGTTGGCTCTAACATGACCCAGATTATGACTTTACCTTAAGCCGTGTTTCATTAGAACAGGATACGAAGGAAACGGCACTACTATGGTACTTATTTTAGTTTCATGTGAAATTTTTGTGCTTTTTAGCAAAAAATGTAAACTTCTAATGAGAAAGAGAAATACTATTTTCATCCAATAATAATAATATCTGGACGCTCCCTCTCTATCACACAGATATATTGTAATATAAAGGGTAAAGCATGTTTGGGCAGTGGAGCTGAATCAGTGTGTGGAGAAGGAGCTCCCCTGCCTGTTGTGTTTCGGAGGGTGGCGGGGTTATCTGTGATGGATCACAGTTTGTTCAGTGGCCTCCTCTCCACCACAGCTTCAACAGTGTCCAGTTTGCAGCCAATCACAGAGCACAACAGGCCTTGCTGCAAACCTCCATCATTTTGCTGCCCACACTGAAGGATCTCAGGAATCAGAGCCTGCTCGTCCTCTCTTCATATACAGCCTTCCGGTTCACTTTATTGCACGGTAATAATCACAGCAATCAATTTTTTAAACACAGAAAGCTTTGTAAGCTTCTTGTTTTTAGCCAAGAGTAACGACTGCAGCTTTGGCACGTGGAGCTAATCACGAAAATATGCAATAATGTGAAAACGAGCTGCTACAGAAACACTGATCACTTTAGTTGGAGCATCAAACACCAAAATGACTCCTTTGGCACGGGCGTCAATAACGTATGTAAAGCTCGAAAGAGTTATGTTGTTAATTATTTGAGCATTTAAACCAGCAGTGGCCGACGCGCTCCTCCAGTCAAAGTCTCAGTCGTGTGGGAAAGGACTCACGTGGAAGCAGCCAACCAAAGCCAACTCATGTCGCCTGTCCTTTTTCTCACATCTGCATTTTGGCAGCTGCACATTTAGAGGATGCCATTTGAATTCAATTCAATTTAATTTGATTTATACAGTGCCAAATCACAACAGCAGTCGCCTCAAGGTGCTTTATATTGTAAGGTAGACCCTACAATAATACATACAGAGAAAAACCCAACAATTATATGATCCCCTATGAGCAAGCACTTTGGTGACAGTGGGAAGGAAAAACTCCCTTTTAACAGGAAGAAACCTCCGGCAGAACCAGGCTCAGGGAGGCGGGGCCATCTACCGTGACTGGTTAGAGTGAGAGAAGGTATGCTAAATAATGAATCGCAATGAAACTGTACTTGCAGTTTAGCAAGGTTCAACAAGCGACCCTGTGTTAGATTTGTATTGTTGATTGTCATTTATGCTTAGAAATATTTACTTATATATGCTTAGAGTTTTGTAATTAGTTGTAGATTGGTAGAGGTTTTGATCCTTGATAGTCTGCAAACTTTGTGTGTATTAGACAGCACTTTGGGAGCATGAGAGGTCATACCGTGTCTTATTGTTTTATGGTAGGATTAACGTAGTTGCGTCTGTTCTAGTCTAAGTGCTCTTTGTTTAGATGAACTGCAGGACTTCCTCACCGTGTTATCTAGGATGAACCATCTAGGGTGAGGGGGAGGCTACCCTCTTCCTGACCAAGGATGTTTGACCCTTTGATCAGCAGTCCACACACACACACACACACACACACACACACACACAGGCAAGGTACTCTTTGTGTGTATGTAGACGTCATATGTTAATGAACTTATGCATATTCATGTAACCTCAATAAAAGAACAGTGGTACGGGAGAACGGACGAGAGCAACTGGGGTCAAGCGAAGGAACGGTGCCTGTCCGGTTCTCACCCGTGCACGAGAAACATGAAGAAGCTTGCCTACTTGTGTCTTGCTTTGCAGTGTAATTATATTGTCTTCAACGTTCCAGCGGATGGGTTCAAGCTACAAACCTATCACCCTGTCTCCTAAAAATGACGTTCACGCGACATTAAACTACATTCTCAGTGATGTTTCTGTGGGACAGCTAATACTGCTCCCACCTAAAAGTTTAAAAGTGCATAAACAACAGGACTTTCATACAAAAGAAAAGGGTTCGACTCCTGTATCCTACCGATGTTCTGGCACGTTTGTATTTTCTGTTTTTAAACTTGAAATTGTGCCTTCATTGCTCTTTAGTTTTATTTTCGCTCACTGTTTGTTTAGAGTTGGGACACAGCAAAAGATCATAGGTCAAAATAGACCCTTTCACAACCTCCTAAGAAGCTGCTCCATTTTACGTCAGCAGCAGAGCAAGAAAACAAAAATAGGTCTTCCTCAAAACAAGAAGACGGGACTGCCACATGTTGTAACGTTCAAAATCAACCCTGCCTTTGCAGTGCGAACACCCAGCAGCAGGCGCCAGGTCCTATATGCTGCACCTACGCTGTACAGGATCGAACAGATTCCCATGAGCACTGCGCCGATGAAATTTTCATGGCAGAGTCTGGTGTGATCTGAGGGGCTCCGTGCCCCAGCGATGGGCACCTGCCCTGGCTGCAATGCATTATTTAAAAACACTCATTCAATCCAGGCTTCAGGGGACACCTTTTGTTACCCTGTCAGAACCAGTAAGTGTAACCCGGCTGAGGAGGAGACATTTTTGCAAGCCGGTGGAGCAGAGCTTGAGGAAGAACAGGTAGATAAAGTAGGCGTGAGGGGGGTTAGCTGTGGCAGAGGGAAACTGAAGGTCAGGGCCTCGGCTCTTTGCTCTACGGACAGCACCGGTGAGAACGCTTCCCCGTGACCCCTGCTCCGGTTACACGTGTCAGTCAGGAATAAAAGGTGAGATGCTTACGAGACAAAGCACGAGCACAAACAGCCCTCTCCTCAGCTTATGCGCCCTCTGAAGAGGTTCACAAAGGAAATTTAACAGAAAAAACAAATTGCTGATGCAAATTAGTCGATGAGACATGGGAGATCAGTCTGAGTGGGAGGAAGAACATCTGACCTGTGCTTTGACTGCCGACTAAATATCAAGGCCCGTCACGTAAAGTGTGTCAGGCTGTATTAAAAGAGCCACAAAGCCAACTGGCAGAGCATCTGTCTCGTCCTCATCTTCTTTATCTTAAGACGCAAAATGATTCATAACAATTTTTAAACCATAAGCAGCTCCAAAGGAGAAGAATGAAAACCCTCTACAACATCGCTTCTGATCTTCCCTCCTTTCTCGTCGCCAACGTCACGCAAGCAAACTAAGACTTCGCTCCATGTCCACACATCAAGGAGATCTCTCCCACTGTCACGTCCCCGGGAAACACACACCTGACATTTAGCCCCAGGCTGTCCCAGCTCGCCTCAGGAGACAAGGGCATCTCGGCTGAGTTTAGCGAGCTAAAACACAGACAGTTAGCAAATTAACTCTCATGTCTTTGTTTCAATAATTCAGCAGCGAGAGCGGCGGCAGGCCAAGGAAGGAAGCGATGGAGGATGAGGCAGGGCCTCTAACTGCATCTGCTTTCACATACATGCCTTTTAGAAACAATAAATACTGATTTTAAAGCGCGACGGGATAAATATGAAACATTTACACCCAGCATATAAACACAGTACGGCTGTGCCCGGTGTGGATGCAGTGATGTATCACTTAAAGGTGAATGAGAGGGTGGATGCCCGTTTGAGACATCCGTGATAGAGTGAAGCTGTTTCACTAAAGCTTATTCCCGCTGCGCAGCGGCTGTGTATATTTTTTGGGCTCAGTTATGGCATTTCCTTTGTCAAAACAAATCAGCGTCACCGAGCATGTAAACAGCAGTGGCTTTAGCCATGGGTTAATCCACACATTGTTAGACAAACACAAGCACACATGAAGCCTCCGCTCTCCCTCTCGGCTCTGTGATGTTACCTGAATCACGTGGAACTTTTCTCAGAGTTTAATAGTAAAACTGGATTTTTAACCCACAAAAGCCGTTTTTAGGTGAAAGAGGCAGACGAGAGCGATTGACTACCATCCTCAGCAGGTAATGAGGACGATAACATGATGCAACTTCAAAAAGGAGCTTTTGTTTTGTAACCGACGTATGTTTAGGAACACACAGAGCCTCGTTTGCTCGATCGAGGCTTTTTCCCGTGTGCTAATAAAAGGCGCGCACTTCTCATCTGTGTGCTCTGTTGCCAAACTGATTAACAACTTCAGGCACGTAGCTTCAATATTTATACTCTCTTCTTTATTTCAAGTGAGAAAACTAGCAAATTTGTGCGGATGCACCAGAAGCAGCTGACGAAAGGCGGCATTAATTGACTGTTGACATATCTGAATGAAAGCACAGTCAGCCAAAGGGTGCTGAGGGTAAATCGAGGGCTTCTTTACTTTTAGAGCAGTGTTTCTGCTTGTGTTAGCGCACAGCTCTTTATGCTTCCTTCAAAAGGCTAAAATGCAGATGGCAGAGCCATCTGTGTAGAATCAAAACCATGCATTCAGACCTGAAGATCCCCATTAAAGTGCATGTAAATACATGGGAGGAGTCGGGGGAGGAGCAGAGGATGTAAAGAAACCCATGTTCAAAACAAACTGATTAACTTTACTCTTGAAGCTCTTTCCCCGCATAAATCCAACAGCACTCGAAACCACACGGACAAACCGAGGATTAGAAAACAAACGCGAGGAGCAAGTTCTTTTAGAAACCAAACACGAGTTTACAAAAGAAGAAAATCAATAAAAATAAGGTGTGGCGTCGATCTGTGAAACATTTTTGTGAATGGCGCCTTTAATTAATGTGCTGGCTCCATCAGCGCACAATTCAAAGAGGTTCCAGTTACATAGGAGACATTAATACGGAAGCTTCTGTGTCACTCCCGTCCAAATTAAATTAAATAAAACACTGAAAAGTGCAGAGAATAATTAATTTCTCTGGCTGTGAGGGCACCAGTTCCTCCTCCACCTTTATTAGTATTAGTAGCTTGTTTTCGCTTTACAAGACGCCTCATCACAACAACGTTTCTCAAGGATCTGCAAAGAAAACACTCTCCCCCCCTCATTTCCTGCTACCTGTGATCTCAAGACAGCTGTATGGTGAGGCCTTGGTCGTGCAGCGGAATCCACAAAAGTGAGAAACGCTCGTGTGACTGTTTCATGTTGCATTTCTGAGCAAACGGGCTGGATTCGAGCCTTGGCTTCAAGGCTGTGACGGAAATAAAAAGCACACTGTACATATGTCACAACACAATTAACAGCAAAACTAAGAGTGCATGCTGGAACATTTTGTGTAGTGACCCTGAGAGCTACTGTACATACCTGCAGCGTTCAGTACTGTAAATACAGAGCAGCTTTATTAAACACTTCATCAAGAACAAAACCTCACAAGTCCTTCGGTAAATGAAGCACTGCTTTCTAAGTTAGGCTGCCACCTCGGTATTGAAGCGTGCTCCCAGTTACAGGCCCTTTTTAGGCTCCCTAAACAGAGCGGTGTAAAAAATTTGTGATTGTTTTGGTTCCATTATTTCCAGTGTGAGGTTAATCCCTGAAAAGCTCCAGCAGCTGGCCATCACCACATTTGTGACACCCCACAGGAAGAAAACATGCTGTCGATTTTAAATTATGCACGTGCACATGCGTGAAACGTTTTAGGCACAAGACAAGGAAGCAGTTTAATAAAACACAATATAAACTTATGAGTAAATAGTCCCTCTATAACTTCTTCCCCTGGTGTAACTTGCGTGGCCTGCCCACAGTCATGAATCGTCCAATTGCTCTCAGCTACACAAGGAAAACATGCTTTGAACTAATTACATTTTTCTCTGGCCTTAAATATGTGATCTGATGTTCCTCTGCAGATTTGTGTGTCAAATCTAAGAGCCGTGCAGCTCCTTTAAAATCAAAAGGACACAAAAATAAAAGTGGGGAAACGTTCACACTTTATTATGATTAGAGCTGTTGTACAAAACCAA
The DNA here is from genome assembly GCF_057382185.1 of Mchenga conophoros. Classification (NCBI taxonomy): domain Eukaryota; kingdom Metazoa; phylum Chordata; class Actinopteri; order Cichliformes; family Cichlidae; genus Mchenga; species Mchenga conophoros. The sequence continues at coordinate 11,712,440 of NC_140547.1, read as the reverse complement.
GAGCGTAAAGTCATATTATTCCTTTATAGATTACCTAACTGAGCACATCACACCATAATCTTCTACGCAAGAGCTGGAGCTGTGACGCCACACTGCACGCCTGCTTTAATAAGATACGAGCCCATCCGGGATGCCCTCTGTTTAATATCTGAATATGTAAAGAGTCGTATGAATATGTAAATATGAATATGAGGCAATTCAGTGATGCATTGAGGCAGCTGTTGCGAGCTCTACACTTACAAGGAAACATGTGTTGGCCCTGCAGGGCAGGTTAGGGTGACAAGACAGGTGAGCAGAGAGGGCAGGCGTCATCTGTGATGTGTGGACAACACCTGTAAGCCTGTGACATGCCGAAAGGACGCGAATATACACAGAGACGTAAAGAAAAGGTGGGAATAAATGCAGAAAAACAAACTCAGAAATGCGGTTATTCACAAGCAGCCTGAACGCAGCAGCATTCATCATTTCCAGCTCTCCAAAGACTTGTATTTCTTATGAGTTCAATTATTAATCTCCTCCTACACTATCATTTGAAATACATGCTGCCTCTGCACTGATTTCACTCCCAATAACACACGGAGCATAATCCACAGTCCCCGAACAAGCAACGGGAACACAGAACTCAAATGATAGATGGCTTTCAGCGTATTGTAAATAAACTAATGAAGCTGAGCCACACAAACAGGTGTAAACGCAGCCTCGGCGTCTGCTGGCGGTTCATGTGCAATATTAAAGCGTCATATGCTGGTTCAAAGGTCACCCTGCCTGCTGTTCATGAAAACCACATGGGACTGTTTTCATTTAGGATTCACTCCTCAGCGCACACACACACACACACACAGAACTGCTCAATTTTCCAATAAACTGATGGGAATTCAGAGTGAAATCAAAGGCTTGTGGCACAAGGCATGCACAAAGTCGTATTCGAGGAAGCTTCCACTAAGCACATAAGCGAGCCACATCTCTAGGAGGCTTAATCAATTGAATATGACACGGCAATGCATCAAAAAATACAAGAGAGTCTCTAAAGAAATTTGGCTTCTATTACAGATGCATGAGGTGCAGCGGAACAGCACAGCCTCCCAGGACCTGACAGTGTTTTTAGATTACAATTGCATCCCAGCAGGGATCCCTACACTCTTCTAACCTCAGACTGTTTAGTGCTTAAAAATAGCTAATGATGATAAAACATAGCTCTGATCTAAAGTGCTGTGATGCAAAGAGGGTCCAACTCTTTGAAAGACATGCTCCAGCTTAGCAGGGACATAAAGGAGAGAGGGCGGCAGCCTCCCATCCACCAGAGACAGGGGCATTTAAAAGTTACACTGGCTTTGTGTAGTGAGCTCAAATCCTGGAAGGATGCACAGGCAAGGAGGACGATGTGGACAAATAATAAGGCACAGCAGAAATAAGCAATAAACAAAATTCTAATCATTTGTCCAATATTATGTGTTCACACAATAACAGCGCAGACTTCAGCCTAACGTTCCTCGGCGTCCTGCAAGAAGCAGCAGTTCAACATTCAGGCTCTGTTCCCCGTGACTGCAAAACTTTGGCCCCGCTCACTGAACTTTCCCTGCGTGGACCCGGCTTCACGCCTCGGGACCCCGCAGAGCAGGCAGCCCATCCCGCCCCTTGCTCCTGCCCCCTCCAGAGGAGCAGGAGCAGGCTCCTCTCCACGCGCGTGGAAGTTCTGATGCCGAGAGCCGCAACAAAGTATCAGGACGGTAAGGAAACGGCAACAGTGTCGCTCCCCACGAGTGACAGAAGTGTGCGCACGGCAGCCGTGTTTCAGACACAAACACGCAAACTGGAGCCACAAGCAAAGGAAAAAGTTTATCGCGCACCTCCGAGGGGGTCACGGGGAGGAGGGAGGAAAGAGTAGAGCGGCTCCTGTGAAATTACCCTCGCTACTTTACAAAGTTGTGCCGCTCGCTCCTCCGCGCGCTCACACACACACACACACACACACACGGCGGCTCGGTCACTTACTTTTCTCGCGCCTGGCTGTCGGAAGGGACGACGGCTCCTTTACCTTTGGCGTACATGCTGCTTCTGTTTTAAGACTTTTGCCCCACTCAACACCTGTCAAAGAAAGCAGCCAGCAAAACGCTCCATCTCCATAGCTACCCCTTTAGTGTTTTTACTCCCCCCTTCTCCTCCCCCTCCTCCTCCTCCCTCCTCCTTCTCTCTCCTCTCCCTCCCTCTCTCTCTCTCTCTCTCTCTCTCTTTTTTTTTTACATCTCCAACATTGGCCACAAATCAGGCACAGTTTCTACTGGGGGGGACTTGAAACCGTCCTCCGTTGGATTTTTTTCCCCTCCTCAGCCGCTGTTCCGCAGGCCTGCTCTTCCTCCCTCTGTTAAGCAAACGGTGGGGGCTCCTTAAAGGGAAACACACACTTCTTGTTTGCGGACCGCAGGAGGAGAGAGGAGGGGGAGATGGGAAATGCACGCTGGCGAGGACTTTGCTCTGTGGAGCAAGGTTTTTTTTTTCTCCTTTCTTCATCCCGTGAATTTAAATGTCAGTGCCCACTTCTAGCGCTTTCGCACCTTTACCTGTCGGTTATTTGTTTTAAACGTGGATTGTGTTAAAGATGGATGGAGGTGTTCTGAAAGGTGAACCCAAAGAGGAGCCAGCAGGGGGCGTCACCTCTAGTTATTTAAACACTGCTCGCTTTATAGAAGTCTATGGAGGGAAAGGTCGTCCATAACGTCCAAAGTAAACACTTTTTCATAGAGCTTTTGGGCTTAGTCCACAGTTTCGGGTCATATTGAATTAAGCATGATGTTCATTTTTTAAATTATGATCATTATTAATGTCAGACACTTTATGCAGGTGTGCTTCAGGGGGTGTTTTTCAACCCACGACATGGGCAATGATGAAAACGCTAAACTCAAAGCTTCATAACTCGAAGCTATCCAGTTGGTGATACCGCCACTTTTTAAACATCAATGGAAAGAACAAATGTGATGCTTTGATTTTCAATAACGGCACAAACAGTGTTGTGCTCTGGTCTAATAATGAGAAAACCAACAGAAATGCTTAGCTGTCTATTACTACTGCCCGTCACCCCTCCCAGGGTAAGAGCCGCTCAAGTTGGATCTCCAGAGATAGCCGTCTGGTGTTATAGAAATACGGTGTAAGTATGTTTTTAGAATAACTCTAGCAATCTCCTTCAGTGGATTATGTTTCGGAGTTAAATCTACCCCTCCATCTGAACCCGTTTAGCCCGATTAGCCCCTTCAGCACCATCATTTCCTCCTTTGCACGCTGGTCGTGAAGTTGCAGAGGAACAGAGGCACACCACGCACGTCGGCCTCTTGTGCACGCAGTAAAAATGAGACTTAATTTACTTAATGAACCTGAACTTGTGTGGAGGTTGGAGGTGTGGATTTGACTTTCCTTCAGTTTATCTTCCATTATAAATTCAATTCCAATTTAATTTCATATCAACTTTCATGCACACATGAAGCTCACAGTAGTTGAAGTAGTTAAAAATAGACGACAGGAAACAGAATTTAGTAAATTTGTACAACAGTGAATTTTTAGTTACCTAAAGCATACACTACATGGTCCAGTGTGCTGGGTCGCCTACACGTCACACCTACAGGGGCTGATCATCCGTGAAGCTCCTGGTGTACGGTTTCCATGATGATGGTAATCCCGCTGGAGGTTTGGAGCTCAGCTGATCTTCTCAGCACTCAGTGAAAGGGTTAGGGATAAGGGAGACTCTGGCATGCCAGAAGCACAATGCACAACCAGCTGGGCATAGTGTAAATATGCACTGCACGTGAAACTGCAGGTAACGGTCAATATTTAAGGTAGAATAAGGGACGAAACAATTTTTTTCATCATGCGTGATGTCCCAACTAAAACGGGACAGTTGGCAACCCTACTGTAACTCCTTGTGGTCTCCCAGTTTGTGGCTGAGTTGCTATGGTTGCTAAACACTTGCACTTTGCAATAATAGGGCAGTCGTGGAAATAAGAAAACCTATTGCAGCACCACTCTCTTTAGAACAATGAAGCATACTCTCACAAATGTTTCTAAGGGACATCTGAGAACACCTGAAAATTTAAAGGTGTGGTCCAGAACTTTTATCGATATGTTGTCCATCAAACTTCACCAAGCCAGTTTATCTCCACGTGCAGATATCGCAGAAGCTGATCCTCTAATGCTGATGTTCTTGTCTTGTGATAAAATTCACTGCAAACTGTAAAGTTTACAGCTCTACTTCACTGTAACTCTAGATAAAAGTCATATGTGCCCTGAGTGTTCCTGATCTATGACTGAGTTATTGCATATTTTCAGTTTTTTTGTGATAGAAGCAACTAAACTTAAACTTCACCCTTACCCTATGTGTCTGCATGATAGCATTTGTGCTTTTTGTTTATTTGCACCAGGCTACCTCTGAACATCTTTAGATTAAAGTCGTGAACAGTGTTGGTCAAGTTACTTGAAAAAAGTAATCAGTAACAAAAATGCAATCCCGTTACTTTACTGATTGCTTATTTTCAAAAGTAATTAATTACTTAGTTACTTTTTAAAAACACGATTTACAACCTGAATAGGTGATAAAGCGATAGATCTTTCAGCCCAATTCTACTTTTTCTGCATAACCCATCATACAAAATGTAATCAAATGGAAAAGTCTCTTTTTAAAACTTGTTTTATTAGTTTTAACCTTTTAACTTTATGCATCAAGCAAAAATTAAATTATATGCAACATTCACTGACTGGAAGAAATTTGTTTAACATTTAAACCTATTTTCTGCACATTCCAGCACATAAAATAAAATATTTTTTTGTGCTTACACTCAGTCTTTCAAATAGATGCAAGTAAAACACAGCAGAAAATAAATAAAATCAAAGACTAGCGGTCCTGTTGCTCTATTTTCACCTGTAATGCAGGAGTGGGGTAGGCGGAGGTTTACCCTGGTGCAGGTGTGCCACAGCCGTCAGTGGAAGAATCCACGAGTTTCTCTGTGAATTTCCCATTACGTGGTAGCGCACTCGGTGCTTGCTCAGAAGTTTAGGGTTTTTTTCGCTGTAAAAAGAAGTTTTCTTCCCACACACAACGGACGCTAATGTTTTTGTCACTTTTTATGGAATCAAACTCAAAGTAAGGTCAGTACTTCCACGCTTTAAACGCTGCACGCTCATACTCTCTCCCGCACTCGATATATTATCCATTGTTGATCTGCACACGGCTGTTGTCACGAACGTCGCAGTCGCTTACGTCACTGTCATGAGACATTCTCGCAAAAAAATCACGGTTTTAGTAACGCAGTAACGCAGCGTTCCTACGGGAAAGTAACAGTAATCTAATTACCGTTTTTGCAATAAACGGTAATTATTAGTTTATTAGTTTATTTACTTTACTCGTTACTTGAAAAAAGTAATCGGATTACAGTACTGCCCGTCTCTGGTCGTGAACATAGTGTGACATTTTTAACTCATTCTGTGTTTGTGACTTTGATCACAGTGAAATAAACTTTGCTATAATGCACTTTCTGACACAAAGACAGAGAAAGTACCAGGCTCAGTGCAGTAAACACTGCTTGCACTGGTATGTTGTGAGTCGTGCTTCGTATTTGTGTGCGTCCCATGGCATCTTTCCATTATTTCTGCACAGTCATGTTCAGGTTACTTTATTGTTACATACACCACACACAAATGTTTCCAGAGATTCAACCATGTTTCAGGACAATAAATCAGAAGGAGGAGACTAAAAGGGAGCGAGTCATCGGGTAATAAAACCTCTGTGCACAAGTGTTTGCAGACAAGTCAGCAATCTGCTAGCTAACAAAACAGCCAGAAGGAGGCTTTTGCATCAGCGCCCTCTTTGTGAGCACTTTGACCCGGTGACAGCCAGCAACCATTCACCAACATCCATTTTCAGGGTTGCTGGCTGATTCTAGGTCTGCATGAGTGAGGGCTTATAGACATGCTATGCACAATAAATAAGATAAAATAAGGCCCCTGTGGATTTGTCAGTGAGGAAATGTTGCCACCTAGCTTGTTTTCTATGATCTGTTATGGAAATGAACTCTGTGAGCGTCACCAGGGTCTTTCAGGCACAGAGTGCGCGTTGGCCGAGGGTCAGGTAGCACAACAGCGGTCAGCACATTATTACCTGTCCTGTTAAACCTTGTCATCACATGAGTCAGACCCTGATGTTGTTGAAGGTCATCTGAACATGTCATTAAAAAAGACTCTTTTTCACCAACTATCGATCTACGCTGAATTAACAAGAGGCCGAACCTTGAAACTGCTTGAACTGTGTTTACAGCATCCATCACTGGTTCGCACTGTCACAGAGAGGCAGAGCGCCGGGCATATTTTCTTCTTACTGATTGTATTTCTACTTGTATTTTCCTCATAATCTTCCGAGTTCTTAACTCATGCACCTCTTTATTCACAGTTCTGACAAATTTGACTCCGAATGAGAAGCATTGTTGCCGTCTTGTCAGAGCAGATGTTACAAACAGCTCTGAGGTTTGCGTCACTGAATCTGGTTTCTCAGCAGCAAAAGATCTTTTGTCGTTCAGATAATTAAAGAATAAATAATGAAGGGTTTGTGTTTGGTTCGAGAAGCTGTGAGTTAATCAAGGGCGTTCTTGGTTATCACAAGGGAGACTTCAGCAGCGGCGTCCTGTGCCAAGTCACACTCGCTGCTCTGCACGGAGAGCAATCATCTTGCAGTCGGATCAAAGCTTCTACTGTATTTCACGTCTCGCACAAGGCTGCCGTCTCATGGCGAAATCTTTGGCTGGTTTCTTGTTAGCGAAAGCGGGATGGATTATTATTACTCTTTCCAAATCTGCCACCTCAGTGACCCAAGGGTAACCCCCTTCTTTCTCTGGGACTTACATATCTGACTCCAATTACAAAGCAGCTGTAGGGAGGTAGCATGTTATTCCGTATCACTGAGTGTGATCAGCTCAGTATAACAGCTCCTGTGATTAGCTGCTAGATCCTTTAAGTAAGTCACATTTGTGGCGTTTGTTACCCAAGCGTAAAGGAAGGATGTACTTTTGATCTTTTATATCCTGTAACATGCTCACCTATCATGCTGGCTCACTGCACAAGGTGATCTGTGCATTATACCATAAACAGGAAAAAGTTTTCCCGTTTTCACAGGATGGAAAGTAAATAAATGAATGAAATTAGTGGGCTGAGCGTTTAATTTAAATTTGTAAAACTGTAATTTGAAATTATATCAACATAAAAGTAGCATGTCGTGTGTTTTACCTTAAATAAAACCAAGTGTACAACTAACAAAGATACAAACTGTTTGTGCCTCGTGTCGCGCCATATTAAATAGAGAGGAACGTACTTTTCCTTTTATTTTCTGTCTCTATTTTTGTTTTGGTTGGGCTTATCCTCATTCAGATAAACAGTGTAGTTGCACAGCCTTGAACACGAGCTATTTCTAACCACAGTGGTCTTCTCTTCCTTGAAATGAGTGTTAAATTCTCGTTTCCCCGCTCCAGTCTGCAGAGTGCACTCTTTCCATTCATGTTATGCAACAGCTTCGCGAGTAAGGGTCCGCAATAGATGTGCAGGCATCTAGTACCCCTGTTAGGTCTCGGCTCTGCCCCGACGTCGGCCTCCACAGGAAGGAAAAACACAATAAGCTGCGATCCAGACCAACAGAGGAATTCCCCCAGTCCCTGCCTTAGTGAGGCCAAATTATAATTAATCACAGGTTGAATAATTCAGCGCCAAAACGAATGGAAGCCTTTTTCAGCCCATTTCTCGGCACCTGCCTCCAGTGTTGTCCCCAGAGCCTGTGTGAGTGTGTGCATGTGTGTGTATAGGTCATGTTTGTATATATGTTTGTGTGGCGACGGTGAAGTGGGGTGGGGGTTCTGGAGAGCCAGTAGAAAGAGAAGAATGCAACCTCAAAACAGCCAAACACAAGACAGCCGTGAACCCTCCGCCCTGCAGTCCATATGAGTCAGCCCTGACTCGGAGTGGCCCCTTGATCTGCTTCTTCTCTTCTCCTTCACTCGAGGTCCATCTTTCCTCCCCTTTTCAGCTTGACTTACAGAAGAAAAACTGCCCCTTCAGACTGTCACTTTTTATGTCACTGTGCATGCAGCTGGGGTTGGAGTGAACACGGGACCACTCTCATGTGGAAAAATTATCACTGATTATCATACCTTCCATGTAAGTGTGAAGCTAAACAGCATCAGTCACTACATCACCGAGCCATTGTTAATATAAAACACACTGCCTATTCAACTCTTGGCTGTCAGTGCATCACTGGATTGAAACCAGCGTCTCCAAATCCCACCTTCATAAACAAACGGGCTGTGTTTTGTTGCTAGGTTTGAATAATGCACGGTGTAAGCTATTATATACTATTTAACTGGAAAAACTACACGTTTCAGCAAAGACCACAGAAAATAACGAGCTTGCAGGAAAATGCAACAGTGAGAAAATAAAAATCCATCTGCACTGCCTTGGTACACATCTACTGCCACTGAAAGATTTTTGAAACTGTAAGCCTTTGCTTATATAACTTCAAACCGGCTGTTATCCTAACTCTGAACCTGTCTGTCTGTTATTATGTCAGTCTGTCTGCTGTTATGTCTGCATGCCTACCTACCTGCTGTTATATCTAGCTGCCTGCCTTCCTGTCTATTTGTCTGTTTTGATTTACGTCACTCCTCTTGGTCACCAAGTTCTTCTGTGCCATTCCCAAATGGTCGGCACCCTCCCCACCCCACTTCATCCGTCTGACACCCAGCGGCTACTGTGGGCCTCTGCTGTGGCGAAGAAAAGCTGCGTGCACTTCAGCGCTGCCATAATTAGAGACAAAGACAGAAAGAAGAACGACAGACGTCTCTCATTGCTGCTGTGCACCGCTGTTGCAGGCACACGTGAAAGAAATCAAAATCAGCTCCATCGCAAATCTTTGCCATGCAACCTTATAAAACCGTTTAAAGTCATTGCAAACTTTAAAAACACAGTTTATCATATTGCATTTGACAACACAAAAAGCCGTACATGCTAAAACACATCTGTGGTGCATTGTAGCTCTTTTGCCTTTTAATCTGAACATGCCACTGCTTTCAGATTTATCGCGATCTAATGCCACTTTATTTATTATTGGAACCCCAAAACACAGGACAGGTGAAGCGTTCACGGGCGTTTAAATAGAAAACACTGCCATGTTTAAAACAGCACAGGTGCCTTCACTGGTTGGTGTTTTTTACGCCACTTACGATGAGGAAATATGATCCGGGGGGATCGTATGAATAACAGATCCATGTGTTGAAGCCTTATCATAGGACTTCATAAAACACACCAGGTAACAGTACCAGAAGTAATTTAATACCTCTTGACTGGAGTAGCTGCAATGTGGCTCAGGAGGTAGAGTCAGTCCATCAACTGTCCATCAATCAGAGGGTTTATAGTTCAATATCGAACTCCTGCTGTCCTTATGTGGAGTGCGGCGAGCTGCTCAAGCCTAAATTGCTCAATTAGATTGATAAAATGCGCAGAACGAACTGTGGAAACGCAGGTTTTAGTGCTGTGTGTTCCTTTGTGCTGAAGATAAGTGATGTGATGAACCAAAGCTTGTTAAGCCACAGTTTCCCCCACCTGTCTTCACCTGCTGGAGTTTACTTCCTAAAAGAAACCAACTTGAAACCAGTAAATATCTAAAACAGGTGTAATACAGGTTTGGGGGACTCCGAGTTATTTATTTATTTGCATATTTGAGTGACATCTGTTGGAGAGGTTAGTTGCAGTGAGGTGTGAGTGTGGGTTATATAGTATTCACGTCTCTGGGGACGATCGTTTCTGGGAATCTGCACTTTTGTCTGACTGGAACATCCATTGTGTCCCCCTGATAGGTGGTAGCAGCAATTATTTCATAAGGACAAATTGCTGACTTTTGTTTTCAAGCCTGTTAGTTATTTTTGTGCGTCTGTGTGGTTAGAAGCTTTTAGCTCCAGCACACCCTGAAGAACTGGGTGTTTTTCCTCACCAACACAGCGAGTTTGCAGGTGCGGAAGAATGCACTGCTGGGGGGATATTGTGTATATTGTGTTGTTCAGACTGTCTTGCTTTGCTTTTTGAATGGGTTTTTTTGGTATTTCCTTCTATTCCTAGTTATTGTTGATGTGCTGATCTGAGTTTAAGGCCTAGCTCCAATGCTTTCACTCAGTTTCAAAGAGCAGATATGGTTGATTTGGCAGCAGAGTTGGGCTGGTCAAAAACTGGAAAAGGGTCAGAAAGGGCTGAATTAAGAAGCACTGCTGAAGAACTAACTATGACTGCCAAACCTCTGGCGGTAGTCCAGGCTCCACTGACTACATCACTTTCACAGTGATTTGGTGGAACTTTATCATTCGATCAGAATCTGCAACTGGAGAAAGAAAAGGCAAAAACTAAGAAGAAGGGATTAGTCTGAATTCAAGCATTACAGGGAGACATGAGGTAGTGATGGAAAGGGAGAGCAAAAGTGGAACAAAAGCTGGGGCTGATAAAGACAAGCAAAAGATGCGTATCCTGGCTGGAACTGTAAGGGTAAACTTGCATCTTCTGTTTAAATTTGATACGAAAGAACACAATAGAAAAACGTGTTGTGTTTGAACATGTAGTTGCCATAAAACCTCTGTAGTTGCCATAAATGCTCTTCCATGTCTGTTTGCCTCATCTGAAAAAAGATGTAACAGTATAATGTCAAAGTTGCAGTAGCTTTCAACTAAATTGTAATTTCAACCAACAGATAATACCAGCTCCACTGTACCCCATTTCAGAGGCTATTTGAAGATCTGATGTGGTTTGTGTGGGCTGCTGCCAAAGAGTACAGCTGGAATTGACTTCTTGTTGACTGTGATGTGTAAAAAGCATTCACCCGTTTAAGACCAGTGATGGGAATAACGGCGTTACATGTAACGGCGTTACTAACGTTACTAGCGTTACTAAACTTTGTCAAGATGACAAAGCAACAAGGTGATATATATACCAGTTTTTAAATTGTGTTGATAGGCTACGTAAAACCAGAGTCATGATAAACAATATATACGTGTTTTTTCCTCAATAGTTTCATTCATGTTTACTGTCTAAGGACAGCGCTAGCAAGCACTCTCTGCTCATTGTTTAGTTTAGTTTTTTTTATTTTTTGACCATGAGCAGAATCAGAATCAATAAAGTATTCTGATTCTGCTCATGGTCAAAAAATAAAAAAACAAAACAAAAAAATCCCGCCCTTTTGTGTTGGTGGAAAAATGCACCATGTCAACCAAGCAAAAATGACATGGCAACATGACGTTTGGTTGTTTAGGAAGAGGGGGATGTTTTAGGAGTAACAGCAAGAGAGAGAGAGAGAGAGAAAGAAAGAAAGAGCGAGTTTTGAGATGTGAGCAATTTGTGACTTTTAGCGTGTTTTTAGTGTGTAGTTAATGTGTTGTCTTGTGTAGTTAGTGTGTAGTGTTGTGGATAGTTTTGTATTGTGCTTCAGAACAATGAGGCGACTGCTGTCTCCAGGTAAAAAAACAGGAGGAGTGATGCACCTGCTGTCAGACCTGCAGGTATCAGGCTGTGATGTTCTCCTTTATAGTGGACAGAAATATTTGGAGTGGCATCGTATTGAATGCAGAACAGCTGATTGTTATCTAAATAGTTTAAAGTGGTTATAAAAAAGGTTAAAAGGTAAATGGATGCAAATAACTTTGTTGTTCGCAAAACTTGTGCATCTAATTTAAAATTTTACAATTTACATTTGCATTTAAAGTTATGAAATATGATTCATTAAACATGTTTGTGGTTATTACAGTAAAAAATATAACTTTTTCTACTCGGATTTTATGTTTTTTGTCTGATTTTAGATCAGTTGTGTTAATACAGTATGTCAAAATGAAAACATAACTGTAAATTCAGACACGTGAGGTTGTGCTGAAAAGAATGATACCAAACAAGGCAAAGTAAATCGTTTTTAAAGGTGAAATGTAGAGGAAACATCAAAAGTAGTTAAAAATGGGCAATTATACCCTGGACCCCAGAGGGTTAAAACTTTTTTTAAAAGTAAGGCAAAAGTTATTTTTCAAGTAATTAATTACTTGTAGAATCTTGTAACTCAGTTACTAACTCAGTTAATTTTTGGAGGAAGTAACTAGTAACTATAATTAATTACTTTTTCAAAGTAACTTGCCTAACACTGTTTAAGACTGAAGGCTTTTACTTGTTTCATGTCCTTTGGTGTCTAAAAAGTTGTGCAAACAGACCAGGAGAGTCATTTCATTTTGCATGTGTGCAAAAGATGTAAAATGAGCCATCATGTGCATGCGAACCTGAAGGAACACAGAAATCTATCGTGCACTTCTTCTGAAGTGGACTTTCTTGGGACTGTGAAGCGGGCCCGCCTTATGGAGATGCTTCAAAACAGCAGAGGTTCCAATCATATCAAACTTTTCTTTGGACACACAGTAGGGAGTCCACTAGCTCTGTGCTTAGTGGTAAGTTGAAAAATAGCGAGCCTGATTCCAAGCTAGATCTATAGATCTAGCTTGGAAGCACCTTTCCACTTAATCACCTTTCCACTTATCACTTAATCAAACAAAATCTGCCTTGGCTATTGTTAAAGAAACAGTGGCATATTTTGTATGCCAGGATATTAATCTCTACACATATTACACATATTAATTCCTATGCAGATGATGCTGTGTTATATTTAACTGTGAACCCAGGAGGCACAAATTAGTTACTTAATGTATAGAGTTAAAGATATAAACGCCTGGATCAAATGTCATTTTCTACTTAAAAATTTGGTCAAAAGTGAGATTTGTGCATGTTGCTGTAAAAAAATGAAAAAAATAAACTAGTTGGCTAACCAGACAATGACTCTGAAATGCATTATCATGGGCTTTAGTAAAAACGTAATTTTAATTCCCTCCTACTGTATTTGAATTATAATTAAATGAATATGCAGGACTGTTTTGTTTCACTTATGCACTATTTCTGACTATCTCACTGTCTCAGAGTGATGCTGAAAAACTGGTTCGTTATTTCTTCAAGGGCGCACTTGCTGCAATTCGTGATTTTTAGTCTCCGCTAAAAGCTCCTTGAAAAGCCTTTAGTTAAAACATTTCAAAGAGGGTATTAACGGGGACTAGGAAGAGACCATAATTCTCCTTCTCCTTGTTAGCTAGTTAAGTTCTCAGAATAATCAGACCCTGTCAAAAGACCACATTATCCCAATAGAGTACTGAGCTCTCTCAGACTGCTGGCTTGCTTTTGGTTCCTAGAGCTCCCCATCCCTGGTCTCTTCTTGTTCAAAAGAAGTTCTTACTTCCCACTGTTGCCAAGTGCTTGCTTATAAGGAATTGTCAATTGTTGAGGGTTTCTCTATAATACAGTAGGATCTTTACCCACTTTAAATTTATTGGATGAGCTAGTATGGTGGTTTTTGTTGCAATAGCTCTACTGTGGTTGTGTCTTTCACCAACATTTTTAGAAAAGAATGTCCTTCCTGCTTCTTTTTCAGTACGTTCAGTCATGGCCAGCTAAATTACTCCGTGTCTGAAAAGGAGATAATGCACTAACTTAGGCTCTAATGTTTTTTGAATTTCACATTGGCCCATCATTGCAGTGATTGTGTACATATTAATTTTCTATCCAGGGTGCAGATTGATATCCATTTATGCACAGGTTGAGTTTACTATCATCACGTGGCCTATTATTTTTAATAGTTTTCATCAAGTTTTTCTTTTCTGTTTTTAACCAGATGATGTCTCATTTGTTGGTTGATAAATGCTGACAAAGTGTTTGGAATGACATGAAGATAAAACAGCTTAATTGACCCACTCCTGGATCCTGAGTGCACAGACCTTATCGATCTTATTGGTCAAGGAGACAAACTAAATAAAGTGCTTAAGCGACTTCAATCACCCACAGGGAACACTGGTGCAATGCAGAATAAACAGCACTGATAAGGGCAAAGAAAGTTTGTAGTTAAATTCCTGCTGTTGCAGGACCAGTGAGTGTCTATTTAAAAATAAACAGCTGACAGCAGGAATTGAATTGAATGCTTGAATTGGACTCTCTGTGACAGCTATGGCAACATAATGAAACAGCAGTATATGTGCAGGAGGACCGAATTCTGATCTAGCATACGTATCTTCCTTTGGAGAGCTAAGACCAGTCTGTTTATGGGCTAAAACTATTTTCTTTTACCTTTTTCTATTTAGTTTTTTTCTGTATTGTTCAAGGCGTTCCCAATGGCTTTCCCAACATCATTTTTCAAAGTAAATTCCTTTTTTCTTTAGTTTAAAACATGTCATTTAACAGGTAAGGCTGCACGTCAGCCTTTTTCTATAATCGCATGATTCTAATTCACATTTTTCTAGCACTACATCATTTTAATTTATAGACTTTGCTTTATTTGGTGCCTATAGAGAGAACTGAAAATGTATTATTATGATTGAAGGTTTGAAGTTGCTCCACTCACACAGGCCACGAGACCAGCTGACATACGCCTGGAAACCACCATTGTGAGGAAACATGGTAATATTCCCTGCCTATTAGATGCAGTAGTTCATTAGGTCAAACTGATTGCAAAGAAGTGTGAAAACCTCCTTGTGTTTGCTTGGGCCTCTAGCAGATTGCTGTGGTTGCATGCACTTTGTGTAGGTTAGTTAGTAAGTGCTTGCAGATAAGATGCCATCTTCCATGCAAAGTTTGGGTAACCATGGAAATCTGCTTGTGATCAAAGCAATCATAATGACGTTTTTAGTGTTGCAACCTGTTTGCAAGAGACAACAACTTCCAGCAACCACTCACCAACTGGTGGTAGTGTACGCATTTTTCCCAGTGATCGGAGGTTGCCGGGGGTCGGTGACTGATCTCTCCCAATGCATTTGTTAATGTTAAAGCCCTTTTTAAGTACATGATTAAATACTCAGCAATGCATGGAGATGCAGGATGAGAGGACCAAAGACCTGTGAGAGAAAACTATGGAAAGAAGAAAGTAAAACAACAAAATAATGTTACAGAGGTAACGGGTATAAAACTCTTAATCGTGCTGGAAAATTTGCAACTCATCAACCAAAATTAATCAAACCTTACCTAGTTAATACCTTTTCTTAAGCTCATATGTGAGCTTAACGAGGGTAGGGCAATTAAATACACAATTAAACACAGTGCATTGAAATAAAACAAAAAGAAAATATAAATTGGGAACAAGCTACGTACAAGTTCCTGTTTTAGGGTAGCACATTCTGATGGACGCATCACGGGCAACTCGGAGTATCTTGCCCAAAGATCCTGTGGCATGTGGAATGGAGGAACCAGGGATCAATCCACTGACGGTCCAACTGGAAGAT
The DNA here is from genome assembly GCF_057382185.1 of Mchenga conophoros. Lineage (NCBI taxonomy): Eukaryota > Metazoa > Chordata > Actinopteri > Cichliformes > Cichlidae > Mchenga > Mchenga conophoros. The sequence goes on along the minus strand of NC_140547.1, from coordinate 11,697,096 downwards.
GACGCGCTCCATCACCTGACCCTGGCCACCTTCTGAAATGACACAGAAGGTGAACATGAAGAAAAGAGGTCACTGCTGTTAGGCTTGTTGCTTCCACTGTGTTTCGCTCTGTGGTTTTCTCGACATGCTGTATTGTACTTCAGAATGACACAGAACATATGTACTGTTACAACATATTTACAGATGGCCCTACAAGAACATAAATGAATAAACATATCCCACAATAAATGAGGCTATGGGAACACATCCCACCATTTTCATTTTTTAAAGGTAGACTGGACTTATCCAAAACTGACAAACAAACCCAGGCACAGTCTTTACCAAGACATGAAAGGCTGTGGCACCTATGACGGGTGAGATCCCACTGCGACACCTTGTCCAACCACAAGTGCTTTGACATCACTGTGAGTAGTTACAGGAATGAAAATGATGAAATAAAGATGAAAAAAAAAAGTATGGATGGCTGGTTTGACTATGATGGAGTAAAAACATTGCAACAACCTGCAAAGACAAGGGCAGCCATGAATGCTTGGACTTGCTGCTGCTGTGAGCAGCGTGCAACACGCAATGCCTCGTGCTCGTTTTAAGGGTCACATGACTTTTTTGCTCTGGTTGGGTCAGGCCCAACCTACGCTGAGAGTGGTGCGAGACTACAAGCCTCTGGCAAGGCGAAAAAATTCCCACCACACTATATCTGAATTGAGGCCCTGAATTTGTAATCATATCTGGATCCAGACTAGAATTTCTTTAGAACATAAAAAAATCTCTTAAGGTTTATCTATGAAAATATGCTATGCAATGTCAAATTTGGCCCTTTCTTACAAAGTTAAGGAGAACTTCCGGGTCCAGATCAACATCGGGAGTGATGTCAAATGTTAATTGCTTACAAAATGAGCCATATCCAAGCTCTGTTCAAATTTCCATGCAAATCACCTTTTTGAGTAATCCTGCAAGCAGACAAGAAACAAACAGATAACCATGACTCATTTCATAACCTTCCTTACAGAGATAAAAAGTAGTGACAAGAAAAAAAAGACAAAGCTGAAACTAACTTTGCTACCACATAGCCAGCCATCATTAAAGGGCGGCTTAAGTTATTGATTTGCTCTGTTTTTCTCTCACACACTGAAAAACTGAGCTGATGATTTATGATACTTCTTTTTGTTTCTGAAGAAAAACACAGCTCTTGTCTGAAAGTGTGTTTAGTTCTCTCGAGTTCAACTTTTCTGTTGGTTGCTTTTCTGTTTTTGTCCACGGCAGTGCCATGGTCTCGTCGCTGTGAACCGAGGTGCTGTTTTAAATCATAAGAAAGAAGGGTTTCTGAATTTGAAGACCATACATTCCCTGTTTGGGTTATTAAACAAAAACTCAGAATCAGGAAAGAAAGCTGGGGTAATCTTATCCATGGCAGACACAAGCAGCTGAATTGGGTTTCCTTCGAAGGGTGGCTTTGTTCTCTCCCAGAGACAGGGTGAGGAGCTTGGACATTTAGGGGGGCTCACAGTTCAGCTGCTGTTCCTCCACATTGAAAGGAGGCAGTTGAGGTGTTTTGGGCATGTTGTACCAGGAGGAGGCCCTGAGGCAGACCCACAACTCAACAAAAAAACAACATACCTCAGCTGGCTTGAGAACAACTGGTTATAAACGCGATGAGCAGGAAAGAGTAGCCCGGCTGTGGGAAGTCTGGGCTTGTCTGCTGGATGGATGGATGGATGGTATTAAACCGAGGTAAATTAAGAGCGAGCAGCGGTTAAAAACAGATGGATACAAACCTATCTTCGTGTTTGAAAGGACCTACATGTCTGAAATAAAATAATGATAATAAATAAACACTACAACAGAAAATTAAGCTGAATGCAATGTGTTTTGAGTCTCAGACATGCCTCCAAATGGATACACCTACACAGATTTGACAGTTTATCAGATCAGTCTAATACATTCTTACATGCAGGTAACATTTTTCACAATGTTTAAGGATATATTTAAAAATATACAATATGATCCAATTAGATGATGCGTTCAGAGTACTTATAATTCTTATTTTCTACCTGTGCCTTTAAGAAGGAGAAGAGAAGGGAGGGTGAGAGAGAAGCAGGGGGAGAGTGACAGAACGAGAGAGAGGAGGTGGTGGTAATGCTCTCATATGTTTTCTTTCTGTGGGAAGTGGTACAGCCCCTCCACAGTACAAACATGCACATGCATGAACACACACCTATGTTCACCCCAACCACGTACACACACACACACACACACACACACACACACACACACACACACACACACAGGAGGACAACGCATCTTTTAACTTGTGAGAGAGGGTCTTATCCTCTCAGAGAGAGGGAAGAGAAAGTCGTGGTGATGAGCTTATTCCACAACTGAGACAGAAAGAGAGACTTGAATGGTAGCTGATGAACCACAGGTGCTACCACAGAGAAAGTAATGGCATTGCTCCCACCGGAGGAAGTCGCGATGTCCCCGCTACGTCCCGTCTGATACAATACAGGAAAACATGGCTGCAGCGTAACCACCAGTACATCCCCATTACTGCTGGGTGATAACTGAGGAAGCATTGCTCTGGATTTTTCCAGTGTGGCTTCCTGCTTCGTTTTAGATGGAAACCACTGACAACCAGGCCCAACCCGACAAAGCCACACTGAAACGTGTGGTCACATCCTGCATCTGCTCGCTCCCTTTCCATTATCCATTATCCAGCGTGCTCCACGCTGCCATCCTCCACCTCCCCTCCACCACACCATATAGGCTCTGAATTCTTCAGATGGAGAGTCAAATTACCATGACAGTGCTGAGGAGGATGGCGGGCCGCAGTCGGATGGGAGCAAGTGAGAAGTGAGAGTGGCAGCTAGCTGTTTCTGTAACAGGCTTTGTGGTACCCTGATCCCCTAAGCTGAACCTGGAGGGCCGCGGAAAACTGCAGTCACACTCTGATAAGGATGAGCGCAGCGGCGATGGTGAAACACGCGCCGCCTGTGACTGGCGAGGAGGCAGGCAAATTGCATCATCAGCATGAAGGCAGCCACCACGCCAAAAACACGCCTGAGTGGAACTTGAAAAAAAGAGGCTGTGCCAAGTCCCTCTTCTTCCTCCTCCTCTAACAGAGCGCCCAGCTCCATCCCTGCCCTCCCACCCCGCCTGGCTCTGTCACATCTTTTAATTCTGTCTCAGAACATGCACATGAGCACACTTGCCAGCGTGCATGCCCACACTAGCGCGTGCATTTTCTGCATCGGTTTGTTTCTGCTGCGTGTCTCCCACGTGCCCTCCGATACCACTGCCAGCCAGCACAGAGCACTGTGACCTCCCCCTGCCCTCAAGCTTTGTGTGTGTGTGTGTTCACGCACACATGTGTGTTTATGCATGCGTGCAGAAGTGGGGGATGGGGTTTAAGCAGACGGGTAATGGGGGTTGTAACACCAGGGAGTCAGGCATTGACGCTCATCTGCTCCTCTGTGCCCTACAAGAGAAAACTGGTGCTGTTATGAACATCAGTGGCTCCCGTAGCTTCACAACACGAGCTTCCAAAGGTGAAAATACATAAGAAAATGACACCTTCCAACTTTTGCTGCCATTAAACATTAAGCTCTGTTCTTTTCATCGCATTTTCCAGATCTTTTTAGTCTGAGCAACAGAAATCATTTACAGTCCCATGGAAGTAGCACTGTACATAACGAAAGTGGAATGACTGGTATTTAAGACAAAAACGCCGTGACTGGTTTATGGAGACAATGGAGTGAGACGAATGTGTTGTCAGCTGCTTGTACATTTGTCTATCTCGACTTAACTGAGTGAGATGTAAAGGCAGGGTCAACGAGGGGACAGTAGCTGACAGGATCGCTGGAGGTGGGTGTTATGCGAAGGGTGTGGAGGGTGTAGGAGTGGGCAGGGAGACTGGATTGTGATCCTGTCAGTTTATAAAGGAAGGGCGGGGGTGGTGCTGGGCTTGGTGATATGAATAATACCACACAGAAAGTAAACAGCCATTCTTAACTCCTACACCAGCTGACTGGCAGATAGAGAGGGTGGGGGGGCAGACAGGGACAAACACAGAGAAGAGGATCTGGAGACACTTCTATATGAAGTATTCCTAATTTTTAAGCTCCCAAAATAGCCTCGGTGGGATGATGAATTTAGAGCTGCCTGCAGTGTCAGGAGAGGAGGATGGAGGTATTGTTTAGTTCCCCCCCCCCCCCATCTCAGTTTAAACGTCTCGATAGACGGACCCATGGGAGGCTGTCTTTCGAGTGAACCCTGCTCCTGCTTTAAACTTCATTGCAAAGATCTTGAAGAAAGAAATAAAAGAAGGTAGGGGACGGCGCGCGGAGGCTTTTGTTTCAGTTTGTAGAGTAAAATCAAAAGTGAGCTAACACTATGGGACGCCAGGGGAACGCCACCGCAGGCTCTATATTGTGATGGAGGCCTTTTTGGGGGGTACATAAGAAGAGTGTGTGTACATGTGTATATTTATACAAGTGTGTTTGAGGGATGTAAAATCATCCCCTCTGCCTCTTTTGATCTCAACTTTACATTCACTTAAAGTGGCTCAAACCTAAAACGGGTGTTAAGAAGTGGGTGGGGGTGGGTGGGAGCAGCATTTACTGGGGCTGTTTTGCTGCGTTTTTCCCTGTGTGTGCGTGCTTTAGTACACGTGTGTGTGCGTGAGACATGGAAACGGGGTGTAAGTCTTGCAGAAAATAGGTTGATGTGACCTACATATCCACGTGGCTTCTAATTAGCATACACCCAGTCTTAAAACATGGGAACACACACACACACACACACATGCACACACAAAGGCCAGTTACAGTGACGTGTTACAGAGACAGCCAAGAAGAGGGCTATTTACATTATTTGCACTGTGTTCTTTGTTTGCTATTTAACCGTCTCAACACCAGAGCAGATGGCACTCTCCTCACACACACACACACCTGCACGTGCACTCCCCCCCCCACACACACACACACACAAACAAATCTGTAAACATTCACGTTGCTAAAAAAATGACATTTTAATGATTGCATGACAAGCAATTTTATGATGATGCTCAAACTCTGCTGAATGCACTATGTAGAGCTGGGCGATATGAGATTTTTTCATATCACGATATGTTTTTTTCATTTCAGGCGATAACGATATCTATCACGATATAAGCCAAATAACTATATTTGTAAGATTTAAATGAGCCGTTGCTCACAAGTAAAATGTGAAATAATCAGCAGCTTGTTTTTATTTAAATATTTATTTCCCATAATAAGTTCAACAGGGTAGATGTACTTAAGGAACATGAGACTTTTTCAGATAAATAAAGGCAAATATTGCAAACTACACAAAAGGCAGCCGCTAAAGCGTTTAAGTTTCAAAATAGAACAAACGAAACAGACTAAATTGTCAATTCCACTTAGAAATAAAGTATTAATTCTAAAAATAAATCTTAGTTTGTTTTACAGAAGAACAGACAAAACTGACTAACTTTTGTCAATATCAAATAAACTGAGAACTAAAAGGAAATTCTCAATCTCTCCTTGTTGTATAGCTGAGCTTTTCAAACAGTTGTAACAGTTACTTTAGTCTGACAAAAGCCGAATGATGAATTAGCGCTTCCAGTCAGAGACTGAGGCTACGTCCACACGTACACGGGTATTTTTGAAAACGGAGATTTTCCGTTTTCGTTTTAAAAAATAATCCCGTCCACACATAAAGGCAGAAATGAAGGAAAACGCTGCTATGAACATGCCAAAGCAGCAGGTGGCGCTAGATTCCTAACCGTGTCGAAATGTTGGCCAATCAGAAGTCTAGAAGCCTCGGTGGGAAAAAGTAAACAAAGCTGGGGCATAGAAGCAGAACCGAGTCGTATGTGTGGACGGACAGTAACTGTGTGTATATGTAATCATTTAAACACTGCAGAGAGTAGAATTAACAGTATTGTAGAAATTCATTTCACCGAAACAATAACGTGGCGCACAGTGTGACGCATGCACCAGTTTATTGTATTTCCAGACTTGCTTTCGGCACAATTTACAGTGCACGCTACTCTGTTTTTTGTCAGACTTGAAATAGCCGAAATACCTTCACACTACGGAACTTCTTTGGCTCTTCCATTCGACAATCTCTCCGGCATTGGAACCATCATCGGTTTTCTCTTCGGTCACGCTCGGTTGATTTTTCTAGTCGGCACACTCATTTCCTCCATTATGCGCTGGCTCCATTACCCGCTGGCTGCTTCCCAAACAAACACACGTGCGGCTTGTCACTTGTGCTGTACGTAACAAGTCACGCGACGTGACGCTGCGGCTGTGATTGGTTCGGCTCTGCGCTACTGAATTTGGATCGGCTGACTTTTTTTTTTTTTTTTTTAAGAGGACAAGAGCGGCGAGGTCTATCGCGATAGCTTAATTTCTCTATCGAGTAAAAGTTATATCGCGATACATATCGTTATCGTTCTATCGCCCAGCTCTAGCACTATGGATCAATGTACAACAGCAGTTTAAGCTAGGTAATTAGAGTTCTCATTAAATCCTAAACTCTAACAGGTAGTCTCTTTGTGACGATGGCATGAAAAAGGCAGATGACTAAAGACCGTCTAAGTGTTGGCATCATATCGTTTGTCTACCAGAGAGCACTCTGTAACTATCCTGCTCCCAACACAACCATGTGAGCAGAGCGTATATAAGTTAATAGATAACTACACATGACAAATGTGACCAAGTATCAGTATCAGTCTTATATATCAGGCTGAGGCTTTTTCCTGTTGTTTACACCTGCATGCTTCATAAGGCGAAAATAGAGTTTATACTACTCTAACAGTCTGAGCTCTCTGAGCAGCTCTGTGAGGATATTCAGGAATAGCTCTCCAGGCTTCTTGAAGGATATTCAAAGCTCTTCTTTGTTCTGTTCTCTGTCAGAATGATCCCACACTGCTTCAGTAATGCTGAGGTCCGAGCTCTGGGGAGGCCCATCCATGACTGATGGTGTTGCCCTGGGTGTTTTTCTGTCTGGTATGATTCCTAATTCCATCAATATTTCCAATATTTAATCAGCTTCCTCAATAATAATAATGAACATATTTCTGATACAATACATACACCACATCATAAAATTTCATTTACTTTTATAGTTATTGCCCCAGACCTCTGCACAATAGCTTATGTAAGGTGCAACCAGTGAACAGTAGAGAATATGAAGTTGTCCAGTCTAATACCTGCTTTGCCTTGTTTAGGATTGCAGTGCGTCTTGATGCTTTTTACTTTGAAGGTGAACCTTCTCCATTTCCGGTTTGCGTCACACTTTTTCAAGTTCTGAAGCAACCAGAGCAATCACTAGGAGATTTTTAAAAGCTTCTTTGCATCCAGTCACACCCAGCAAGTGCCAGCACCATCCAGTAACCACTGCCAAACCAGTTGAGGGATCCACATTTTTTTCCTCCGGCTGGTAGTTTTATCACGTCCAGTACAGATTGTAACAGATTGTTAGTTACTTTTAGCCAAGTCGAGGGTTTTTTGTTTGTTTTAACAGAAAAGCATTTTTTTTTTTTTATTTGAATTTTTGTTCAATTTTATATTTGTCTTTAAACCCACCAAACATTAACCACAGAAGTGGCGGGTCCGAAAACTGTTTGTGACATAATTTGTAGCTCTTTGAAAGGCACCAACAAACTGTGTCCTGTCAACAGCGACATCAAATCAGAACGAATCGCTTTGAACGACGATGACAAAACAACAGCTTAGCCCTTTCATTGCTGAGGACTCGTAAATATGGAGCAATCCTGTGGCCAGCTGGATCCATGTGGAGTGCAACATGACAAACAGTGCAGTAAACACAATCACCACCATAACACTACTGTATGGTAAAGGATTAATGTAGAACAACACAGAACTTCGAAGGGTAAACAATTAAGTGGATATTTATAGGGACCGAGGGGGAAAGGTGGATTCAATTCACTATGGTAGGTGAGTCACCATTTTACCAACAATGACAGGGGCCTTTTGTCAGGATTTATTCATAAAGCCTTTTAACACACAGTTTAAACACATCAGGAGACATTCAGAAATCTCCGAGCTTGTTTCTCTGCTCAACTGTTTCCGACCCCTGAGCGGGAGGAGCTCTTTCCTCATTCTCTCTCCTCTGCTGTTTGTCTGCTTTTTCTTTCCTCTCCCTCCTCCTGTCATCCTGCACTTCATCTCCTCCTCCCTCCCCCCTCTCTCTCTTTGCAGAACAGCCATCCCCAGGACAACTATTAATCAGAGCCAGAAATGATAGATGTTTTGCTCACCAGCAATACCATCTATTTTGCCTAAGTACAAACAGTATATGTGCTGTGCATATTTATTTCAGGAGAGAAACAGTGGCTCAAAAACAACACACATATTTGCAGATTTACAAACGCTCACACACAGACACATTATTCTTGTATTCTGTAAACAGGCTCTGCCACAGTGACGCAGAATCCAGACTTAAATATAACAGATTCAGCTCTCTGTATTTCAGGCTCTGCTTGAGTGTCTTGGCATTACTCTGTGTCATGGCACCTTGCAGCTTCTCCTGCGCACTGATGATTAAGCAGCACAATGAACACAGTGGTCACTGCCGCCATAAGACCTCTTAAAAAGACTCAAACTAAAGGCGCTGGTGAGTCAGAGCGCTATAATGCTAGTTTATAAATAGTGTGCTCCCCGAGACCTGAATATATTGATATGAATCATTGGCTGTCTGAAGCAGCATTGAAATTAACTGATTTGGTCTTTTTGTTCCACAGTGAGCTCAAAAAAATGAAGCGAGCTCTCAGAAATGGCGGTGCAACCGTTGCCTTGCCTCGCTCGCTTGTGCTCATAAGTCATTTATGCTTCTTTAGTTCCTTCCAACAACAGTCAGCATCTTCAGCACTGCTGAAAAAGCTGCGGCAAAATTACATTTCTGAGATTTTTAGCAGCCTGGGTTGAAGCTAAGCTTGGAAAAATAGCGAGGTCCGCTTTTTGAGTGGCAGCCAAATAAAAGTCCTGTAAGTACACCTTGAAGATGAGGTAAAAGAGATGTACAGCTGTGAAAAAACACATGTGAGAATGGCGTTTTCATCTGAAAACGCTCCGCGTCCACACAAGCGTTTTCAGTCGTTTTCACAGAGTTGTGTGTCCACACTGAAACAGCCGAAAACGCTTACGTTCCAGTACTGCGCATGCGTGAAATGCAAGAAGATTCGGCCTGCCTCATTTCTGCCTGCTGCTTATTTACTTTCGCTTTGAAACGTCGGCAAAATGTCGAGGAAAAGCACCGCGTTTTTTAAAAGGACCAACAATGAGGGGAGTTGTTGTTGCGAGTAACACAAAAGTACAAAGTTGCAAAAGCGAGTGAAAATTAAAGAATTTGAAGAAAAGCTATCTGGAGCATGTACAGACTGATATTAATCTTTAATAGGGCTGTCAAAATTGAGAACAAACAAACAAAATAGCTGCTGTATAATCCCCTCCGCTATCTTAGTTGAATTGGTCACATGACTGCATCATATGACTAACATGCATCATCTTTTTCGAAAGTCTCCGTTTTCACTGTCCACACTGCGATGCAAAAACACCGTCTTCAAATGTATTCGTTTTCGAGAGCGTTTTCGAAATGTTGCGTTTTCCTTCGGGGAAAATGCCGTCTAAGTGTGGATGGGAGGCCAAAACGGAGAGAAAACGATTGAGTTTTCAAACGAACACACACTAGTGTGGATGTAGCCTAAGACGCACGTGCCCACTGCCAGTAAAACTGAGGTTCACGTGTTTGGTCCTGACAGTTTCTCTAAGGATGTCAGTCAGTACATCTGCCCCTCACCAGCAACATCAAATCATCTCCTAAAACCCTTTTAAATAATTATTATTATTGACTTTTTTTTCATTAATTTTCCTAAATCATGGTCTGTTTGTCTCTATCTGCTTTACTTTGTTGTGTAAGTTAGTTTAAGCTCATATGCTAGGTATTTGTTTTGTAAAGCATGCTAGCATTTAGCTAGATGTCAGCGGGTTATGTTGATATGGGGGACAAGTGTTCACCAGCTAGCTTTTCCTGATTCATAAAATGTTCGTTTTGAAGTTTCAAGTTTAGCATTTCTGCTGTCTGCATGGAGAGTAATCAAGTAACACTGTTGAATGATCAGCAGGGTGCTAACTATGAAGTGTGATGTTAAATGGAAAACGAAACTCTTTAGGTTGTCTTTTGGTACAAGTTTCTTGTGCGTTTCTGATGCTTTGACGGATAATCTCGACTTAAAATGCTGCATACGGCTAATGTTTGATTTTAATGTTGTCGTGAATAAGGTTCATATAAGGAAAACATTTTCCTCTGCATGTAAAGACTTCACTCTACACTGAGCTCTCAGCACAAGCGTATAGGAGATTGGTTTGTTTCGTGCCACATAGCGATCGTGTCATTGTTCTATAGTAACTGAATCGTATGAGGTGGGATGCTGGAAAGGTTAGAACAGTCAGTGTGTACGTGTGTGTCAGTTTGGCATGACTAATGAGGATTTAGTTGGAACAAAGAGGCATATCAGAGCCACAGTGCTGGCTAGGACAGAGATGCAGTCATAGCTACGAGATACGTTTACCAGCGATTGGCCAAGGCAACATGGTACACCACTGAAAAATGCTTCCTCCCTGGCTGCCGGCCTCACTGGCTGGATGACTAGATGCTTGCTTGGGAATTAACTGAATAGGCTGCTCCGTGTACAGTGAATATGACACATGCTGTAAGTGTTGAGCAGTGCCAGTTTAGTGTTGGGTTGGGCGGTTGGCTGAGTACAGGAATAGCGGGAAAAAGAAGCAGGAATACGGTTTAAGGTGAGTAATGAGAAATGGTTCACAGAGTTGGGTGATCACTGTTTTACAATACAAACTTTAAAAGGCCTGGTGAAAGACACTGGTCATGCAGTTTACAGTGCAGAATTCAGCTGGGAAACCTGGAATTCATAGTGATGTTAATTCAACATGTGCAACCCTCCTAAATGCTGTTGCAGACAAAGGGAATTCCCAGTGGCTTCCCCCAGCAGCATAATCTTCCCACCACACTGCAAAAAGGGTTCAGGAATGCCTCCAGCAAGACAAACAAAGAGCCTTCCAAGATCAAAAGGGTGTTTTCGCACTTAAAGTTCGTTTAATCAGTTGATAAGTTTGAATACTTGCAGCTTTTTTCTACGGTTTCCAGTAAACCAAAAGCTTCACTGCAAACATGAGAGCTTGTCCACTTCTTGGTCAGATACAGGAAGGTGCCCCCTGGACTAGTGGATAATATGGAGAATTTTACATTTGTTTTACAGCTAGTTATCACTGTTTGTATCTACAGTTGTCTATCAGGCTATGGGAAGATGTATGGCTCAAATTTGCATCATATGCCTGGTAGATCAGTCGGATCATGGTTGGATCGCATTGTCACCATAAATGAGACCACCTCCTCCAAATGGTCTGGCTGCTTTTGTTGTGGGGTGCACCTGAGTGTGGTTATTGTGTTCACATCAGCACAAACAAAGTGCACCAAGGGGGAAACGGTTTAATTTCGACCTGACTAAACAATACAGGTGTGAAAACACTCCGAGTTCAGCTGAATAGCCACAGAATGTGCTGCAACAAAGCCCAGTCCAACAAAAAAAGCACCAGAACATCTTCTCCATCCATGTCCTGATGGATCAAAACTATCTCAGAGGAACGAGGGGACCCACGCAATACAGCATCGAGCGGGTGGTGTTATGGCAGGTAAGGTATATTCAGCGCAGTCCAAGCTCAGCTGAGCTACTGTACATGCATCAAGTGACCCGAAAAAAGAATAATGTTGACAATTTATGTGTGCAAAACACTGCGCACATAAGTCTGTGAAGGTTCTCAGTCATCCAGGTCATAGAGGTCGTAGAACAAAACCCGATAGAGATGGTTTGAAAGAGGATACGTATTTAAAATGCAAAATATGAGTAACTATATTCCGTTACAGTTACCGTTTAAAAGGGTGGTATTCAGAATACAGTTACTTTGTTGAAATAAATGGATTACACAGCGGTCTTTTCCTGTTTCATATGTTAGGCTATGCCCTCTGTATTTTTGGTAATTCCACGCCAGTGGAAACCCAAACAAAACACGCATTAAGAGGCTCAAATGCCTGTGTCTCAGTCTCGAGGCCCATGTCACCTCTACTTGCGGCCCGCATAATGACATGAAGAAATTTTTTTTTCAAATATTCAAAAAATTATTTAATATGAAGGCAATAGGCAGAGTGTTACAGACACAGCCCTAACGAATGTATGTAGTCCGTGTTGCAGGGAGAATGGACTGCCATACCCGTTATGTGTCTGTGAGCGAGAGGGAGGGCGAAAAAGGAAAGTCGGAAAGTACGAGTTGTCACCAACCAGAAACGGGAGATGGAAGCATGTAAATATTCGGAGCAACGGACCTATACGCGCAGAATAGTTTTCCACACGAGATCGCTGCAAAAAGTGCAGCCTTACCTAATGTCCACCCTACTGTTACTCTGTTACTACTTTTATATTAAGATTTAAAAATTTAGTTGGTATTGGTATAGCGAATAACCTTCAGTAATAGTAATAAATTACACAGCAATAGTACATTCATGTAGTTGCAAAAAGCATGATAATACATTAAGTAATCCAAAGTATTCCGTTACGTTACTCTAATTGAGTAACACTCCCACAGAGCTTAAAATCTGGGATTCTCCACCAGCTGCTCTTAGAACTGAAGAAGCTTCTCGGATAAAACGTCTTCAAGAAACCTAAAGATGTCCAGACGCTTTTCTTACCGAGCTCCTTAGATAACACTGTTACATATACTACATGAGTGTGGCGTAAATCCTGGGTTTACATACTCATTTAATGCATATACCACATGCATCATTATCAGTGGTAATGAAATAATAAACAGTCCGAAGAGATGCAGAAAGCCGTAAGAGACAGCAGCACAAGCAGGAGATGTCTTTATATTTTAAAAAGGAAGTAAAGTCCTGCATAAGATCTAATATTAAATCTCATCGAATCACACATTTAATGGCTGGTCAATAACTCGATATTTCACAGTGTTATGCTTCCTTATCCCTTCTAGGATTGACAGTTATGTTTAATTTTAAGGCAAAATCAGTCCGGCTTCTTCTCCTTTAATGACCTGCTCACCCACGAACTAATTTACATGACTTAAAATCATGCTTCTCGAAATCAGTCATGCACTATAGACCCCAATTCTAAACCGGACCTCTTGGCAAGGCTTGAAGTTAGCCAACAGTATGGAAAGTATCAATAATGAGGACACAAACCTCAACTAAACTCTGGAGCCCTGCTCAGTATGCCAGGATTTGTCCAAGTAGATAAATCAGAAATAATTGCCCAGTTCCCCTACATGTCTTGGCCACACTGAAGGGAGATGAGGGGGCCATAACACAATACAATCAGACATCAGTCATTTCCCAGGCTTCACGGGTCAGCGGCTGAAACAATGGGGAACATAGGGTAATTGTTTACCATGTTTCTTCGGACAAAGACGGTGTCTTTCAGTTTCTTTTTCTCAAAATCAAAAGTTTGGTTTGAAGCAAGGCGCCTCGCCCTACTTTTTTTTGGGGCTAATCCTTAATCACCTATCAGCAACCTCATAGATGTGTGATAATGACATATACAAAACTTTCGAAGCCACTGGGCTCTCCCTCCTCATCAATAATGCGATGTCAGTCGATGGTTGCAAACAAGGCACAGTGAGCCTGTTAGCACTCTACAGCTGTTTAAGCTGTCAAATATTTCAACATGTCATAAAAGTTACAGCAAAGTCTCTCAGAAAGCAAACCAAAATAAACTAGTTTAAGTGACAGTTGCATAAAAGAGGAAAATAGATTGGATTACCTATGAGCGAAGATTTTTTGTTAATTAAAGACTGGATAAAATTAGATTAGCCATGCTAAAAACTACCCTTTCATCTTCGCTCTTTGAATGTCATGCGGCACTGTTAGGTCGACAATGGCTGGCCGAGGGGAATCACAGAGGGAGAAATGGTGTATAGAAGGCTGAAATGGAGTGAATCACCTTTACAGGGTCCTGCCTCAGTGCTCCTGGGTGATTGAACAGATCAGCTGGGTTCAGCGGCAGAGTGAAAGAGATGGAAAGCGAGAGGAAGACTGGAAGAGAGAGATTTATCCGTATATAGGAAGGTGATCCTCCTACTGAATGTTGCCAAAGTAGTAAATCATAGTGTGAACACCTGCAGGGTAAAAGGTTAGGTTTGCACGCACAGCCAAGGTGACAGTAAAACCTCCACCAGCCTGCCATTACCTCTTTCAGCACAGCAAGGTCAAGGGTTAATTCCTTTTTGGGGTATAAACAAAAAGCACACGTTTAAAACAATCTTAAACACGTCCAACATTTTTATAACATGTCATTTGTTACTTTGTTGCTTTCCTTGATGATCTGTGTAAGTACAAAGCTGGAAGCCTTGGTAAAGAGATGGTGAATTTGAAACAGAATTTTGGTAATGGTTGACCTTTCTCCATTCAAAGGGTTGCTTCTGAGGCATCTAGTTGTGAAAACACAACATCTTTTTTTTCTCTTTATTCTTCATTACAGATCTATTCAGGTGGCTCATTGTTGGAGCGATTAGCACTGCGGCATCAAAGCGAGGAGGTCCTGGGCTTAAATCTGCTGTCTGGGCCTTTTCTGTATGGAGTTTTGCATGTTATCCCTGGTATTTCTTTAGGAACTCCAGCTTCCTCCTAAAGGCGATTCTGAATCAACCGTGGGTGTGAATGGTTCTCTGTCTCTCTGTCTTAGCCATGTGACACACCGGTGACCTGACTATGCTCCACTATACTCCCTATAACGGCTGGGATACGCTCTAGCCTCCCCATTACCCCAAACTGTAAGTGGAAGAAGCTGCATGGATAGACTTAAATCTATTTGGATTTTGCCTAAATTTTCCCTTTAACTGGAAAAGACAATCAGGATTTTTACCCAGAAGTTCATGTGAAAAAGCTTCTGCGAGGGGAAGAAGAGTATCTTTTCTGGCAACCAGAGCAGAAGAGTTGGGTGTTTAGCATGAAAGGCACTGCTGAACGTGACTCAACAATGGCTGCGTTCAGGTCTAATACCTCGTGTTTAGATATATCTAGATTCTGTCTGGATCCATCTCAAACGTGTCTCCAGAGATCAATTCTGATCAAGCTTTGCTTTTCTGCTCATTTGTGATTTTATCTGCAGGGACTCTGCTGCAAAGCATCATCAGTGAACGTGGTTGCATTGACTGCCTGTCTGTATCAAAGGAAGATCAGCTGTTTTACACCTTTGTTATGCGTGCTGGACCACAAATTTGAACATTTGACAATACAGAGAAAGTATCGTGTGCATGAAAACCCCTGACTTACCAGGATTAATGACAAAAGCGATTTGCCGGGGCTCGACACATTATTACAGAAGAGCGTATGAGTCATCACGAACAGAAGCAATCAAACAGGTTTGAAACAATCCCAGTTTAACTCTGCACAAAGATCGATGTTGGTGGTGAAAAGTGGAGGTAAAATTTAATAAACTGTTGAATAAACCAACATTTTCATTCACCTTATGATTGTGTGTGTTCCTGTGGTTAGCTGGGTTGTTAATCGACTGCATCCTTGCTCTTTATGTCCACCTGTTGTGGAAAGTGACCGAACTTTAAGAACGTCACACAGATCATCTTCCTGCGACATGATCTTAAATCACTTTTCACTGACACAGGATAACATTTTGGCACTAAAACAGATGCTTTATTAGCATTCAAATAGCAAACCATTTTAATAATTTCTTATGAAATTCATACAGTTCCATAGATCATGCAGATTTCTACATCTGCCATTTGAATAAAAAAATATTACCCCCACACTTCTGATATGGGATTATATGAACAGTAAATAAATAGACCGCTAAGATTTTTCTGGCAATCCCATTACTTAACTTTCATAATCTTGCCAAAGTATTCAATTATTTCATGGCACTGTTCTTTAGGCTACATCACTCACAAGAAAAAATTCAACTACTTCAAGTCAGTAAGTTTCAGAATAAATGCATTTTTTATACTTTTGGAATATTTAGGAGAATGTGCACATAATAAATTAATTATGGCTTTCAGTCAGACGGGAATGAGCTGGACCCGTAAATACAGTACAGAAACTCATAACTACACATGTGCAAGCTGAGAAACCTTCCTTTTATTCCCTTCACTTGAACCCCTTTGACAATAAATCACGTTACCATGACGATTCTTTTAATTCTTATGAAAATATTACTCAGCGCGCTGTACGACCGGGTAAACCGGGTAAACTCCCACTTTGCCCTATTCATGCATGCTCGCGGCTCAGTGGGTACTGCTGCAAACATGCAATTAACACTCGTGACTAACGTTTTAGTGAAGGCCCGTCGAGTTTTTTAGGAACAGTAAATCATTCTCATTAGATGTAAAGTGGAAATCAGTTCTATTTGCTTCACCTGGGATGGTTTACAAGTCCAACCTGTTCTTTGTACAGCTCCACAATGTCTGCGACTGTATGTGAGTCGTGTGTGTGTGTGTGTGTGTGTGTGTGTGTGTGTGTGTGTGTGTGTGTGTGTGTGTGTGTGTGTGTGTGTGTGTGTGTGTGTGTGTTGATTCTGCAACAACTCATCAAAACCCCAAAAGGTTGATTCTGTTAATCTGGACGTAACGTTTTCAGCATTTACAATCTATCCCTGGGGTTTAAATCGTCATCCCGACGATTGAGGCTCACTGCCAGGGTCTAAACAGGGCAGACGTTTTAGGCACAGCTACCTGGGAGTTTACGGCCCCTATTGCTCTACTTCCTGCTGCCTGGGGTAGATGATGCCGATTTGAGTGCATCCCAGCATTAGCACTGAAAACGCTACATCCAGATGAACAGAATCAACCTTTTGGGATTTACTTACCTGGATGACTTAGCATGCATCAAGATAACGCATAAAAACTGCAGCAGATATCACTGCAGATGCTTTCTTCAAAAACAGATGAGTTAATTTATACTTCTGTCATACCTTTCCTTCATATATGGTAAATAAATACCTACCACAGAGGGACAAAGCCTCCATCACTTTGCCTACTGGTTTGTTAGGTTAGAGAATTCTCTAAGCAGGAAGAACAAGACAGATTTTTATTTTGATTTTTTTCTGAAACTCACAGCGCCTCTGACCTCATACACTGCATTGCTTGATGTACTGCCCAATCACACACCCATAGCGTCACTGTTATTGGTACGCCTGGATGAAGCTGAGAGGAACATTAATGTCAAAGTGACTCAGATGTCATCATTTTAATAGATTTATGGTGATATTATGTCTGAAAAAGGCTTCCACCGAGCTCCTAGTGGTATACATCTAATTCTTAACAAAGAAGATTTCTGAAAATTACCAGAATTTCTTTCCCCACAGTGATCCTCAAAATTTTGTTTTCTGTAAAAACCAAAAAAACACAAAAAAACTAGTAATTTAAAAAAAAAAAAAGAGTTCACCATTGCCCTTCCATTTATGTTGATAAGAGACTGAGATGATGTTTGCTTTTGTCAGTTAAAAATGTTGGTTTCTTACAGCTGTCATTACTGAGGATGGAGGAGCAGACACAGATTTATGCCATTGTTCAAGAAATGTTTTCAGATTGTTACACGCGTTGAAGCAGCTGAGATGAACTATTGCTCCCTCTGGCAACTCGTTAGTGCTAAGCTAATTACTGGTGCTTTGGTGAGGAAAGGTAGGGGTGTTACGATTTGAGGGGTGGGGCCATGCTAATGGAGGATTACACAGAGGTTGTTATACTGTTTCCTTTTGATGTGATTACCGAGCTGAAGGCTACATGTTGGCTGGTTTTTAATGATGGTCCTTCTGGTGTCACTGGAAACAACAGCAACCATAAAAGTCACCTAGAGAGGGAAGGGAAAGGAAAGGAAAGGACACTGGGAGGCTAAGTTAATTAAGCCCTGTTATGCACCTTGGCTGCTCTCGGCTATCACCTTTCTCTGTGAGACACAAAAGGCATTAAAGCAATGTTTCTGTGAAAATACTGCTGTAAGACAACATTTCACATTCTACCTGTTCAGAGTTTGTGTAAAACGCTGATGTGTTCCCCACCAAGGAAGTGTGAAAATCAAATGAATAGAAAGGTATACATGTTGTGAGAAATATTCATATCACTGGGAGTTGTCTTAGTGGCTCGGTTCTCATTGATATGCATACCAGCTTATAATGTCAGCTCTGGTGATTTTCAGAACAGGATGAGTCACACCTAGCTGGCTTCACCCTCTATTACTCGTCTTTCTCAGAGCTCGCTTGTGAGAACTTCATACTGAGTTAATCTACATCTGGAAGACAAACTATTTACCTACAGAAAATTGATGCACCGCTAATTCCAATTCTGCCACATTTCACTTTAAACCCACGTTTGTCCAGACATAAACTTTGTGAATAAAATAATAAGAGATCATTAATGGTTTTTTATGGTAACAGTGGATCTGTGAAAGGTTTCACTAGCAGTAGTGATAAACCTGCAGAACATGATGATGGTCTGACTCTGAAGTCCTCCTCAGCTGCAGTCACGTAGGTCTAGAGACTGGCCAGCGAACACTCGCCAATGACTTGTGAGGGATAAACGAAGCATTAAAATGTTCGCCTTCAAACTAGAAGTTGCACCTATCCGAAGGTGCAGTTTCTGCTGTCCTTGTCTGGTCTTTCTGCCCTCACCCCCAACAGATCTCTCAGATGGTTGCACCTCCCTGAGCCTAGTTCTACCAGAGATTTCTTCCTGTTAAAAAGGAGTTTTTCCTTTCCACTGTCACCAAGTGCTTGCTTACAGGGAGTCCTCAGATTCTTGGTTTCTTTACCTGATTTGGTGCTATATGACTAAAACTGAAATTAAGTCAGGATCTTCCATGGAAACTACAGGTGACCACAGCAATCAGCTAGCAAAAAAAAAAGGCAACGGCAAGGAGGTTTTTGGTGCACCCCCCTCTTTGTGATAGCCAACAACCTCCAGTAAATGCTTACCAACCAGCTGGGGAGTGAACACTTTTCCCTAGCAACCAGAGGTTTTTGGTGTATGCTTCTTTCTGGCCAATTACACACGTCGACTGCCAGCTGTAGCACAGGTACTTATCCGTCCATCCATCTATAGAGTTTACACTCCCATACCTTATAAAAGCATCATATCGTTTTAATTTAAATCAATTAATTAAATTTCAATCAAATAATCACAAACTTTCGCTTTTTGGTGATGTCATCATGTTGCCTAGCAACCACCTAACAATGACTAAAATCACAGTGCAAACAATAGCGTAGCACGAGCATGCACCAGCATGTTAAATAAGAATAATTTTATGTATTTTATTGAATTATTTTTGCTTGATTTGTTTATTTAAACATCCGCGTTTCAAACCTGCATGTAGACTAATGGAGTGAACAAGGTCATATTTAAAGAGCAGATTTCTACTCATTTCCAGCAGGAGGTTATATTATCTGCTTTTTTTGTAGCAGGCTCAAAGAATTTATAGTTTCCAGCTGGGTATTTGTCTGTGGTTTGTTTCCAAATAAAGAAATGAATGAATTTATTCAATTTATGTTTGGTGTATAGACATGTGGTTCAAGCCAAAATGAAAATGTTTTGCATGAAATCCAGATGCGTGAGGTCAGATTAACGGCACAGAGCATTATTTGGCAGGACAGCGGTCGGGTAACACTCCTCCTCTTCCGGGCTTCCTGCAATCGGTGCTTGATCCAAACTGACTCATCAACATGACAGACATCACTTGTCGATATTTGTATTACAGATGTTGCTGGAAGCTTTGTATGTATACCAACGCTCTTTCTCTCGGTGTCTCTGTGTCATGTGCATCAGTGACAGACTCGTCCAGGGACTAAATTTGCCCTCTTTGTTTTGTTTTGGGGGCTTTAATTTTGCTGCTGTTGGAAAATTATCCATAATTGCAGCCTGCAAATGCTTATCCCCCTCTTTCTCCTCTCCAACTACTCTCTTGTGTACACTAGCTGTACACACACACACACACACACACACAGTCTGCTACCCTCAGTAGATAAAATGGTTTCTGCTGAAGGATAGATCCACATTTTCTCACTGTCACACTTGGACACATTGCCACATTGAGACACACATACACATATTTGCATGTAGACTCACACACGCTCATGCTCTCTCTCACACACACACTAACACATCCACCCTGAGGTTGATAATGAGGCTGGGGAAACATGATTTATGTTTCATAGTGCAATCTAATTGATTTGATTAATCACTTTCTTTCTTAGCTAATTAAATTACCACAACAGATTACAGAATATTTGGCCACAAACGTGCCCAGTGGCCATGCTGTTTGTTTTCAGTTGAGTTACATTACGTGTTTCTGAAAAGCTGTGATCAATGAATTTTATGGTCTATAAATCATTCAAGATCCATTCCTAAAGCAAGAGTTTCTGTGTTACCAAACATACATATAAAAGTTGTGCAACACGTTTTTCCCAGCCAGTGTAGTCACACTGTTGAAATTGTGAAATTTCACATATGTTCGTAATAATTCATCATACACACTGCATACATGCTTCTCTATATGCTCAGCAGCCACTTCATCAGTTACCCCTTGTTAGTAACGGCTTTTGCCTTCAGAACTGCCTCAGTTCTTCATGGCCCAGATTCAACAAGGTGCTGGAAACAAACTCAGGTCTGTACTGACATTCAGCGTTTCCTGCTGGAAGCAGCCATCACGAAAGGATGGCTGTCAGCAACAACACTCGGGTAGGCTGTGGTGGTTAAATGATGCTCATTTGGTACGAAGGGCAGTCTGATTTTACCTGTTATCCTTTTAGCCCAGGTTTAGATAAGTTGACTCTTCAGTCTGGTGTACCGAGGCTATATGGTTTTATTCCTGTGGTTCTATCTCTCATTCGCTCACAGGGAAACTGGGTGGGTGTTATCAGTACAGTCGAGCTGGTTCACTGAGCGCCTGGTATTACAAAATGTTTGATTGGACTTGTTTTTACATTTCTTGGAAAATAAACAAAGAGAATCTCATTAATTTGAGTTGGATTGCTCTGGGATGAACTGTTGTTTTAGACTCTGGAAGGACTGAAAGAAAATAACGAGAAAAGAAATTTCTTCATAAATGTTTTCAAAAATCTAATCACAAATCATGTTTAGAGCTTATTAAAGGATCGACTTATCTTAAAACCAAATGTCAGAGCCTAATTTTACAACTATGTTTTTCCAGGAGTAATGCAGTGTTTGAGTTGGGCTGAGAGGGATCACAAGAATACAAAATAAAGGTAACCATTAAAAGAATACTTAAGTATTAAGTAAGTAGACTGGCAGAAAGTCGAGGGACTTATGAGAAACAGATGAAATTGAAAAGGCAGCGAGTGCTTCATCAAACGTGTACGCTGGATGGTCAAACTTATTCAGAACCTCCTCCCCCGACACTTTCCAACATCAACTGTTTCTGTAACTTTCCAGAGCCAGTAATCCGCCGTCCACACCCACATAAAGATTTTTTTCCTCCATTATTAGGTTTTCATTAGTGTATGATTGTTTGAAAGTATGACTAATTTTTGTCTTTGTTACCTTAGAAAGAGGCCTTTGTATCTTCAGAAGGAGTGGATCTCTTCCATCATGGTGTGCTGTCCTGTTTCTACAGTAGCCTGGAACAGCCAAACCAAACAGTGGCTCTAGCATGGGACTTTTTAACAGCCACCATAGGTTTTTCTAAGCATTTCAAAGCAAAGGCTGATAAGGCAAATACGAAAGAGGCAAAAATGTACACATCATTCTTAGCACCATGCTCAGGGGTTAAAGCAGGCCAGAGGGTGCAGATGTAAATAAGTTGTTTTCATGGTACTTAAGCATCTAGCTAGTGCTACAGAAGGTAATTTCAAATGCAAAATTTCTAACAGCTCATCAAACATCAGCAAACTGTTTGTGTGCATTTTATCATAATCTGTCTGCTAGCTACTGCCTTATTTACCAGAATGAAGCTAACTTCACTATGAGATGCGAAAGTTGTAAAACAGAGAGACGAGGGAGGAAGGAGAGGTTATTTTCAAAGGAATAGATATACCGGAAATTTAAAGCTTAATCTTTTTAACACGTTGAATCTATATGTTCTTTTTTCATATTATGAAACATCCTGCAAAAAAAAATACAAAATAAAAATAAATTCAAGTACAGCAACTTTGTGTTAATGATAAGTTGGATAAAGAAGTCTTGGTTTGCTGCAGACTTAGTTTGCAGTACTGCTCTGAGGTTTGCAGCGGTTCGGTGGTGCAGAGCAGCTGTGGTGTTCATGGTCAGTGATCGGCTACATCAGGGTAGCAAACTAAATGTAATCTAAACCAAATCACAAGTAAGGTGATCACGCTGATTACATTTACTTACTGAATTCCACCTTTAATCTCCTAGGACCTGGCGTCCACATATGTGGACATCACAGTTTGGGTTATTTATTCTAAAATAATCAATTTTGCTCTACAAGGGACTGATATCCACTTACAAGGACATTATACTGCTGCTCTTCTATCGAAATTTTAAACGAATATCCTCATATGTGGCTCTCATTTTTCTTAGAAACAAAAATCAGGTAAAAAATAAATAAATCTGGTAATTCTTTGTTTTTACATTCATTGGGTCCGAATATGCCCAAATATCAAAGAGAAATTAAAAATGCATGCCTTGGAAGAGTTCGAGTCTTAGGAGGTTAAACCAGCTTTATGCTGTCTACAAGTGGACAATCTGCCACGATGGCTCATGTAACATCTGATAACTTGTTGAATTCACACGATGAAGTCCACAAAGAGCAGCAGCACAGGTCAGCTGATCACAACTTATACACA
This sequence comes from Mchenga conophoros, assembly GCF_057382185.1. Taxonomy (NCBI): domain Eukaryota; kingdom Metazoa; phylum Chordata; class Actinopteri; order Cichliformes; family Cichlidae; genus Mchenga; species Mchenga conophoros. The sequence continues at coordinate 11,674,220 of NC_140547.1, read as the reverse complement.
AAATCACAACAGGAATTATCGTAACTTTTCTATTGTAATGTAACTGCAACCGATCTCATAGTTTCCCCTGCTACCAAACTCAACTTGAACCTCTGACTTTATTCATTTGATCTCTTTAGCTGTGGAGGAAAACTCACCCGACGACAGTGCAGGCAACAGCAAACAGAGTTTAGCTTTTTAATTCCTTTGTCTTTTCTCTGTTTGTGTTCTACATAACAGAAGCTCAAGCTGAGTACACACATTAGAGTTAAAAATTGGAAGTTGAAATGAAGTTTGCATTCCCTTGTATTAATATTATATTAATACATTATATAAGTGAGCTTTATGAGCTGATTGAAACGTCTTCCAAAGCACCACTTTTTACTTTTTAAACATTGCAGAGCCTCTACTTTTTTCACTTTAACTTGAGTAATTAAGTCAAATTAGTTCTTCTACCAGAGTATTTTTGAAACAAATGTCTGTAGTTCTACCTAAGTGATGAATGACTGGAGGTGACTGGTGACTAGAACCTAACCCAGATGGAGCATTCCCAGTGGTAAGTGCACGCTACAGTAGGTGTGAAGGTTCGGATAGCGGCGCAACCTTCTTCTCTCAGGTGTGACAGTCAGGTTTTCACACCAAACTGCCAAATATGGCCAGACAAATAACGCGCAGTGTAGTTCTTTAACAGAATAATCTGGCCTTACATTTTTTAAGACCAGATTGTCCGATTTCCTACTTTATAACTTTCATTAGACCCATCTTGCAATGTCATTTTTCAAACTTCATTTGAAACATAGTTTTCTGCCAGGAATACGTAACATCTAAACTGAAGCTGAGACATTATCAGGGTTATTTTATCAGAAGACATTATAATGGTTTTTCACAGGCTGTGCAGTACTTCTCATTACGAGTTTATAGATCTTCATATGTAAAACTGATGGAGGGCCTGTTAAGGTTCTTTTGTAGTATTGATTAAAAACTAGTCTTTGTCAGAAAAATACATTTCTAAAGAACGTGAAAGCTGCATCTCTGCGAGCTGTGAAAAAACACAGACAGACATCTGTTAGATTTGTGAGTAGTTTTAGAAACGGAACAAATCCTTAAATCAAAGTTTAAAACAACAAAGAACATAAAACACCCAAAAACTATGAACGTGTTTGATTTACAGGAAAAATAACTCTTCGGGTGCATTTCATTTCAGATCTATAGATTTGCTGCACGTGCTGTAATAAAACATGTTTCTGTCGTGTTGAGACATCAGGTTGCTGAGAGCTGGTTACTAAGATGGCTGCAGAGAAAAAGAAAAAGAAACTCTGTGTGAGCAGGAGGATAAAAAAATAAAAAGAAAAGACCGAGAAAAGGAGAAAAAAAGCAAAAGGAAAATACAAGGAGTGAGGGACTTGTGAAGTTTAGAGGTACAGCGGGACCTTATAAAGTGGGCCAAAGAGTGTGAAGATAGAGCACATAAAAAGCGAGCCGGGAAGATTGGAAAAGAGAGCAAAGCCAAATAGAAGACAGATTGGTCTGCAGAAAGTGGAGAGCTGAGAGATGAGAAGGAGAGGCTGCAGGAAGGAAAGAGCGAGCAATGAGAAGGACGGGAAAGAGAAAAGAGGAAGAGCGGCAGAAAGGGAAAGAAAAACATATAAGAGGGAGAGTAAGAGGTCATGAAGTGGTTATGAAACCAACTCTGACCTAATCTGGCGTGTTTATGACTCGATGTTTTCCTTTTTTCCACGCTCTGAGACGCAAGCTGGAATTAGACTGGGCGGTGGCTTAGGATGAGCTCAAAGAAAGGCGAGAGACAGAAAGATGGGAGCCTTTTGTACTGTGGTTTTTACTTTGTTAGTGTGAGTGTGGCACTGGGTGCAAGTGTGAAGGTCAGGGTGAATCACAAACACTTTCATTCAGATGCACACAGCAGCACCTGAGGCTGACTCACCTGAACACCTGAGCATCTAGCAATCATTAACCAGTAAAGTCAGTACAAACAATATAAAGATGTGAAGGTCATTTTCCATTGTGTGAGCACGCGCTGTCGATGTTCAGCCATAGTTAGTCACTCTCTGACTTTATTACAGAGTAACTTGTCACATGTTGTGATTATTGTACATATTGTTTATTATTATAAGTGAAAATAGGATCACAACTTCTAAAACTATTAATAAAATGTCTGTGATAACTTAATTTCTTTGAATTTTAACTTCAATGTGTTAACTTAACCCTGCTGCCAACACTCAGCTGTCTTAATAAAAATTGTAAATATAATACTATAGACTCCACGCGTCAAACAAGGTACAAACTGGTGAGATGCTTCCACACTTTTGAGCAGTTTTAGTTAAAGAGCCCCTCTTCTCACTATCAGGGGTCAGTAGTGTGCAATACGAATGATCCGTCAGCTTTTACAGAGTTAAAAAGGAAGAGAATCTGTTTGTTTGAGCACTTACACCCAAATTTGCTGATCTCACCACAGTTCATCAGTCTTGGAGGACAGAAAGCCGTTACATCTCTGGAAAATCACCCTGGCTTCCAGTCACAGTTGGCCAAGAAGCAGGTGATGGACCAGCTTCAAAAAGTGTTTCTAGATAACATCACAGACTACAGGCCACACAGCCTCTCCTGTTAGTAATTAGATTGTAGAACAAGACTGGAGTAAACTGGAAAGCATGCTACTGAAACTCTGTAAATATGATAATGCCATGATTGCAAAGTCATCATAGCGGCATGTTATGTGGGTTATTATAATAGTGTCATATTTTGGAGAGGCACCAAATGTTCTCTGTTCATGTGTCATCACAACCCCTCATCACGTTGTGATTATATCAGCTGAGGGATCATGCCAAGCCGGTGTAATATAAACCCTGCGTTGTGCCTCATTTGAGAGCGGCAGTTCATTACTGAACTTGATAGTAGGCGTGTGTGCGCGTGTGTTTGTGTGTCCGTGCAACAAAAACAGAGAGACGGTTTTGTCTGCATGTCCATCACACGTGCGGCATGACAGACTCCGACACAAATTCACGTGTGCGTCGGCATGGATGCGTGTTACTGCAAGCGCGCGAAGCAGTTTCTGGGAAATAGTTGAGAGGCTCACCGAGTCCGCTTACTGTCTGAGAAAAGGCATAAACAATGGTGTTTTAATGCCTTCCTCCAGCCTCCTCTGGCTGCATGTGACTGTGAAACACCAGTACTCACAGGCTTGCGTGTCTTTTTTGCTTCCCGTTTAACAAAAATACAACAGACAGCATTTCATCTGAGACAGCAGATTGCCCATGAAGCCTGCACCCCGATGGAAAATTCAGATTTGCATTAAATTTGTCACCGTTTTTTGAGATTGAATATTATCCTTCGCACAATTAAAGTCTGGCCAAGCTATCGTCGGCACAGTTTAAAAATTAAAATGTTTATCATGCTTATATGATGAAAAAGCACTTTAAAAAGCCTGGTTTAAATCTATGTATATCATGCTGTTTACTGCAGGGAAAAGGCCATCTAACTACCATCAGGTTTTCTGTCTTCTCCCTTACAGGGCCTCTTCAACCCCCACCCCTTGTTCTTACACACAAACACCAAATCTCTCCCTCCCTGCACACACACACACACACACACAAACACACAGATGTGAGCACAAAGAGCGAGATGCACACAGTCTGGAAGTTTAGGTGCACACACACTCACACAACTACACACAGGAACACACAGAAATGCTTACTCTTACACCCCCTCACACACACACACACGCACACACATTCCTACCCGCTCTGCTGAGACGGTATGTGAACAAACCACAGGCAGGGAGAGGTAGAGAAGGCCAGGGCTCCACTTTTACTGATTACTGCAGGAGAGAAGAGGAGCGAGGAGGCTTCTGCCAGTTCTTCGCACAACGACCTGCGCGTGCACAACTACACGAGGAATAATAAATCTCTCTGTGGCCGGATACACTGCTTCATGTACAAATGCACACAATAAAAAAATGTATGCCAGTAAGATGTTTGCTCAAAATGATAAAATCAGCAGGACTCCCCATACATCCTGCAGAGACAACATGCACACACACAGACACACACACCTGTGCCCTGTGTGACATGTATATTAATCCTTTTACAGCTCCAGACATTTAAACGGGCTCCTCTTTCTCCGCTCTCTAAAACTCCTGTGTATTTATGAAGCTCACACACACTCCAGGTGTGATGCTAACAGCTTTCATACACTGTCACACATTGCACCTGTAAATGCAGGATAGCCCTTTTTCCATAATTCACATTTCTGTTTGTTAAAAGTGGCCCTTTTGTTTCATTGATCGCTGCCGTATGTTTAGCTTGCTAATTCCTTGAACACTTGTGAGGTGCGATCATCTCCATAAACATCCAGAGCCGTGTCTGACTTAAATATTCCCATCCTCACCTTCAAGGTCATCTTCACAGGCATCTCCAGACAGCATCCCTATTTCAGAATCTCTACCTCAAATATAGTCTGATCACTCTAAGATTTTACCAGACTTTATGTTGAAGAGCAAATTTCAGCTTCTTTTCCAAACAGTTTTCATCAGTTTTTCAGCTTAGGAGTCCACAGTTTCCACCCCTGAACGCATAGGAGGGCGTAAATTTTTCCTTACGTCAACATTTGTGCTTTCGGAGGTGACTAAGGAGGAACTTAAAGGGGAGACGATCTGAATAGTTATGTGTGCTGCTGTGCATCCTTATGACAACAAGGAACACTCTTTGCTCACCACTTTGAACATTTGCCAGATTTGCCTCACTGCAAATTCATCCACAAAGAAGCAAATCTCACTGGTACATATGTAATGTGACGGCCAGAGATGGGCAGTAACGCGTTACTGTAATCCAATTACTTTTTTCAAGTAACGAGTAAAGTAAGGGATTACTATTGCAAAAACGGTAATTAGATTACCGTTACTTTCCCGTAGGAACACTGCGTTACTAAAACCGTGATTTTTTGCGAGAATGTTTCATAACAGTGAGGTAAGCGAGTGCGCCGTTAGTGACAACAGTTGTGTGCAGATCAACAGTGGATCATATATCCATTGTGGGAGAGAGTATGAGCGTGCAGCATTTAAAGCATGGAAGTACTGACCTTACTTTGAGTTTGATTCCATAAAAAGTGACAAAAACATTAGTGTCCATCATGCGTGGGAAGAAAACTTCTTTTTACAGCGAAAAAAACCCCTAAACTTCCGAGCAAGCACCGAGTGCGCTATGACGTAATGGGAAACTCACAGAGAAACTCGCGGATTCTTCAACTGACCGCGGCACACCTGCACCAGGGTAAACCTCCGCCTACCCCAGTCCTGCTTTACAGGTGAAAATAGAGCAACAGGACCGCTGAGTCTTTGACTTTATTTATTTTCTCCTGTGTTTTACTTGCATCTATTTGAAAGAGTGAGTGTAAACACAAAAAATATTTTATTTTATGTGCTGGAATGTGCAGAAAATAGGTTTAAATGTTAAACTAATTTATTCAAGTCAGAGAATGTTGCATATAATTACATTTTTGCTTGATGCATAAAGTTAAAAGATTAAAACTGATAAAACAAGTTAAAAAAAAAAGAGACTTTTCCATTTGATTACATTCTGTATGATGGATTATGTAGAAAAAGTAGAATTGGGCTGAAAGATCTTTCGCTTTATCACCTCTTCAGGTTGTAAATCGTGTTTTTAAAAAGTAACTAAGTAACTAAGTAATTAATTACTTTTGAAAATAAGTAATCAGTAAAGTAACGGGATTACTTTTTGGGGAAGTAATCAGTAATTAGTTACTGATTACTTTTTTCAAGTAACTTGACCAACACTGTGACGCTGTCCTGACACGGATTCCCAACGATAGCTGCCCCTGTAAAAATCACCTCGTTAAGTAATCTAAAATATGTGAGTGCGTCACTACCTCCCAGTTAAACCGCAAAATGTATGAAATCACGATAATGCTTCCTCAAAGCAAGAGAGATGTGTGATGTGTACTTATGCGTGGATCGTCATGGGTCAAAATTTTGTAATTTTTTGCCAAATTTGAACTTAAAGTTTTTAACTTAATGAATACATTTGTTTGGTCAATTTCAAGTTATTTTTCCACCAACAGTTAGTCCTAACTAGGGGTAGGTTTTGTTACACCCCGGCCTAGGCAACCGGGGTGCAACGTAGAAAAACAAAGATAAGGAAAATAAAACCACGAAGGCTCTCCACCAAAATCCCAAAACGAAAAATATCCCATGACGAAAGTATTAACAACCCATTCACAACTATTTACAACAGACTATTTATTTACAACAAAACACCAAACTATTTACAACACGGGGGAGATCGCGACCATGACACACTGAAACACAAGGCTTAAATACATAGAAGGGGCAATCAGGGAATGGACCACAGGAGGGAAACACAGCTGGGGCAAATTAGACCTGACGTGACAGGGAAAATGTAAACTGAACACACTAAGATAACACAGACTTTCAAAGTAAAGCAGGAAATACATAAGTCATGCAAAAACAAAACACTGACACACCGAAACGTAACATTTCCCCCTACCCAAAAATCAAACATGTAACCCCAAGTGAAAAGTTTGATGCAGACAAACGAAGGCTGAAACGAAGGCAGACGAAGCTGATGGAGGCTGGAGCGGTCCCACTGACCCTCCAGCAGACGACGAAGGCTGGAGCGGTCCCTCGGACCCTCCAGCGAAGGCGGATGAAGGCTGGAGCGGTCCCACGGACCCTCCAGCGACGACAAAGGCTGGGGCGGTCCCCGGGCCCTCCAGCGAAGACAGACGGAGGCTGAAGCGGTCCTCGGACCCTCCAGCGAAGACAGACGGAGGCTGAAGCGGTCCTCGGACCCTCCAGCGAAGACAGAAGGCCGAAGCTGTCCCTCCTTCGGACCCTCCAGCGATCCCGGACGAGCCCCCATATGTTACACCCCGGCCTAGGCAACCGGGGTGCAACGTAGAAAAACAAAGATAAGGAAAATAAAACCACGAAGGCTCTCCACCAAAATCCCAAAACGAAAAATATCCCATGACGAAAGTATTAACAACCCATTCACAACTATTTACAACAGACTATTTATTTACAACAAAACACCAAACTATTTACAACACGGGGGAGATCGCGACCATGACACACTGAAACACAAGGCTTAAATACATAGAAGGGGCAATCAGGGAATGGACCACAGGAGGGAAACACAGCTGGGGCAAATTAGACCTGACGTGACAGGGAAAATGTAAACTGAACACACTAAGATAACACAGACTTTCAAAGTAAAGCAGGAAATACATAAGTCATGCAAAAACAAAACACTGACACACCGAAACGTAACAGTTTTGATTATCGATTTTCCGATTAAAATCTATTCTAGCTTGAATATAATAACATCAATTCATTAAAATCCTGAATCGATTTTCAAAAATACATTTATTTTTCTCGAAAGGCCAGAATCTCAGGGTAAACCTCCAGAAATTTCAACAAACTCCAAACAGCTAAAACAGTAAGCAGGTACACAGATTCTGCACAAAGACGTGAACACAAAGCGCGGACCCCCTGACACACCAGAATCAGTGAGATGTCGGCTTTCTCACCCGACAGCACGTACACGGACACGCCGTCTGGGCTGAAAGCCGACGGCTCACAGATTCTGATGCGTGGGGGGTCCGCGCTTTGTGTTTACGTCTTTTCTTGCACTGGATTCTGAAGCTGCAGAGTTTGTCTCTCTCCAACCAAAATTGATTGAAACAGCAGCAAAAGAAGATGCAAACCATGCTTCACATTTCGCTTCACATAAACATCGTAATGAATTCCCTCTTACTTTCCACCACCTCTTACTTTCCACCACGATAAAATCACACTTCATGCACAGCTCTCTCTCCGTGTACTTCAAGAACAGTTTCCCGTCTAAAAATCTCTGTTTTCTGCATTATTCGCTTGCTTATTACCCACCAGTTGTTTGGTGCTGTTGGCCGCTGTCTTTTTTTAAATTTAACTGACTTCCGACAAGAAAGCCTAATTTCTGCTGTTCAATACTGAAGAAATTTAAACTTTATAAAATTATGCGAAATTGCAACATGCTTAGCTGTGTCTCTAATAAAACCCCTGTAACTTTGCTCTGCTTCACTTCAGCAGCATCAGGTAATGTTTATATGTTGATTCATGGTTTTCTTCAGTTTTTGTTCTACTGCAGTATATTTTTAAGGCGGTTATCTGCTATAAAAATCCAGGCCAGGAAAATCTCCTTCGTGTTGTTCTGTCTTTTATCCCCAGTTACTTTGACACAAAGGCACCTGCTGGGATGCTTACACCTTTGATAAAGTCTCACAAGTGTCAGCTTTCTTTTTAAAGCTATAAAAATATGGACATGTACTGATAAATGATCAGAATTATAATATTTCTGACTGTCTGAGGCAACATTTTCCTGATTCAAATTGAATGTAATCGTGGATCGAATTGAATCGGGACCTTGTGAATTGGAATAGAATCGATTCTAGAAACCAGCCCTAGTCCTAACCCTAAGCCTACTTCCAGGTCAGTACATCAGAATCTTTGAGATAGTAAGCTGACTTACAGACAGGAACAAAAACATTCAGTGACAGAAATAAACATGGCTGTGCAAACTGTAGATCGTGTGGCTGTTTATTGTCACTAGGGGGCAGTGTCACAAACAAGCCTATGGGCTGCTCTTGCTTGTGCTGTCAGTGCTTGTTGGTTCTTCGGGGAGCCGCAGAAAAGACTGAATAAGCATGCATGCATAGGTAAACCTTCACCCTGCAAATACCAACTCGATCATACAGAAACGCTTTACCATGACTCCTGCATTGAGACTAAGGATGAGATGATACTCGCTTGTGGATGTAAACATCATTAGTCAATGCCTTTGTAGTTTAGTGCCTGGGCAAATTCATTCAAGTGTAGCAAAGACAAAATTTAGAAAGCCAAGCAGACCTTTGCATCGCTCTCTCCTTTACATCGCTGTGGAATACGTGTACTGATATAAAAGCAGACCTGCGAGGCGGTCTGTTGAGCTAAATACTGAACACTGCATCAGTTTAAACGTGTTGCTAAATAATTATCACTGTGAACAAAGTACAGCAGAGGTTTATAAGCTTTGCAGACATTAAGTGATTAACCAAGGTTAAATGGAAAAATCGAAAATTTGACCTAGCAGATCAAAAGTCATTATGACCAATAATTATTTGGATTATAGGCATCATGTACATCTCTACTATAATTTAATGCAATGCTTTGGAAAACATCATATTGGCCTTATGATAGCAGAAGGATTTCTCTCCTGAAGGACCAAAAATGTCTCTAGATTGACCAATTTCCATTAAACATTTGTAGAGATATTAGTTTTGACCAAAGTGATGCACTGGACTGTCTACATTACAAACCCTACACTGGGCATTTACCCTCCATTATTGGGGATAACCCTAACCCAGCAGTATGTGTTTTTGTCCCCTCATTGACGGGACTTTGGCAAACAGTTGAGTAGAGTTGGACTGTTCACCAGTGATGATTTAAGTATAATTTAAGCCTGCAAATGTGTCTGCGTACACATTTGTGTTCAGACAATGAGCAAAGAGGGATTTTCACCCAATGCATCAAAATCCCAACTGCAACTGACATCTGCCCAGTGCTGATTGGTTGACAACTGGTCCAGAATAAGGACGAGAGCGACGGTGGACAGACAGTGGATGCAGTGGACATTTCTCGTGGTTTTTAACCGTGAAGATTCACTTCAGATCTTTGTATGTTAGAGTTTTGCTCTTCTTCGCCGTTGCCTTATGGACCACATCCTTTATACACTGCCTCCATCGACCCCAAACACTCTTGCAAGTAGACGGCAGATAGTACTTCTGCTTGACCATAAATTCTTCTTCATATGGGACAGGGTGGATTTTATACTTGATGGATTATGTGTGAAGACTAGTGGTTTGCATATATGGGTCATGCCAAAACTTTGGATCGTTACATCTGCCAAAGTGTACATACATGCCTCTATTTGTGAGGACGTATATAAGAAAATGCATTATTCAGGCCTAAAAGCAAGCCTCGACCCTCTAACACGTTCCAAAAAACATTCTGTCTCATATTAATGATATGAAATCTGGTCCTCTGACAGACTTGAGCACAAACCCACCCACATGTTGTATGCAGAACTGTTGCTGGCTATCGAGTTCTTTCATGTAAAATCGACAGTATGATATCCTCTCAAGAATCCACATGCACCAATAAATTCTGCTGCAGACAGGACTCCCTTCATCCGGCAGCCAAACACGGAGCTCCTTCCTCGGAGCTTTATGTCTTCCTGGCTTTTCTATGCTCGATTTCCTTTGTAACTGTATGTGCTGTGCATGTGCCAAAATCAAAGCCAGATTCTTCTTCCTACAGGGAGATGTCTGTCCTTCTGCTGTTCTATCTTTCTTCCGAAACTGTCATTTATAAAAAAATTTTTAAAAAAAAATCTAATTGAAAGTTAAAAACTCTTGAAACACAAGCTACGACTTCAGCTTTAGCAGTCATGAATACAAATTGGGGTTTGCAAAGATCGAAGATTGTTGGGGAGTTTCATTTTTGTGCCTCGGGAGAAGACCGATAGAGGAAAATTGCTAAATTAAAGACTTAAATGTCCAGCATCATCTGCAGCCCCGTGAGCTCTGTGTGTGAGGTAGGCAGGAGCCTGGCATCATTCAGGGTAATGCGGCTGAAAAACTAGCTATGCTCATTGCTTTCATATCACTCATGCATGCCACCATTTGCATGTATATTGCAGACACAGAAATGCATATGGCTGAGAGGTTTCTAAACTCCCAAACCCCTCTCTCGTTCATCTTTCTCTCTTTCGCTCAGCTCCACACCACCTCGCTCCAGCCATCTCAAAATCTTTGCAAAATCTCTGCGTCGTCATTTCATCTGATATCTTTTTCCTTTTGTCTGAAATATATTAACATACTGGTCTCTCCTCCTCCTCCTTTTTCCTTCTTGCTTGCTTAATTTCTCTTTCTTTTGCTCCTCTAATGCAGCTTTTATCGTGAGTCCTGTTCTTTTTTTATTAGCAGTCCAAGAAGCGTGACATTTACGTGAACTGCTCTCGGAGGTTCTTTTCCCCATTGTCTATCAGTGGAGCCGCAAAGTCCCGAGTACCGTGGCTCCACACAGGGTCAGCTCTTGCCCTCTGTCACCATTCATAATTCTCATATCAGCCAGCAATGAAACTTCATATCTTCATATCTTCAAATCAACGATCCCTGCCTTTTAATAATACGGGAAATTGCTGGTCTAGGTAGCTGCTTGCAATGAATATTCTGGATCTCCATCAGTCAGATTCATTAAATCAGAAGACATAAAGTCGGAAAATATCTTGTTAAATGTTGTTTTATGAAAATATTAAATTTGTCATTTAGGAGTGACAGTGACGTTCATTTTTTTTGCCAGGTGTGCTTAGCCTGCAGCAAAAGCGCCATCATATTGTCTCTAGATGTCTCGCTCGCTTTCGAACGTGTTCAACAAAGTGATGAAGAGCGCACTGGAGCCTCTAATGACCGCAGAACATTTTCCCTCCCACTGCTCAGTCCTCCCCTGAGAGCAACCTGGAAACTGAACCTGTATGTATGCACAGATCCAGCGTCTGACTGATCTGTTTAAAGACACACCAGCCACACTGATTACTGTCTCCATAGCCAGCCATAAATAATGAGATTTAGCTCAATTAGGATCCTCTTGAGGTGTAAAACAAGTGGAGAGGCTGCAGTTAGTCTCCAATAATCCACACAGCTCCTGCTCAGCCTTCTAGTGGATTACAACCCCAGGGTCACTGTTTATCCTTTACGTAAACTGGCTGCCGTGTGCAGCGCTCAGGCTGCAGAGCAGACACCTCCTACCCCGATAGCATCTGATCTCTCAACTACTTGACGAACAACAGGACACCGGCAGCAGTACCATCATTGCCGATGCTCCATCCGTCTTCCAGCTCTTACTCTGGATCGCTATCTCCACTGCTCAGACACGGGGACTAGAAGGGCAATTCAATCTCCGTCGTATCTGCTGAGAAATGGAAATGCTGCTGCCCCTGCCTTATACAGTGGGTGGTAGGCCACAAACCGTGTGCATGCAACACCACAAGGAGAAGACCTTTAAAATCCTTGGTTACTGAGAATAAGTCCATCGCATACAATTATGTATGTCCAGTGAAGCAAATGTAGTCTCTCGGGAGCTATTGTCATCTGAAAGTGTGGATCAGGTATTCAGAATTGATGGAAGTGATACTGAGCCCGATTTGCAGAGACGTAAACAAGTTCAACCTCAACTGGAATTCAGCTGAATGCCATCCCAAATATGGCGAGAAATGCCCCTGGCCTTGAGCTGCTGAGAGGTTTTAAATGTATATACTGTAATTGTGAACACTCACTTGGGAGAATAGATAGGTTACACTAAAAGTCTGCCCTGCCTTTTTTTTTTTCGAATCAGCGTCCATGAAGCTGAAAATCAATCGTCATGAACAAATCAAGGTGATATTAAAATACCTAAGTGGTATGGCTATGCTCATGCTTTGGCACCAACTTGAAGAAAAGATGAGTAAATTTCAAAAGTCAGCTAAGTACACTTGGATAAGAAGCTCTTTGTGCAGGACGGTAATGCAATCAGATGACAAATGAGAATGCCAAAAGCATGACCAAACTGCAGAGACAGTAGCCGACACGCTTCTTGGCCTGCGGATCCAAATCGCATCCCATCCAGATCGGTGTGCGTCTCACTCTTTTGGCAGTGATTGACAGTTACAAGCTTTTGCAGGTGAAAAGGCCTGCAAACCTCACTCTGACATTTGAGAACGCACCAACCAATATTACAGAAAGTGTAGTTTTGATGGAGGGAGAAAGGAATGTCTCCCAGGGAGGTGTGGTCCGTCTGTCTATATGTCTGTTGGTCTTCTGGGCTCCCATTTTACGGTGTGTTGGTGAGGCCGACACAGATACGGTTTCACCCCGCTTGGCAGAGCCAGGCCCTGCTGCTGACAGCAGGTTTTATTTGATGTGGACGTCCCGTGTTGGGTTTCAGCGCTGGCTTCAACATATGATCTCAATTATGACCAGAGGAGGAACGCATGCTGGTGGATGACTGGTGACTCTGGGCAGACAGGAGAAGGGAGGGGGTGGAAGAAGAGATGGAGGAAGGCCAACAGATGGAAAGTCTGTGGAGGGAGGGAGAAGTGTAGATAGAGAGACAAATGGATCAGGTGGATGACGAGAGAAGATGAAATGGATCAGTTGATAAAAGAAATGGATTAAAAAAAGAAGATCTCATATAATATCTCTTTGAAAGCGTTCAGACTTCTTTATATTTATCTTTAGGCAATTAAACTCGGGTAACACTGTATGAAAGACTATTCTACAAGCCTTGGTCCGGATACACAAAGTGAGAACTTGTGTCCATGATTTTGGAGTTTTATATTTAACAGAAAGCAGTTTACATCTGGTCACATGGACATGTCACATGGTCAGATTACGATCTGTTCATTTATTACATAAAGACCGTATAATTAGTGTCCTTAGTGTTATTGTTGTTTTGTATGAATACTGTGTAAAAGTGTTAAGTCACCCCTAATTTCTTTACATTTTGCTAGGAAAATGGAAAATAAGTGTAAAGATTTATGAATACGTGTGCAAACATATATGGGAAATAAGGTAAAAACAAAGTTTATACAATTCTACCAAGTTTGAAAGTCGATGTTTCGTGTGTCCACCTTCATCCTTCCATCTGAGCTCTGAGCAGCTCTCTGTCATCTCTGTGAGGATATTCAGGAATAGCTCTCCAGGCTTTTTAAAGGACAGTGAAATCTTCATCTTTAGATGTTTCTGTCTTTTGTTTTGTTCTCTGTCAGGATGTTCCCACACTGCTTCAGTAATGCTGAGGTCCGGGCTCTGGGGAGGCAGATCCATGACTGATGGTGTTCCATTGTGTTTTCCTATGCAGGTATAATTTTACTCCACTGGCAGTATGTTTGGGATCATTGTCATACTGAAAAATGAAGCTGCTGCCAATCAGATGGTCTTCAGGTGGTACTCCATGGTGGATAAAATCTGATGGGGGATTTCTGTGTTCATAAATCCATTAGTTTTAATAAGATCTCCAACACCACTGACTGAAATGCAGTCCAAACCATGACAGCACCTCCACCGTGTCTTACAGATGACTCTAGACTCTCACTGCTGTAACTCTCTCATGACCTCGTACATACTGATGATGTTATGAACAAAACTTTCCATAAGCGTGGCTTCTTGACAGCCACCCCTCAACTAAAGTCATTTCTGATCAGGCTTTAGTGAACAGTAGATGGATCAGCTGGAAGTCCAGATCAGGACCTCTTTCGGGTCTTTGCTGGATTTTTCTCATTTCTTATGAATAGGATTTTCAGATTCTGCTGTAGATAGTTTTGTACGTCTTCTTCTGTCCTCATCTTGCCCAATACTTGGGATGTTACTTAACCAAGTGCCTCTCAGCACAGCTCTTTAAAACCTGGAATATGTTCAACTAATAGAATCAAGGTGTTAGATGGCATTTGTTTTAAAGGGAGAAGAATTAATTACACGGTAACTCTTACATCGTACCTGCTCTGAAAGGTCAAAACGATAAGTGACTTAAAGGTGGCAAACAGGCATTATGTTCAGCAAATGTTTTAATGGTGCGTAAAGATATATATAAAAAGGCAGAGTGGAGCAAAAACAACTTCACGAGTCTATATTCAGGTAAACTACAAAGACCATAATTATTGTAATGCATCTCTCCCATACATTACATTATTGTCAAACTCTAAGTGGAGTGATAATTGAGGCAAATGGAGCTCGTTAAGACGGTATTATCATCAGTGACACTGGCAATCAGTTTTGACAATTGGGAATCAAAACTAATCAGGATTGCATTCAACATGATCTAATTTGACCTTCGGGAGCCTAAAATTTCATTCAAACGCCAAACATTAATTTCATGTCATTATTTACATCACATCATTCCCTCTACCTCAAACCAGCAGTTATTATAAAGCCGAGCCCCACAGAACTGTAATTCTTCAGTAAGTTGCTTATGATACGGGCCCCCATCCATCCCCTGTGTTGATAATAAGTTGGTGTAACTCTAGCACCAATGTGTTAAATAATTTCATGGAGGAGGGGAGGGGTCGTATTTATTGGATTCAACTGTTTTGGGGTGGGGGCTCTCTCTCTACATTAAATTGAGCCTGCACACCATTCTATAATTCCTCCTTATCGGCCAGAGGCTTTAGTTATTTACTTTAAAATGATCTAATTTCTTATTCCAGCGGAGGGGGGACAGGCCGCTGACTTGAACAGCTGCTTCATGACCCAAAAAACTGTCAGTCTTTCCCTGGAATAAATTGTGGACGATTCCATCTGGCAGCGCGGGGGTGGCGCGCGCGTAGAGACTCGTCCAGCTCACTCTTTAAAAAGCTGTTTTTGTGCTTTTTGCGAAAAAACAAATGTCACGGACACGTGTCAAAATACGCGTTGTGATATTTTAAGGATCACGCAAGGTTTTAACCCGGCAAGGGGCTAACGTTCTTCGCGGCTTCCCCCCCTCCCCTGCCGCTGAGAGCAGAGTGCGGGCAGGCTCATAGTAGAATCAATTCACAGAGAGGGCAGCTTGAAACCGCCTCTCATGCCTGCGCGCTTAGTTTGGAGAGAGTGGCGTGTCGGGCAGCTTGGAGTTTAATAGTCCGGGTAGCATCCGTGCTGTATGTACATGTCTGTCTCCCCATGTGTACGTGCACGGCTGCTTCGGCTGTGAACGACCGGGGGGTGGGGGGTGCTCGGAATTCAGATCTGACGCGCTGTTAAAGCTCTGATTGAATCTTTGTTTTAGGCGCAGGCGAGCTTTGTGACAGATGTGGTGAAATAAAGTTAGTCCGCGTGGATGTGTGTGTGTATGTATGTATGCGTGTGGGGGGGATTTTTCACCCCCTCCACAAAAACACAAAAGTTTCCAGCATGTCGGAGCTTATCTGACACACAATCACATCCACCCTGACACTTGTCACACACAGTTGGTGTGACTCAGACGGCTGCAGAGCTGACAGGTTTCATCACACACACACACACACACACACACACACACACACACACACACACACACACACACACACACACACCATAGCTCCATTCAAGACTTTAATTTTAAAATGCGTCCACCCCCAAGTAGTCAGAATATTGCGTGGCTGGGGAAAACGTGGACCCTTTTGCGTGGGTGCCAAATAAACCCACCTGCAAAGGCGTAAGTTTCAGCTGTGTCATGTATAATATTAATATTTTAAAAAGCCTATTTGCACCCATTTGCCTATTAATACCATTACTCGCGCTATTAGCGCAGCTTTATTTAACTTCTCATCTCCAGGTCACTTCCGTGCGAGCGCGTGAACACATTACATGTTCATCATTTTCTCTGAGTGTAATATTTGAGATAAATTATTCACAAATATACACGACAATGGAGCATCCAATCAATCCCCCTGATGAACTCTCCTTCTCCTTCCCTTAACTGTCTCTGGCTGTCGCTCCTCTCTCATTATTCTGTTCATTTTCACAGTCTCTCACACACACGCGGCTCTGTGTAGACCCCGTGTTTGTGTGTGTGTGTGTGTGTGTGTGTGTGTGTGTGTGTGTGGTGGCTTGTTTAATGCACTGCAGGTTGGTTCCTGCAGCAGGTCTGGCCAGATAAGAGCAGCACACAGCTTTCTGCTGGGATGGAGAGCGAGAGAGGAACATTACCTCTTCACTCACATAAACCATTAAATTGTAATAATGGGGCCACCAGCGCTCAAACCTGGTTCCATAGCGCCCCCTAAGGGCGCTTAGCTGAGGGACACCTGACTGTCGGGGTCTCAGATGCGCCCCAAGGCTGAATGACACGCTGATGACAATGACTTGGTGATCAGAGAGGAAACAGAGAATAATTTGGAGCTTTGGATTCACAGTTGCTGTTCTCTTTGTTGTGCTGTGGGGCAAAGCGGAAGACTTGCACACACACAAATAACAAATTACATTTACATTAAGCCTTTTTTTTTCATTGACCGACTCCACCAGAAGCATCTGTGAGAGCAAAGAGGCAGCTCTGAAGCTGCGCTCAGATCATCGTATAGAGAGAGCAGATTCAGTTTCCTTGACCTCAGCCTTGATGTATGAAATTCAAATTCAAATTCAAATTCAATGACATCCATGTGCTTTGAGCCAAATACCTCCTGGTCCCTGATGCTGCAGGGAAGCAGCGCCGAGACCCTCAGTTACTAAATGGTCGTCCACACGCTGTGTTCAAAGTACAGACAGAGCTCTCGTCAGGTCATAAATGTCAGCTCGTGCGACGTGTGTTGTCCGAGCCCGAGGCAGCAAGGACCATAAGGTCTCAGTTTATCTTTCCCTGCGTCCACACGGAAGGCCTGATTGTGGCGTGCAGAGCGAGAGTGAGACAGCAGTGCCCATTTGCATTAAATGAGTCAGCGCGTCTGTGTGAAAAGAACAATCCGTTACTTTATTTTTCGTCAACAGACAGAAAAATAAATAAAAATGTATTTTTAACCAGACCTGATAGTCTCACTCACAGAAAACCTCTCTCCCCCACTCTCTCCAGTTTGTTATCAGTGAGATCCCACCGCTGCCAAATCATTCAGTGCACACAGAGCGAAGGCCAGCTCGGTCAAGTTCCTGGAGTGGTGCTACAGCAGGCAATTTTTCTCTCTTTACCTAAAGTGTCTGAATGTATGGCCGACAGATCTGAGCTTTAATCCGTCTCCTGGATGGCTGAGTGTGAAGTTAAAGACACAGATTTGCACCTTGCACCTTGAGGAGTTGAGCTCATATGACAAAACAAAAGAAAACTCCCAGAATATTCCATCCTCACCTTCCCGGCCCCTGCCTTTGTCTTCATCTTAACTCACTCTGATTCCCTTCACTTACGGGCCTGTTTTACCTGTCGTCACTTGTTGGCACACACAAGCACGGCAGTGTTAATAGAGAGCGCTGCCTTCACAGACACACCATGCATGGTGACCAGTGACAGCAGCACCACCACCCACTTCAAACTGTATCCTGCCAAAACATCACTGGGTGGTGTAATATCACACCCTCGTGTAGAGAAGCTTCTTCCCTTTGATTATGTGTCACAGCTGAGGCATGTTTTGATATTTCCTTCCGTCTGTCTGTCTTTCACACAGCCATCCAGCATGTTATGCTAATTGGACACATGCACTGGAAGCTCTGTTGTGTTGCCCTTGTTTTGTGGTGTTTGATTATGAATTCAATGTATCTCGTCTGTTTTTGATGCTGTGACAGAGACACATAAGAAAATGTCCTCTTCTCTTCTCTTCTCTTCTCTTCTCTTCTCTTCTCTTCTCTTCTCTTCTGACTGAGCTGAAGAACTTCATTGCATGTGTTTGTCTCCTGCAGGTGAATGCAGGTAGATGCATCCTTTCTTCTCTCAGCACTTTGTCCCAGTAGCTTTATTTTGAAATACTCGGTTACCCCTGGGAGTCCTCTCGTAATGGCACAGTTATATAGAGTTGTCTTCACATACAGGAGTATTCTCTAAGGAAGAGTGTCTGATGTGAAAAGAACTAAATACAACCTCTTTTCTCTGTAGCATTAAGAATCTTAAAAATAATCCCACTCACGTTTAGATGAATGAGCTTGAGCAGGATTCAGGATTTTAAAAATAGCAGAAAGTCCTATAATCACCCTCCCACCAAACCTCTGCTGCCACCAAGTGGACTGAAATAGTTATTACACAATGAAGAGAGCCTGTCAGTGGAAATTCTATCTATCTATCTATCTATCTATCTATCTATCTATCTATCTATCTATCTATCTATCTATCTATCTATCTATCTATCTATCTACAATAGGATGCTTTACAATGACAATAATTAATAAAGTAGTCCAACTTTGTATTCTTTAACAGCAAATAAGGAAATGACTGATTATAAAAACTATGAATGAACAGTGTCTGGTGGCTTAAAATTGCAACATATTTTCATAAAGTGTTGCAGATGATTAATAAAAAGGTTAATGGTGTAAACATCGTTTCGAAGGCTATTATAGAGATGAAATGAATGTTTATTTAAGAGAAGTTGTGTGAGTGAGTATGAGCCAGGTGGGGTGTCCTGGTTCATTGTTGTCACTTTTATTAGCAGAATAACATTACGACCGGTGTTCCAGATCTACTGGCGTTTAGATCAACTGGCGTTGGTCGAACAGATGTGTGGCAGTCTTGCGTTTCAGTAGCTCCTACTGACAAACCAGCAAAAAAACGCCAAATGTGTCATCTGTGACACTTGTGAGGTTGTCTCAAACACACTCCGTCAGTCTTGATGCTGTTGAACAACAAAATGTTTAAAAATGTGGCGAGTTTACCTGGTGATATCCTCGTGCGCCACGCGATCGCGAAAACAGCAAACAAGTAACACCACGCCGTTGTTGTTCACGGGACAGCAAGAGTAAACGATCGGGAGACTCTTGTCGTCGTTATCGTTCCCCTCGCACGGTTTATTTCTCCGAATTCAGCGTTTTTGCTTCACAACTACAGCGAGCAGTTTACTTTGTGCACTAACATGGAGTCGAGTCAACCAGCGCCACCTCTGGCCAAGTGCCACAGCCTACAGCCAGATCAACCTGTGACACATCTGCACCACGTTTGAATCAGTGTCATGCACATTTGTACCTTTCAATTGTGTCTGTTTGTGCGTCATGCAAATAAACCTTTGGAAAGAATGAAATGATATCATATATTCCTTATTGGCCTACATTTGTACAAAATGCCAAATTATATACACAAAGTCATAGAAATCACCACTCCAATTGGTCATCATGATTTTAATATTCTCTTTTTCCATAACAATGAAATACACCTTGGACAAATATGACACATCAATATTTCATTAGTGTTGTCACATCACATCCTGTAAGCATCGTCTGTCTGTGTCTTTTCCCTGAAAATGAATATTTCCAGCCAATATAGGCAATCCATCAACATGGCTGGAGTTATATACAGTCTGTATAAGTGTGGTTAATCTAATGAAGATTTGTAAGGAGACGGCAGTTACTGTGAATTCACAGCAGTTACACAGTGATTAGTAATAAACAGCCAGTGAGAGTGAGTGGATATGACTGTTCCCACCACTAACACATGACCATAGCCCACTACTAGATTAACTTGTGACACATCTGCACCTGCTGCTATGATCACATTGAGTAGAGGCTGAGTGGCTGCACTTACCCCTGGTACATCCAAATCTACCCACAAACATGTTGAAAGATGCAATGCCAGCAATGTGGATTGTCAACACTGAAAACAATCAGTAAGCAAAGACAACAGGGATCATTTGTTTCTGTTTATTTAGCACCCACAACATTTGTAGTCGCCTTCTGCACAGGGGAAGTCCACACACACCGTGTGGTACCACTTTCCACAGAAGGTGCAATCTGCAAGATTGAATGAGATTGTCAGGGTCATTGTCTGACTGTTTATTACTAATCACTGTGTAACTGCTGTACATTCACAATAACTGCCATCTCCTTATAAATGTTTATTAGATTGACCACACTTATGCAGACTGTATATCACAACCAACTCTAACATGTTTGTTTGCAGAGGGAAGACACAGACAGACTATGCTAACGACATGTGATGTTACAACACTGGTGAAATATTAGTGTGTTCACGACATTTTTCGTATGGGCAAAAGTATTGATATCAGGATGGTGATTCTTATGTGTATGTCATTTGGCATTTTGTACAAATGTAGGCTGATAATAAATACATGATATCATTTCATTCATTTCAAAGGTTTATTTGCATGACGCACAAACAGACACAATTGAAAGGTACAAATGTGCATGACACGAATTCAAACGTGGTGCAGATGTGTGTCACAGGTTGATCTGGCTGTAGGCTG
Source organism: Mchenga conophoros (assembly GCF_057382185.1). NCBI lineage: Eukaryota > Metazoa > Chordata > Actinopteri > Cichliformes > Cichlidae > Mchenga > Mchenga conophoros. Next base: position 11,653,296 of record NC_140547.1, on the reverse strand, counting down.
TGGCACTTGGCCAGAGGTGGCGCTGGTTGACTCGACTCCATGTTAGTGCACAAAGTAAACTGCACGCTGTAGTTGTGAAGCAAAAACGCTGAATTCGGAGAAATAAACCGTGCGAGGGGAACGATAACGACGACAAGAGTCTCCCGATCGTTTACTCTTGCTGTCCTGTGAACAACAACGGCGTGGTGTTACTTGTTTGCTGTTTTCGCGATCGCGTCGCGCATGAGGATATCACCAGGTAAACTCGCCACATTTTTAAACATTTTGTTGTTCAACAGCATCAAGACTGACGGAGTGTGTTTGAGACAACCTCACAAGTGTCACAGGTGACACATTTGGCGTTTTTTTGCTGGTTTGTCGGTAGCAGCTCCTGAAACGCAAGACTGCCACACATCTGTTCGACCAACGCCAGTTGATCTAAACGCCAGTAGATCTGGAACACCGGTGACGGGTAAAGTGGATAACATGGGTTATCTCTTCATCTGTGAGTGGGCGGGGCACATCAGGGAGCAAGTGAACATTTTGTCTTCAGAGCTGATGTTCGAAGCAGGGAAAATAGGCGAGTGTGAGGATTTGAGTGCGTTTGACAGTATGGTGTCTTGTGGGGTGTTCTCGGTCTGCAGCGGTCAGTGTCTATTAAAAGGTCCAAGGAAAGAACAGCGGCGACCCAGAGACAGGGTCATGGGCGGCCAAGGCTCACTGGAGCGAAGGCCGGCCCGGGTGGTCCTACCTGGTAGATGAGCTGCTATCGCTCAAACGTTCATGGAAACGGTGCTCCCCGATGGCTGTGGTCTCTTTTGGCAGGATAATGCACTGAAAGCAAAAATGGTTCCGGATTGATTGAGGAGCACAAAATCGACTTTGAGGTGTTGACATCCTTCACATTCAGTCCAGTCGAGCATCTGTGGGATGTGCTGGACAAACAAGTTGGATCCACGGAGGCTTCACCTCACAGCTGACACCACAGCACCACAGCTGGAGACTAGTGGAGGCAGCAATATTAGGCAGGTGGAAATAATGACTGCTGTATGGTGAGTGTGGTTTTTACACACTGGGGCTGAGAATGGGCTCACTGATCAGTAAAAATATATATTATAAAACAACTCTAACATAAAAATAAATAATACACGAAAAGTTAAAAGTCATAATTTAACATAGTTGTTATCGACTCTTATGATATTATACACTATTAAAAATATATACATTTCAAAAATAATTATTTGATATTAAACAAACTAATGACAAAATAGCAAAATGATTAGTCAATTAATTTTCCTGTTTGTTGGAAACTGAAAACAAATTATTTACTAGATTAATTTAGCTTATAAGCTAAATAAGCTTTAAGCATTTTAAAGCTTATTTAAAAATGTTATTAGTGTGACTGAATAATGAATTCAGGTGGGCTGCCTGTCTTGGCCGTATAAAAGTGAATAACAACATTTCAGCCTGATGACCTTTTCGCCCGCACCATGGGACCCGCTCTGTTCAGGCTGGGGGACATGTTCAGCAGCGACACATGTGAGTGACGTTCATGTGCTCATTTACTGTGTTTGGGTGCTTCTGAAATAATCTGTGTAGTGTGTCCGGCTGTGGCTCGGAAGTTAGAGGAGGTTGGACGGTTGGTGGTTCGATCCCCGGCTCCTCCAGTCTGCACGTTGAAGCCCTAATGGTCCCCAGAGCACCCACTGGACTGCGTGTGCGGCGTCACGGTTAGAAAGTGCTTAAAGGCTTAGAATAAAGCACTGTATGAATGTGATTTCAGTGTAGCGTTATATAAGTACCGGACCATTTGCCATTAATCTTCTGCTCTCCATGCTACCGTTAAGCCTGATATTATTTCTGTCTTTACGAGCTTCACACACACGCTGACACAAGCACGCACGAGTGCGCGCTTTGTCTGAGGTTTTCTATAGGAATGAAAAAAATCACGCTTACCATGAAAACACTTTATTTCATCATGTTGTATCGTTTCATTGAAAATTAACAGACCAGTAAAAAGGAAACAATACAGTTTGAAATCCATCTTCACGTTCCTTGCGGCATACCTCCGGCACAGATATCGATCGGATGGCTTTTTAAAAAATTATTATTAAGAGTCCTTCCTGTATATCATGAGGATATTGTCATTCGTTATTACGCATTCTATTCAAGGTTTACAGTAATATGAACACAAAAAATCACAAGTCTACAGTAGAGTTGTGCCGTAGTGGCGAGCGGTTAAGATAAACTATCAAAGAATCACTTGCATGCACGCTTTTTTGTCTACATAGCCTGGATTAAAAGAGAGCGCTACAGGACATCTAAAGCACTGAGAGGAAAACAGAAAATCTTTTCTAAGACTGCGACTGTGCTCAATAACAAAGGTCTGTGTTAAAAGCTTTGCATTACACACTGTTACAGAGGGAATCCATCAGTATGTGCTCCTAGGACATACAAAATAGTCAGCTATTAGAAAGCACATATAACAGCTATGAAGTCTTGAAGTGATAGAAGAGCAATAACAGAATAATTATCATCATAATAATAACAATAGCATTATTAATAATATAGCAACAGGTGTGATCTGTCTTTGTGTGTGTGTCTCTCTCTAGCTGATGTTACAGTAGTTTACATACAGACTAATTACATTTGCATGATGACTGAACTGTACATGGTACTGCAAAAACACTAACGGGTAACTCACTTTGATGACTCGGAATATAACGAGGAGAAAATAAATTAAGGTCGATTTTTGCTCATTTTTAAAGACGGCGTCCGGTTTAAGATTTAATTCGAGCTGTGTGAAAAGACAAAGATCCAGAAAACACACGGGACTGAGGCGACGAGAGACGCCGACGTGCTGTTTTTGTACCTCTGAACCCGGCGAGGGTCACTCACCTGAGAACCGTTTCACGCTGCCGAGACGCGAATCTCAATTTCGAGGCCATTTCTGCACAGATCACGGTGCTGACTGAGTAAACGGATCATAAACTGCGAGGGATTACTCTCAGAGTGTTTCGCTCACCTTTCATTCATCTTCCTTTCCTCTCAGAGCTGTTTCTCCCTCTTTGCTGTGAGCAAGCCACTAATTAATCCAAACTCTCTGAGAACGAGGGAAATTGAATCTAAGATGAAGCTCCGCGTTTGTCTTCTTGTCCACACTTGACGAATGACACGAGCGCTCTCGGCTGCGGTCTGTCCTCTCTGCTTGTCTCGCGCGTGGCTCGGAGACGAGACTCATCAATAAGCAATGAGCGGGCTAACCATTAGGGAACGACCTCGCTTGACGAAACCTGGATTGTACAAAGTAATGAAATGCATGACAGGTGGAGCTGACACAGAAAAAAACCCAACTGACTGACACGAGCTAGATGTTTGTGTGAGATCACTTTAAAAGATGGAGGGTGCCATGCTCTTAAGAATATGTTTCTTTAAAATTCTGCTGATGGAGTAAGCATCGTAATGTGTTTCTTTCACCCCACCCCTCTTCTCTGACGAGCCTCAGAGTTTAGTCACCCGCTGAAGCGAGACAGCCGCTCTCCATCCTAAACGCACGTTTTGTTCAAGTCGACCTTCAGCGGCAGCGGCCCGGCTTCCTGGCTCTCCTCCGATTGCTTTACGGTGACGGCGATGACGGGACTCAGGTGGTACGGGTTGACCTTGTGGGCGTTTTCCAGAAACTCTTTATCTCCGTTGATACTCAGCTAAAAAGATACAAAGAATTTATTTTTTATTTTTTTAAAGGCACATAATACCATATGGCGTGGATAAACTGACAGTTCTAGGAAAGCGTTTGTGTACTGCTGTGATTTAAAAGCTCCTTTTTCTAAAGGGAAGAGAAGGCACACGTCTGAGGTTTGACAGTAGCCGACAGCTTCAGCGATGGAAAGAGGAGATTTCTACCTGTATCCTGTTTTGCTTTGTTTTTCATGGATTTTTGAGGATCCAGGACAAAAATGTGAGACCTGACAAACACACATCTGTGTATTCCCAGTTTATCAGAGTCAAATATATAAAAAATTCTTCAAAGTCTAAGTTGGTAATGCTGCGATTATCTAATGTTTGAAACATTCCCTTTTCTTTAAAGCTTTCTGAGAAGACTGAAGAACTCGTCACGATGTACGTCCTCCAGTGCATTCACAGCATGTTTGCATACACAGCAGCTTTTATTTACTCATAATTACAACTTGTGTAAACTATCAACAGATAAATAAATCAAATAAAACTTGTATGTGTGGCTGAGATATGTTCAGTAACAAAGCAAAGTGAGACACTGGAGTGCACAAAACATGCTTGTGATGATCCAGCCTGGTAGCATGTTTTAAGGCTGTGACAGGCTGCAGATGAAGTGCGCCTCACTAACGACTAATGGATTGGATGAGCAGAAAGGGAAGACCGGGAGAAGACATGCTAGCTGCTGTGGATGGGAAATGCTGATAAGAATCAGATATCAAAGCAATGTTTATGCCGCCTTCCTGGAATGAAATCCAGACTCAGACAGAAGTGGGCTGTTGTTTGGTTTGTGTTACTTTAAAGGTGTCCTTAAGGAGCTCCGAGATTAGAAAACACAGGTGCACTGCCCACCCAGGCAGAGCAGAATTCAAGATTTAATGTTGATTCATTTCTTTTCCAAATGTGTACCTGTGTCTTGATGTGCTGCTCCGGTGCGGTAACGAGGCTGGCACAGCTGAGCCACAGCATGACCATGATAGACAGGAAGAGACAAGCAGCTAAAATCCACCGTGGAAGGCCAGAACGTCTGCAGAAGGAAGCGGGGGAGCAGGGGAGGGCGTTAGAATGAGGTGGGCCAGAAAGACCGAGAAGATCGCCAAATTATACATAAATGCGCTGCAGATGTTGCATAGACTTAAATAGCATCTCGTTAATGCAATTAAAGTTCAAAGTCAAAGAATCAGAGAGGTATTTTTCTGCATGTTGAAACTCGTTTAGTGAAAGAATCACTTTATTTGATTCTCTGTGGTTTTAAATGGCGTTTTATGAGTTTTGCAAACAGGATGAACTTCATCTGTTCAGCTGTCTTTGTCAGTTAGGACGTCAGTGTAAGGTCTGCATCACTGCGCGATACTGCAGCTCTGTTAGCTGTGCTAGATTAGCTTCATCAAACAGGTTTCAAGTGTCTTTAGGTTCATTTTCATGCAGGCTCCAAGGAACGCTTGTGTAAAAGCAATTTAAATTTATGATAAACGCCCTGCTTAAATCATTTAATTGGTGATTTTCCACAGTGTCACCTGGACATGCAGCCGAGGAAGTCGTGCTCAGATGCGAGGTCCTCCGGGTGCTGGACGGCGTGTTTCCCTTTCGCTGCAGCTTTGGGAGTTCCCTTCTCCCCGTGTCCCCTCGCACCTGACACACAGTTAAAAAAGTGGACATCAGTTCTAGCTGAAACAACAAATGGTGGGATATTGCAGAAGCATGGATGTGCGGAGCATTTTGGTCTAACCGTGGGGCCTCTGGGTGTGAGAGTGGACCTGAGGCCAGGGTTTGTCTGCCACGCTGGATCGAGGAGCCTGCAGCTCGGGCAGAGAGTACTCCATCTCTGGCTGGCTCTGAGGAGAGGAAAACAGCATCAGAGGAGCTCCTAAGCGATGAGAAAAGTCAGAGCAAACACATAGAAACCCCACAGAAGGCATCCAGGTGATCCTACGTCACCTTAAGGTCACGATTATAGTGAAAACTTTTAACATTCAGTTAATCTTTGCGGAAATTCTGACTTTGGACACAAAACACCTGCTTCTCTTTTCTCTCCTTCATACAAAGATTTGAGATTCTTACCCACAGACAGCCCTGGAGCTGGAAGGATGATTCAAACTTGTATTCAAGGACATTTCAGCCCTTTAAGAGCCGTCTGTGAGGGTACAGTCTACAAACGCTCCCCGTGAGTTTCTCAGTATAACGACAGAGTCTTTCCGGACTCTGAATCTTTCTCCTCTGTTCAGTAAAAGTTCATTTATTCGTACTTCAGCATTTAACGTCGTGTGAAACCAACGCCGTCATTAGAATTCGTTTTTTCAAGCATGCTCAGTTTCCTTTTCTCTCAGACACTGAAATAAGTTCACTAAAGCTCCTTTTAGTGGGACACCATCTCTGAAAAACATCTTTTTAAACCCACATAGAGCCTGCTGTTGCCATTTGCACTGTTGTGTGTTTCATTACGTGCGCGATGTTTTCGGTTCCCCTGGAGAACTCATTAAAAGAGGATTTTGCCTCCCTACTGCTGACCCTCCCTCCACTCTAAACAGCAGCTGTAGTCAGTTGTAACGATACTATTGCTGGCCTCAGCAACAGCACACTCTCACAGGCCTACTAACAGCACAACACATCCCCGTGGAGTGTCTTCTTCCCCATTATTCATCCATTCGGACACTCGACGGGATCTGAAACCTCTTGCTGTGTCGGACACTATAATCGAGGATCATTTTCACTTTATTCTTTACTTTGTTTTGGAAATGAGTGATCTGCTAACTTAGTGAGTGATTTCAGTCACATGACCAGAGCAGCAAAGGACTGCTGACGCGCTGCAAGTCACTCTGGAAACTGAGTTTATTCTCACTCATTTTCAGTGGCGGTCCTAGCCTGTTTGGTGCCCCGGGCAAACACTCCCTCTTCCGCGCATGTTCTCGCTTCGCTTGTGGGGGTGTCCTCCACGACGTGTTTGTCAGATAAACTGGTCGTAGCTGTGGATCTGAGAGCGTGTGTGGATGTTTATCGTCCCCTGTCCAGGGTGTACCTCAGATTTCGAGCCTTCCTGTTCTGTGGCCAAGAGTATTTCACCGTGCCTATGCAGGAAACATGCACTAACATATGCATACGGGGGGGACTATTGTGCTACCCTTTTGAAGGAAAAAAACATGTATACCTCCCCCATTCCATCTCACAGTCCTGATCAATCAACATCAAGAAGGGATCCAAGTTAAACTGTGATTGTCATCCACACCCTTGCTCCCTGCAGCAGCTCTGCATCCAGCACACGTGTCGCTTGTGTCCGTGTTTATGTCAGTATTTATTCACCGCACACAGAGTTCAATTTGTTTGTTAACAAAAACCACGGCTCAGCTGGAAGAGGCGCTTAATCGATCCATTTTGTTTCAAACGCTCTTCTCCCACCACCTCATCGAGGGCTGAACTGTCAAAACAACAAGGTGGTGTTGAGAAGGGATAAAGAGGTCTGCTTTGCAAGTCTTTCTTTAAAATTACAAGTTTGTTTTTCCCTTCAGTAGGAATAACTAAGAATCGTATACTGTCTGGTTCCTGTGAGCCGCCTGCTTGTTTTTATGATGCTTGCTCATATTATTATCCTCGCAGCATGGTGTCAGGCAAAGCTCTCTGTATACAGTCAGCCTGTAATGGACAGCCATGTCATTTTTATTTCAGGCAACAGCGGTTTATTCCCCCCTCCTTTCTGCTGTCCCGATCCTTAGCCCGACTTTTTCTGTTGTTTCAACACTCGGGGAGTCAATCTGTCGAGTTGGTGGCGGTTCGCCAGCTGCCCACTAAACACAGGCCTGATAGTTTTCTCACTGCCTCTCGGAGCCTGCTGGTTTCCCCCTGCTGCTCCAGTCTGCGTGTCGCTGCCATAAAGAGCAAACATCCATCACCGAGTCCAAAAGAAATGTCGGTAATTTCATATTCTGCGCTTGCTCCATCACCATATATGAGGTTGAGAATTACAGCCCAGCGTGCACATACATTTTTATACCTAATAATGAATTTCAGCATAACAGACAGCTCTGTGTTACACAGAAGCCTTTGTGTATGCGTTAGAGTGCATAAATACTATCATTTCCCACAGAAGCCTTTAATTATGTAGCTTTAACTGCCATTGAAGTCACTTATACAAACGGGAAAACACTTGGGAGAGATGGTTTTTGATTTTGGAGGATCTGTCTGGGCAGTCGGTGGTTAAACAGACCCAATCTTATTTTAGCTTTAATGTAGAGGTGGTTTACTGTGTTGGCTTTAACAAAAAAAGATACACTAACATCTGAATTTGCTCTTTTCAAAAACAGAAAACGCGACAAATGCTGAATCTTTTTTCCACTCTGCATCTAAAGACGCACGGCGATGGATAATGGAGAGGTTTTTTCCAAGTCAGCCAAGGTCACCAGACACACATGACCTCAGCTGTCAATGCAGAAAAGTCTGCATCAGCACCACAGCGGAAGAAGCACTTTCACTTTTTCACTGTTCTTCGGCGTAGTCTGTTCTGTTTAATCTTGCAGTGAGTTTCCATCATGAGGTGAGCTCAACAGCTGGTCATCAAATATGCATGGCAGCGAGGGGAAGTGACATCATTTAAAAGGAAATTTATAAACAATTAAAGTGCAGTGAGGGGGAAAAAAAACCCACCCAGCTCTCTGAATTCAGCCACCTTTCCTCCACCCCGCTGTGTGCCCTTGTTCACTCAACCTTCACAGATGCACTGACTCTAAAATGAGCTGTGGCCCAGGCTGTACACAGTGTATACCAGAGGATACATTTCACAGTTCTAACGGGAAGGAAGCAGAGATGAACTCATCCAGTAATCTATAAGGGCTCGCTGGCTTGCCTTAACCTCCAATTAAAAACATATGAGGCGTAAAATCGCAGTAAGTAGTCATTTTATATTTTTCCAACACCGGTAGGCAACAGACCCTGCATGAACGAATATATCCTGAATATACTGTGCAGATACTGTGTACATGCAAATTAAAATATTCTGTCTTTCCAGTCACGTGGTGTGAAATTTGTAGAACAGACTGAAGATCTGACCGAAGCAAAAAACAGGATTCCATCTTTTTGGTGGTTTGTCTTAATTTTGAATGCGGGGTAAGAAAAGCGGCGTAAATGCTCACACTGCTGTTTTTATTTACAGGTGACACATTCAGGGCATAACTGAAAAGTAAAACAAACGTTCCTAACAGCCAGCCAGTGATGACGCGTGTGGCTGCCGTGGGATCAATGACCTCAGTGAACATTTTCCTGCATTGCTACTGCAGTCAGATCCAACCCGCAGTTATCTCCTTACATCATTCTTTTATATACAGCTTATGGAAGGGGTGTCCAACATTAGGTCCGGGGGCCTGAATCGACCCAGCGAAGACATCAATCTGGCCTAATTGGTTGGCTTTGTGAATTTATGTGAAGGACATAAATTTTGGTGTTTTCACAAGTTTACAGCTTCTCCTGCTGATGAAGAGCTCCCCCTGTGGCCACTCACAATGCACCGAGGTAATTAAATTACATATTAAACACATTTACGTCTTTACAGTTTAAGCCCTAAGAGTCGTCAGCATTTCTGATGAAATTGCTTCTCTGTCTTACATTAAGGTATCTCACTGTGGAGTTAAACTTGTTTACACTGACAGAAATTGGAGTTTCACTGGTTCGGCTAACATATCAAAGCTGTATGTGGCCCACAGTGTAAAATGAGTTTGACATCCCTGCTCTATGGTGTTCCCTGTCTCCCAGTGCCAGCTGGTCCTACCTGGAAAACCACAACCTTGCCGTCGTCAGCCTGCAGGTAGAAGGTCCAGGTGGAGGAAATGAAACTCTGGGCGGAGCTGACAATGTCATTGCACCAGCTGGACACGGCCTCCATCACAGAGGGCGGCTTTGGGCGGAGAGTCATGGCCTTCAGCTGCAGGAGAAAGAGCAGGATGGCAGTGAGGGTGGTCTCCTGTGTACACACTTGTGCCAAGTTTAAACCGACACCTATAAGTTGTGTGTGTCTGGGTGCACCCTTTGAGCGCAAAGTGCTCTTTCTCACCTTCCTTCTCTTGATCTCGGGTTCGGAAGGCTGGCTGGCACAGCCGGTGCTGCAGGCCTCCTGCTCCAGCAGCTTAATATATGCCTCCTGGCATGCTGTAGAGAGAGAGAGAGGGCGCAGTAGTGAAGTATGACAGAATATATAAAAAAGGAAAAGAGCAAAAGCAGGTTGACAGCGCAGATGAAGGAGCGAGAAAAAAAAGAATGAGCACAAAAGGGAAGTCAGCAGAGAAGAAATAAAACAGGTGAGGGCAGAAAGAACGGACACAACCGAGACGACTTGCTCCACAATGCTGTTACTGAAGCAGGAGGAACCGGGGTATCTGCTGTCTGGACAGCAAATCACATCATTGATTTTCAATACCGCAGTTCAAACAGGGAGAACAGCCTGAAACCCCCCACCCTGACAAAAACGAGCCTGCCAGCTTTCAGGAAACACCGCAGTGTTTACCAGAGCTTTGATGTTGCTCTCCAGATTTTATTTTCAAATCCAGTCCTGTCTTTTCCAACGACTACAAAAACACCAAATTCGAGATAAAAGAGCCATTGTGCTTCGTATGGATTTTGACCCTCGTGACCTCTCTTCAGGATTTTCTTTCTTTTTTCAATCTGATTTACAATTAACATTGAAGAAAATAGATAGATAGATAGATAGATAGATAGATAGATAGATAGATAGATAGATAGATAGATAGATAGATAGATAGATAGATAGATAGATAGATAGATAGATAGATAGATAGATAGATAGATAGATAGATAGATAGATAGATAGATAGATAGTCAAGCTAACAGCCCAATGGACAGCTTGACACACTGACTCACCTCCCTGACACTCCTCCCTGCTGGTATTAAAGCCAGCATTGCCATTGACAAACTGGCAGATGGAGTAGAGGCGACAGCCACGGTGACAGGCGTTCATTATGGAGTCCTAGCAGTCAAACAGACAGAGGGGGGGGGGTTCAAAATTAGAGATGTCTCCTATAGTCTTGGATAAACTCCAGATAACCTTGTTAGGAGCTGTGACATAGATGGGTCATGGCATTCGTAATGACACGGTGCAGCTGTAATATTATGGCCTGACATAAACAGTTTATAAGACGCGTTTAGATGCTGCCAGAGAAAGCTGATGGTAATAAGCGAGCTCCATGAAAATTTTGCAGGATACTGATGTGGTGAGAGGAGGATGCACATTGCTGCATCCTCCTCTCACCACACTCTTGATGCAAATAAAGAAACAGCGTCCTCTGGTGGCCTCGCTGGGAATAGACGAGACAAAAAAGGTTTTTGGCCAGTTTATTACAGCCTTGAGCTTTTCATCATCTTTACTGCGTTTCCGCGCTGATTCGGAGGGAGGGGAAAGGCTGATTATCCCAATGCGCGAAGGTGAATGCGTACACAGCGTGTCTGGAGTCGCTGTTCTGTGTGATGGACGCAGAGCTTTGGATCGCAGATTTCAAACCGGGTGTTTGCAGCTCTACCCTTTGCCGCCCTGCAGGGTGTCTGAACCACACCTGAAGGCAGCAGAGGAGGAGAAGGGGGGGAGGGGGGAGACAAACACCCGAGATATAAAATCTGTAATCCACGGAAACTCACAAACCTCACGGTCTCAGCCTGCCGCCCTCCGTCTGGCCTTGTCTGCGTAAACCTGTCTACAAACAGCGGATCCGAGTGGGTCACTGACGCAGTTCACGTCTCGACTGGCCTTTAAGATGCACACAGAAATCAGCTGCATCCATTTTCGGCCTAAGTGCGCCGAAGCGTCCCTGAGGCCCTCGCGCGGACCTAAACACGTTCACTGCGGGTTATCGTGAGCTCTGGCTCCCCCGTTAGTCTGCGCTGCGCGCCGCAGCGGCATGGAGCCTGCCGGGGACAACTTACTTTAGCGGGGCTTTTGTTTCTGATGGTGAGCGCGCACTGCTTCTTGCAGTAATTGATGTCGCCCAGCTGGTCGTCAAACAGATCGGAGGACGCTGCAGCAAGTCCAGCGAGGAGCACGGAGAGCAGGGCCGAGAGCGCGCACATCCTGCCGCCGAGCCGAAGCATGCCAGATCCCGGAGAGAGCCGCGGAGAGTCGCTTTGTGGCGCCACTGCTGCTGCGGATGCTGCTGCTGCCTCAGCCCGGGTCCCGTCTGCCGCTCCGCTGATCTGCCTCTGCCCGTGGCGTCACGCGCATCATCATCATCACGCACGCGCCGTCAAACAGCCTACTCGATCCGCAGAGCAGCCTTTGCTGCAGTGCATAAACGAGCAGCGGAGAGGAAGACCTGACCCACACCTGAGACCTCACAGAGACACAACACGCAACTCACGGTCACGCCTGTTAGAAGAACGGTTTACTGCTGGGTTACCTGAAAAAGGGGGATCATGAAAAAGTTTAACCGATGCTAGTTATAGAAGTATATGTATAGAGTATATGTAGCATAACATAACACAACATAACATAAAATAATATAACATAATGTAACGTATTATAACATAATATAATGTAACATAGTATAATATAATACAATATAATATAACATATAACTGAGAGTATTTGTGAGCATTTGTACCTGAGAGTATCCATATGTTTCTGACAGTATTTGTATCTGACAGCATCTGTAAGTTTCTAAGAGTATCCGTGAGTATTTGTGAGTATTTGTGAGTATCTGACAGCATCTGTAAGTTTCTAAGAGTATCCGTGAGTATTTGTGAGTATGTGTGAGTATCTGACAGCATCTTTAAGTGTCTTTAAGTTTCTGAGAGTATCCGTGAGTATTTGTGAGTAACTGACAGTATCTGAGAGTGTCTGGGCTAACTGTGTGTAAGCTCTTAATGAAACAGAGTGTTTTGGCTCCTCCTCTGTCTCTGACTGTCCATTACTCGTTTCTGCTTTGGGTGGATATCTGTGGGCGAGTGTCATTTTTTATTCTTAATATTTCTAATCACTCTCTGGACCCTCTGATGCTGATGCTGTGATCTTGAGGACATCGACCTGAGCAGCGCTCCATTTTCTGTGTAAAAACTTAAGCAGAGCCTCACCTGCAGATGAGCTTTCACAGTTTTTCCTCTTGTGTTTGGAAGAACACGTGATGCACTTTTTATTCTGCATTGTTCTTCCCGTCATCTCATTAGTGCCAATTCTGTGTGAATGCAGGGGCGATGTTTTAAATCCATTTTTACATCGGTAAAAATATCTTTGGTGCAGATGTTTTAAAATGTGTTTTGTGAAATAACATCTGGATTAGGCGAGTTTACAACTGTATGCCTCCCACTCTTCAGGATCAGATTCACTCAGAGGTGAGAGCATTACATCCATGTGGTGAAAGACTGCAGCCCAAATATTATTAAAAACACAAAATACAGTATTACCTGTTCTCCTGCATTAGAGCTAATAAACTGTAATAACTTAAAATAAGTTGTTTTACAGGTGTAAAAACAAAACAAACAACACAGCTTTTGCATTCAGTGGGGTTGTGTTAAAAAAATATGCTGTGAGAGAACAGGGAGCTCGATACTTGGACTGATGACTGGTTTCGTTTCTTTACATAAGAATATTTCTTTTTTTAAAATCATTTAGTATCACATGACTTTAACTTCCATCACTAACTGGTGAGGATAAAGCCTCGCCTAACACTGACAGGAAATGACATATTGTAATAGGCGTGGTGATGTCAGGAAAGGTGAGATTTTCAAACCTGACAGTTGTCACCGCCTCACCTGAAGCATCTCTCTGCATAGGAACGATGGCAGCAGGGAAAGTGTGCAAGTGTGTGTGTGTCTGTGGGGGGCGGGGCGTGAGGGTTGCAGTCAGAGGAGGGATCCTCTCTCACGGAGTGCAGCTGCGCAGTTCTTCCTCCAGCTTCAGCTCCTGGAGCTGCGAGCGGACAGCAGCAGAGAGAAGCATGATTCCCATCGTGTTGGTGATCCTCCTGGTTCCACGCGTGTTGTTCTCCACGACACGTGAGTAACACCGAACTTTCGGTAACTTCAGGTAAAGCTACGTCACCTCGATCCTGTCTAAAGGAGAGTGCAGAGCAGCGCTCGAAGCAAGAGAACAAGTTCATGTTCAACTGCGTGAACAAGTTTGTTCCTCACCTGTAAAAATTCTTATTCTTAATCATAGCGATTATAAGGATTAAACTAACTCAGAACTATCTGCAAAATAACGTTATTTAAAATGTATTAATGCAGTAAATGTGTCTGTCTGATACCTGACAGTCAGTGAGGTAATAAGAAGAAGATCATAGAGGAAATCTTACCTATGACTTTGTACTTGCTTTATGGCAAAACTGATGCCAGATAACTGTATACAGCACTGTGCAAAAGTCTTGAGCCACTCCTAATTTCCCTTTAAAACATTTTTATATTTTGCCTCCAAGAAGCTCTTGAGCAACAGTTCTCCAGCTTTCTGAAGGTCTTTGAAAGTGTTTCTTTGGAGATTGGCTGCCTTTTCGCTCATGTTCGGTCCTGTCGTCAGACCTGACCATTTTCAGAGGAATGGGTTTTGTTTGTTTGTTAACACTGACCACTGAATCATGCGAGCATGAAAAGGCATCTAACCCAAGGGATGAACTATGGGATGTTGTGCCTGCATATAACAGAAAACTGAGGTGTGCAGTTAGAACAGTATTCATTTTTCATATTATCACAGATATATTGTTTACTGCGCTCATAATTAGCACTGTGTTTAATTCCCTCTCACCGAGGGCCGAAGATGAGAACTGCTGTGCTGTTCCTCAAACATTTTCTCTTTACATTACAGATTAAAACACTGAAGTGAAACATATGTTAGAAAGCTTATCCGCCGCCCACCTGCAGCATGGCTCATAAAACTCTACATATTAACTCAAATATCTGTGAATAAGGAGCCCGGTGGTGCCATTCAAACACAGAGAGGAGGGCTTCTCATGGGCATCAATCACAGGGGCAAACCTCACGCCTCAGACGGTCGCGGTATGGAAAAGCATTCAAGGGTTTCACCAGTAAACCGGGGTGACCTCTCTGACTGATCCTAGCGGGGCTCCATAAATCCGCTTCATTACTGGGTCATAAATATGTGCCGAGAGGCTGCTGCTTCCCACACACACACACACACACACACACACACACACACACACACACACACACACACACACACACACACGTCGGTTGTTCATATCTTGTGGGGACATCTCATTGACATATGCATACCCTAACCCTAACCATGGAAAATGAATGCCTAGCCCTAACCATAACCCTTACCCTAATCCTAACGTAGCCCAATTGTAACCCAGTCACCAAAACCACATTTTGAGTCTCAAAATGCCTTCAAACTCGTGGGGACCGGGATTTTGCTCCGCACAAGTATAGTAAACTTCCCATTTTTGGTCCCCACAAAGATATGAATACACACTCGCGCACACACACGTTTTCCCACGGCTGGCCAAAAAAATTTTGCCTCTAATGATTTCTTGTTATAAGTGCTGTGGTTTCACCTCGGGCTCTGCTGTCGGTTTGAGAAACACTCAGACAAACAGCCGCCGAGCGCTGTGTTGGGGATGCTGCTGAAGAAAGCGCAGTTAATTATGGTTAAACGATGACTGGGGGAAAGCTACAAACCTCAAATCTAAATGTAGTCCTGTTAGGAAAGAGAACATTAGCAAGTTTACAGGATTTTTCACCTCCGAGGAACGTTTTGGTTAAATTATTCCACATTCATGTGTAGACGGGGGAAGAGAGAGGGACTGTTCTAAAAACCGTCAATAGATGATGTATTATATTATTTTATTGGTCAGGCCTGGATGTGAGGATCTTCTGGTTTTGTAGATAATCTTAAACAACTTTAGATTCTGGGTATTTATTCTGTCACATTCAGTAATTAGAGAATAGAATAGAATAGAATACTTTTATTCGTCAATTTCTTCAAATGTACTTGCCATACAAAGGAATTGAAATTACGTTTCACACTGTCCCATGCGTAGACATT
Organism: Mchenga conophoros; assembly: GCF_057382185.1. Taxonomy (NCBI): domain Eukaryota; kingdom Metazoa; phylum Chordata; class Actinopteri; order Cichliformes; family Cichlidae; genus Mchenga; species Mchenga conophoros. The sequence continues at coordinate 11,637,602 of NC_140547.1, read as the reverse complement.
GACAACAATAAGGTGCAGATGCACAATACAATAGAGCATAATACTAATTAGACTTTGAGAACTTGATTATGACAGGACTTGATTATCACATGAAGCCTTCATACTGGTTTTGGCTTAAGAGGTTGTTTTGTGTCCATGTGTCTCCAACACCCAGATGTGGCGGTGATCTCCCCCCAGGATCCCTTTCTGCTGATTGGCTCCAGTCTAACGGCCACGTGCACGCTGAGCCCTGAGCTCGGCGTGCACGCCAGCACTTTATACTGGACGCTGAACGGAGCGCGCGTGTCCAGCAGCGCCTACAGTGTGGTGTCCCCCAGCGTCCTCAGCGTCACCCTTCACGGCCTCAGTGGATCCCAGCAGCGGTCCGGAGACAACCTGGTGTGCCACGGAGCGGACGGACGCGTCCTGGCTGGATCCTGCCTTTACGTGGGCAGTAAGTGGAGGGTGAACACTGACTCTGCAGATGACATTATAAATGAGCACACTTCATAATTACATGATCAGCTTTATTAGCTCAGTATTAATTTTGCAGAACTGCAATCACTGCAGAATAAACTCACTAACAGGCGACATGAACCAGGAGATGTAACTCCTGTGTCGTCCTGTAGGGGGCAAAATTCAAAGAATTCAGCTGTTATTATACGGTCTGCCTAATCAGAAATCTTCATTTGTGCAAGTTATAATAAGAATCATATTAATCATAGTTATTTTTATTAAAGTGATACTACAGGTTAATATAATTCTCATTGTTGCATTAATGTGCTGATGAAGGCAGAAATTATTATACTCATACACATACACAATATTTACATTATGAAAGTATAGTCATATATTTTCCATAATAGATGATTTTATGGGAACGAAGCCTATTTAATACTGAGAGGGAAGATTAGGAGATGGTCCAAAAACAAAGCAAAGGGTTTCAGGTTGTAATAAACCTTCACTCTGACATGAAACTTGCTTATGTTTGTGGAAAAGTTTCAGTTAAGGTTAGGAAGGGAGGTGTCAGTACTCGAGTAAAGTCTGACGTTCGATGTGGTGAATCTGTAACTTTCTCAGAGATTTCTGATCTGAACGTTTTAAGATTAGTTGAGTTGATTTCAAAGTTAAATGATTTCCAGCTGAACTTTTTCTGGACAAAATTCTTTTTTTTAAGAAACCTCGATTAAAACCACATGAAGCATCAGGTGGCTCACACTCACTGTGTGTGTGATTAACGCTCTCTTACTCTTTGTTCCTTCTTGATTATAATCTTTATATCTGTCTGTGCTTTTTTTCATGCAGTATCTTTAAGGCGACATTAGTGTTTGTTTTTATTTTATTTATTGTAATAGGTTGACACCAGTCTTCTTCTTCTTCTGTTTTCTGCTCCGTTTTGTCTCCAGTGCCTCCCGAGAAGCCCGTCAATCTAACTTGTTGGTCCCGAAACACGAAGGACTTGAGCTGCCGCTGGAGCCTGGGTGGTCAGGGCGAGACTCACGTCCCGACCAAATACACCCTCAAGTACAAACTGAGGTGAGTGCCTCCAGACCTGCTGTCACAGCTTACAGGTGATTATCTCATCCCGCCGCCCTCAGCTAGACTGGAGAGTTCACTCCGAGGATGCAAACGCCTAAAAACACCGTCTGCCTCTGTGGCGGCAAACACCAGATTCAGTCTCTGTTCTTGCGTCCAGATGGCACGGCAAAGAGAAGGAGTGTGAAAATTACAGCACGGGAAACGAGCGTTACTCCTGCTACATCCCCCGCAACATCGCCCTCTTCACTCCGTACGAGATCTGGGTGGAAGCAACCAATCAGCTGGGCTCTGCTACCTCTGACATCACCACCCTGGACATCCTCGATGTAGGTGAGTGAGAGACGTCTATCTAAAGTTAACAGAGGGTTTCAGCTCAGCTTTACGCTTCCCCCTCTCCTTTTACGTTTGTCTGCAGAGCTCCAGCGTGTGGCTCTAAGACAAAACTGTCATGTTGTAAAAGTTAACCTTAGCAGATGCCCCTCACGTGACGGCTTCACATGTTCCTGGAATTGAAATTGTGGCGTTATGATTAGTGTAGCCCTCATCTGCTTGCACAGGCCTCCGGTAAACTGTCGCATTTCATAAAGCAGCCTTTGTGTTTTGGAACTCGGCATCCTCTCTCTGTGAATCCTCATTGGACGCTGAGGAACAGAAAGCGTGGAGGCTGTGAGTGGGCTGGAGGCGAAGGAGGAGCGCCGCCGTGTGTGATGCGTTGCGCTGCCAGAATACCAGAAACAATGAGTTCTGCCGGCTCCGTTTCCCTCTTCATCTTGAGCCGAACAAAGAGACACGTCAGCCGACACACAGTGAGCGATGTCTTAAGCGGAAGGTTACAAATGGGAAGCATTTTTAACGAGTGTTCCCTCTCGTGCTGCCATCCTCTTTGCCTTCATCTTCCTCCCCTTCAAAGCACTCGAGCCACTTTGTTTTATTTCTGACTGACTGAGGGAACGACGTGCTCTGGCAGGAACTACAGACTGACCTAAACTGAAGCGCACACACTAAATGAACAGCACCAGGTTTTTAATTTAGCATTTTAATAGCATTTAACTATTAAAATGATAAATTAGGAAACCTCTGAACGTGGTATCACTTTGAAATTGTCCTAATCACACACATTTTTGTAATCAGCTGGTCCAAAAAAATCATACCAGGGTACACATTAATGAGTCATTCGCACTACAGTAAAAACAAAACAAAATATGGAAACCTACCTGTGATTAGTAAAAATCTCAGGTTGCAGCAACCAGTTGCAGGTTGTCTTCTTTCTGACAGACGTGTGCAGGTTTGCAGATAAGTGCTGTGTAGCTTCTAACTGGAGACAGATGCCAGCACGTCACAGTGAATGAATAATGAGCACGACCCTTTGAAGTAGGGAGTCCACTCAACTGGTCACCAGCTGGTTGTGTTCTGGTTATTTTCCTGTTTGAAAGCAAAGCTGCAAAAGATCACTGTCCTGCAGAAACCACATTTATAATGTGGAGGAATTTCTGAATTTCTCGGATCTCAGATGGGAATTTCTGTCTGTAGACGGCAGCAAATTTAGGCGATTATTTTTGGTATGATTTTCTCTGATTAAATTGAAAGCGGCATCTATACGCCGTCAGTTAAAAAAATTATTACCTATTAGTAATCTCCGTCTCTTCCACAGTGTGGGTTTTGTCCAGTATTTTTCCCCTCAACCCAATCAGTCTCTCGATGGTCGCCCCTCCCTGAGCCTGGTTCTGCTGGAGGTTTCTTCCTGCTAAAAGGGAGTTTTTCCTTCCCACTGTCTCCAAGTCTTTCCTCACAGGGGTTCATCTGATTGTCTTGAGGCGACTGATGTGATTTGGAAATAAAAATGAATCTGAGTTGCTCCATGTTAACACAGTTTTTCATGTAAATGCCACTTTGAGCAGACTATATCTTGCACGCCATCACAGTCATTTTATTTAAGCTGTGGTCGTAAGCTGTTGTTTTCTCCAGTGCAAGAATGGCTTCTTTCATTTGGGGTTATTACTACAGAAAAAATAAAGGCAAATGATATTGAAACCTGCTGTTTCTGACAATCAGCCAATCGGAAGAAGGCTGGCTGGAATGGCGAGGTACGTCTCAGAGAGAGGATGACGTGAGGTGCTGCACCAGGTCCTGGTATCAGATAAATTACGATTAGTATGAACACAAGCTTGCTGTAATGGAGTTCAAAGATATAAATATAAAGTTGGACAATATTTGGTCCCCATTAAATATTTATTTGCACTGCTTTTCCTTCCACATGACAGCTATTTATTTAGTTCATCTGTACCGTGGAAATTCCCTGTGAAGCTTCAGCTCTTGCTTTGATCGTGTGGTAAAGCAGACCAAGGATGAGGCCAAATATAGTAAATACTCTAAAGCTGCACGTAAGAGTGTTAATGATTTAAGAAGCAGCCTCCGAGTAGTTTCATTCATTTCATCTCTTACTGGTCATCCCTGCCTTGTTGGACTTTACACCTGCTGCATGCAAACCCTTTAATAGATGTCCCTTGTGTGTGCAGTGACCACAGACCCTCCCGCCAACGTGCAGGTCAATCGTGTCGGCGAGCTCGAGGACCAGCTGACGGTCCGCTGGGCCATCCCCCCCGAGCTCAAGGACATCCTGTTTCAGGCCAAATATCAGATACGCTACCGACTGGAGGACAGCGCTGACTGGAAGGTGGTCCGCACACAAACCCGCAGACTCGCCTACACGCACTTTCTCTGTAGCTACTGTGGAAACGTGTGAGCAATGATGAACATGAAGCTTCTTGCTTCGCTGTAAAACAAATCTTCTCCTTGCTGTCGTTAGCGATTTATAGCTTCTAAGTGTTGAAGCTTGGTTTTGATCCAAAAGTGCACAAAATGTTCCTCCTTTAACTCTCTTTGATGTTTTCTAACCAAAGCTCCTTACTGTTTCTCTGCTTTGTATGTTTCTCTGTTGAATGAGAAGATTAAGCAAACACCGTAATATTTATTGAATACGAAGTCACCAGTATCCAGAGGAGATTCAGGATGAAAGCAGAGCAAACAAAAGTTTCAGACGCTAAAAATAATGTGGGGAGGCGTTCAGAGCTAAGACCGTGAAATTAAAAATGATTAATTAACTTTATATAAGAGGCAGTCAGGAGAAAATAGCAGAGCCAAAATCACATCGTTATCTCCTGTTGAAGGAGTGTGCAGCGTGCTTCTTGGTACAGCTGCAGTTTTCAGGTACAGTTGGCGAATTTGTCTCAGGTCTTCTGTGGATTTGAGATCGGGGCTCGTAGCATGTGCTGCAGGACTGATCATGTATGACTCTAGCCTTAAGTTTAAGCTCACTGTCACGTTGCAGAATGGATCTGAGCACTTTCAGGTCAGAAGTCCTCGTTTTCATTCAGATCAAAGCAGGTGAAATGGATTCACGGTGGATTACTGTCCCTGACAGTGACACTGATATCCGGCGTTGAGGCATTTATGGCCTTTCTGCTTTTCCTCCACCAGCTGTCAAAACTGTCTCCTTACAAACTCTGTTTCTTTCTGACCTCTCCATCAGTTGGTGGACGATGTCGGCAATCTGACATCGTGCCGCCTCGCAGGCCTCCAGCCTGGGACCGTCTATTTTGTCCAGGTGAGGTGCAACCCAGTGGGCATCTTTGGCTCGAGGAAGGCCGGCATTTGGAGCGACTGGAGCCATCCGACCGCCGCCTCCACGCCCAGCAGTGGTAGGAACTTGAAATACAGTAGACGCCGTCTCCAAGTAAAAACTATCAGCCTGGATGTAGCAAACATTTGTCACTAAAGTACTTCCTGTCCCTGACTGTCTCTTTGCTTAAATGGCCTTTAAATGCTTCCCAAGCGTCTGTGATGCCCACATATCTTGGACGTTCTTTCCATTCTCTCCAATAATCAACCTTTCATTGCCAATTAAAAGCCAAAAAAAGAACAATGTGTCCTCCTTCCCGATCCAACATCCTGAACAAGGAGATTCAAACCGCATGTGGCCTAAAAGGAACCAAACATCAATAGGCTACGTACCTTGATAGGGATCTCCAGACGGAGGATTAGAGGGAACTGCGGAGAGCCGCGGGGACGTTTGATATATTTTTGTCGTCGGCTTCAAACATTGATCAAGTTAAAAAGCGGCATGTCTGTCAGCGGCGCACACAGGGCCTATAAAGCCTGAGTGGAAGCAGGTTTGGGAGCTGGAGGGGCAGATAATGAGTTACATAGGTTATGTGGTCAGGGGGAGGAAGTCGTTATCGGGCTCTGTTGTTTGCAATGAAGAATTGATGGTGGCAGACGACAGGAGCCCAGAAACTGAGTGTCGCTTCCACAAACACACGGCGTCACAATGAAACTAAAGTTCTGTTTGGATTTTCGGTTTTGCAGTGTTGAGCTACGATAGAGTAACTTTGTTTGTTTTTATCACGCAATCAGACAGATTAGGTACAAAAAGATGGAAAGCGTATTTTAATGTCTTTGATTGAGGAGAAAAAATAGGAATCGAAGCTTTTGTCTGCAGCAACGACTGTTTTGAACGAGTTTTCCCGCCTGTGAGAATCAACCCTTCCGAAGGCAGCGTCTCAATTCAACCCTGCTCCGTTTGATTGTCTAATGAAGACCTGAAAAGAACTCTAAACTTATACGAATCATTCCAAATATTCACAGAGCAGTCGGGTCAGGAACATGCTTCGTTTTCTTTAATGCATAACTTCTTCTGATATTTAAAAAGTCACACCTGTGCATCTTCTCACTTCCTTTGTCTCCCCCCGCCCCGTCTCCTCCCAGAGCAGCTGCAGAGCGGCTCGTGCGACCCTAAGAGCGGCGAGCAGAACTCCACGCTGCGGCGGGAACTCAAGCAGTTCTTCGGCTGGGTCCGCAAGCACGCCTACGGCTGCGGCGGCATGTCGATGAAACTGTACGATCAGTGGAGGGTGTGGCTGCAGAAATCGCAGAAAACGCGCAAGCAGGTAGGTAAGCGCGGCTGTGTCCGCGGCCCCAGCTGAATTTCTGACCCTGCCTTTGCTTCATCATATGGTCGGCATCTTTGCAAACACAAAGGGGAAGGATTTCTCTTGAACTTGCTCTGTGAAGTTTCAGTCTGTACTTTATGATCGCGTAAAATGTGCGGTTTAGACTTTACAGGCCCAGAGGTGGAAGCATGAAAGTAGACACGCTCTCAGTCGAGCACTCTGATTTTATTACATATTTAATGAGTGGACTTCTCATCTTCATCTGATGGCCACAACAAAGAGAAATAAACACGTAAATGTAATTAACAGCCTTCGGTAATGTGTTCCTTTTGTGTTTTGTTTTCTCTTGGCGCAAGCGTTCCCCTTTCACAGAAATAACTCGGCCCAAATGGCACGCAAAGCCTCCAGATCTGCTGTGTTTGTGAGTCTCTGTGAGGAGTTCACGTCCTCTGACGCTCAGTCCTTGAACTTGAAGAAACCTTTGGTCTGCCTGACTCGATTAGCTCAGAGGTGCCTGGATTTTTTTTGTGTTCTTTATAGGGGACAAGCTGTCGTCTGAATAATGTCTTTGTCCGCAAAGTGTGACAGCTTCCCATTGATTACCTCGAGAGAAAGGCAGCGAGAGGCAACACGGTGAATAAGAACGAGGAGAAAAGCGGCAGTCACACGGAGAAATGTGACGATTAGTGGAGGTGGCTTTTTTTTTCCTAGCTGAATTATCCCAGTAAGAACCATCTGCTTTTGTCTTTTCAGATTCTGCAAGAAGATAATTCATAGCACAGAAACTCGGCGTGACTGTGGCATTTAATTCAAGACGCACATCGAGAAAGCTTGACAGATGACTGGTCCACAGGGTCCCCGCAGTGTTGAGAGGTCCAACTCCCGTCCAAGGGACGCTGCAGAGGCTGTGCGCTCACACACTCTTGATTTTAAAAGGCCCGAGTGGGAGATAACCGAGACAAAGCAGCCTTTCATTCAGTCTGTCTGCTAGATCTGTTAGCAATAACAAAAAATATTAACGCCTTCAAAAACTGCAAATTTATACTCGAAAAAAGTTCAAACTGCTTCGTGTTTAACAGAATGTAAGATAAACACGTCTCTGGAAGTGAAAGTTTGCGGCATGTCACCAGATCAGCTCAAATGTCGTTTAGCTTATTGCACATTTAAGTGAATATTTTATCTATTTTTACTGTGTGTGATGTAAAGTGTACAAACACCAGCTGGTTATTAGTTAAGAGCAAAACTTGTCTTGTAAAGCATCTTTATTTAAAAATACAATCCAAACAAAGAGAGCGTCTCCAAACCGATCACACCTTCTGAATATTTTATATACACATTTCATTACAGCGCCAGCAGAGTTCTTTCTTTGAGCCCTGAAGTAACACAAACGCATGCCTGCAGACAAACACTCACGCAGGATGGATGTTAAAGGCCCTCCGGGAGGAATAAGACTGCAGCAGCGAGCTGGGTGGAGCCGGGTGGAGGGGGAGGGGATCGATAAGTGCAGCTCATAGTGTCCGAGACAGAGGCTACCTCCTGGGAGCGAGCTGTCAGTCGCACTCCTCTGAGTCATACTTGAAGTCCTGCATGATCTCACTCAGAGCCTCTTTGTTCTGGATGATCCTGGGCAACGAAGCAACACACACACACACACACACACACACGCACTTTTATTTGTGCTGGTTTGATATGGAACAGTTACAAAGATTATCGGATCAATTAGAAGAAGAACTGAGCCTCTCAGCAGCGAGCTGATGGGAAGCGAGCACAGTAAACTGAGGGGCTGTAATGGCAGCTCTTACTTATGCTTGATCTCCTGAATCTGTTCTTGACAGCTCTGGTCCTCCGGCTGATCCTGGGCCTGCTGCTTGGCCAGCTGCAGCTTAGCCGTCTGTTGAGAGGGCACATCAGATAAGATTTATGCAAACCACTCATCAGCAGAGGATGGAGGAAAGGCGGATGATTAACCCGGAGATAATGGGAGCTTTATAACATTACTGGAAGAAAGGGAGCTGAATTATAGAGGAATGTAAACCTTTATACAAAAGAACAAAGCAACATCTCTGAACACCAGATGTACCGAAGTCTGTGAAAATGTGGGAAGCACTGAGGTGGTCAAATTTGTCCAACACTCTGTAATACTGCCCGTAATTAAAAGGAACTTCAATGTTTCACATTTGAAATGACAGTAAAATTATATTTATCTACAAATACCTGCAGGTAGGCACACTAGAATAAGGAAACACAGATCTATAGTGTTTAAATAACTTTAATAGTGCATGACTTCAGGTATTACACAGGAAAGGAGAGAAAATTATTCTGCAAGTGATTTTAAGTATGGTGTCATTCAAAATTAAGTTAGCCTTTTCTCCTTCGTTATAGGTCACATCATGGTATTTATTTTGCTGTAAGCTGGTAAGGAAGCACAGTTCTTATGATTTATAGTGGTATAACAAAACGATCATTTAATAACCAAACATCCAGCCTAGACGTCAACATTTTTAATAATAATAAAGATTTAAAAAAGGTCAAGAGGTTCGTTACAGTAGTTCAAACTGGTGGAGGTGAAGCTTCCAGCTACAGCAGGCTGCATCTGCACAGCTGTCAATCAAAACGGCCACTCCCCTAACTTAAATCACCATGGTAACATTATTATGGAGGTGGTTTTGTGCTGGGCATTTTACCTCGGGATGAAGGACTTGCTTGTGCAGTAATCATGTTTCCATTCTGCTTTAAAGAAAGGTTTTTGGTTTCTGTAGCTAATTTTCCCCTTCACACTAAAAAAGAAAAAAATCACCACATATATCTTTAAACAGTGTGTTGATTTAAAGTGATACTAAAGCTTACAGGCTGGTCACTTTGAATGACCGGTGGAGGCTGACGGATGGCAGCTCACTGCTGGATTTCATCCCAGCAAACTAGACTTGTGTTTGTGGTGCTGTGCCTTTTTGAAGCAATTTAACTCCTAGCAGATGATTCTGTTTACTTTTAATACAATTTTAATACAAAGTAAGTCGAAAAGGTGTGTCCAGTTTTGACGGTGATGGAAATATGAGTCCACAGGCCGACTGCTGGCACCACCGTGTGGTGACCATCTCCGCATCTTCACAGCAAGTCTTGAGAAACACCAGTGACCCGATCATTCCTCCTTTTCAAATCAACTCTTAGCATCAAGAGTGTATGTGTGTGAGAGGTGGACAGGGGAAAAAAATGATGATAAATCAACCTCAAAAGATCCAGGTCTCAAATATGAAATCTCAAACATATCCCTCCAGAAGCTTTTCTCACAGCTTTACTCCATCGGTGATGTAAACTGGAGGATTTATAACAAACTGCTGCTCTACAAATGATTTCTGACACTCAACAATGATGGTGGGGAAATCTGCTTTCAGCTGAAGAACGATTAAGAAATGATTTTCGTTTAAAGCAAAAACTCTGCCTCCTTGTGGTGAACCAGTAGAATTGCATCCAGTTTTGGAAAAAGTTCTGAAACATTATCTGTCAGGTACGGTTTAACACCACATTATTAAACAACACAAATTCCTCTTTGACAACTGTTCAACTTTTCTGGTCAGTCATTTATAATCTTCTTTAATCTATATATTTATAGTTTTGCTTTCTAGCACAAACCGTTTTAGATGTTCTGAACGAGTGCGAACAACGTGTGTGTCTTTGTGTTCAGAGCAGGTACTATAAGGCATGCTGTCGGCGGCTCGCTAAAGTAGGATACATATTTATGTTTAACAAATGGTCAGAAGTGAGTGGAACGTGCTGCTTTCTGACAAAGAGAATAACACAGCCTTGTTGCCTTTACTGTGATCATGTTTACTGGCATCCATAGTTTCTTGCCAAAGGCCCGTTAAGGAAATCTCTCATCACCACACAGACGTATATTATATTTTAGATTCCCCTCGACTTTGCCTCGGTCTAAAAAGTGACCCATGCAGAAAGTGCTTACATACCAGTTCAAGTTTCTCCTTCTCTTTGTTCTGCAATTTCTCAATGTGCTCGGAGAGGTCTGGTCTGTCAAACTCGTCGTGCAGCCTGCCCTTGATCTCCAGCACTTCCTTAGAGATGCCGCAGAACGCCTGCGTTATCTCATGGACCAGCTGCCTGTAGTGGTCAAAGTCATAATGGGGCCCTGTCCTCAAGTAGGCTTCGTGTCCCCTGGAAAACATTCAGCAGTCATCACAAAAACAACAGGAAGGGGGGGCAATTAGTCATTTAATACAGATTCCTCTTGTTTGTGTACATGATGTAATCACTAGAGACAGGACTGTGTGTGTTTAACAGCATTATCACGAGATTCAAACGTACACTTCAAAGAGCCGGTAGGTTTCGACCCGCTCGGACTGAAGATGATAAAATCTCTGGATCAGGGCTTTAAAGTCTGAAGGCACCTGGAGAAACGAGACAGGTCACCAAAATGAAAATATATTAAAACATCAGGTCGCAGGACACTCACTGGATGTATTTTTACTCACACTGAACTCAGACTGGATTACAAATCTGAAGCTACACTTTCTCATTGCAACATATCAGGTGACCCAGAATCCTTCCGTAGTTATGCAGCAATAGGTGTAGCCTGCTGGGGGATTCCCATGATGCACTGAGTGTTTCTTCTTCACTTACTGTGTATTTATACACGTCTTTGCATTGACTCATTATTTATTATTAATGTCTGGCTCTCTTCTATAACTTGTCTTCTGTCCTGTCCGGTCATGGCAGATGGCCACCCCTTCCTGAGCCTGGTTCTGCCGGAGGTTTCTTCCTGTTAAAAGGGGTTTTCTCCTTCCCACTGTCACCAAGTGCTTGCTCATAGGGGTAACATTCGTGTAACTAACATATTAAATCGTGACCACTCAACATGGTATAAATACCAAATAACAAAAGTTTAGTTTTTCTCACAAACACCGATGGAAAGCTTGAATTTTAACTAATATCTTGGCTGTTTTAAATACTCATTAATATGTAACGTGAAAAAAAAGATCAAGATTACTGACCCAGTTTAGAATGAAGTCATGTTGCTGTTTTTTTCTGTTAATGGTTTCTACAGGAGCAAACTAAACAGAAAAAGTCCTGCTTCACTGACTCAGCAGCGTGAATGCTTCAGCATCACTAGCTGGAGGTTCCCAAATTACTATTAGCTTGGTTAGCTTAGCACATGTGTTAGCTTTAAAGTTGGGCTTTTGCGAAGTTAAACTGTGAAATAAGAAACTCACCATGGCTGTAACACACCCGGGATGACTCTCCGCTTTTTATAATGGCACCATGTTTACACTTTATAAGCCCAACACGCCGCTTTCCCCCTGTATGTGAATCAGCAACCTGACCCGGAAATGAAGAACATGCGGTTGTAAATGGCTGCTTTCCAAAATAAAAGCACTTGAACTCGTCGGTTGCACAAAAAAGAGACTTTCTTTCTTTCTTTTTATTGAACCCCTCCTCACATAAAAGTGAAGACGCACATAAACAAAGCAGGAGGTCAATTACACACCAGAAAGAAAACAAACAAAAGAAATAAATAGATAAAACAACTAATTACACATGTCCAAACGCAGATACAATTTCTTCACAAAATTTAGTAAGTTCGCACTGTACTGTACAGTACTGGAATTATAGAACTTCGCCATCTTATAAACATTCGGTGTCAACCTGATATATACAGTAAAAAAGTAATTGCCCCTTTCTAAATTAACTGTAATTAACTACGTTTTTGGAAAGCGAAGTTTAATTACACTGTCACACCGAGGCCTGATTATTGTCAGACCTGTTGAATCAAGAAATCGCTAAATAGAAGCTGTCTAACAACGTGAAGCAGGCTAAAAGATCTAAACAAACAGCTGAGAAACAAAGTCACTGACGCCTATCAGTCTGGAAAGGATTACAGAGACATTTCTGAGGCTCTGGGACTCCAATGAACCACAGTGAGATCCATTATTCACACATGGAGAAACTGCAGACAGTGCTGAACCTTCCCAGGAGTGGCCAGCCCACCAAAATTCACCCAGGAGGTCACAGAAGAACCAAAACAACATCTGAAGACCTGCAGGCCTCGTCTGGCTCTGTTAAGGTCAGAGGTCATGACTCAACAATAAGAAAGACACTGGGCAAAAATGGCCTCCAATACCAGTTAAATGTTTGATGTCAGTTACTACTGACATCAATGGTGGCACAAGCAGTTATTACCTGAAGCTGGTAATGTTTTTTCACACAGGGCAGGTAGGTCTGAAATTTGTAAACTAATAAATCAAGAAGGGGCAAATACTTTTTTCACAGCACTGCATATAAATAAGAATCTGCATCTTGTTTAAGCTGTTTTCAGAAGCCATCATCCTGCATTCAGCCATCTTTATCAACTTAAATCGACCCACTTCTCCATCTACAGCACAATTTGCAGCATTTTATATTCACAAGTAGCTTCTTTATCTCCAATAAATGAGATATATTTTTGTGGCACCACATCTGATATTATTATGACTAGTTGTTTATTAATAAATGGAAATGTCCCATGTATGTTTTATTATGATAAACAAAAAAATCTGTAATGTTAAAAGACGTAAAGCAAAAGGAACAACGTATTCTGTGTGTGTATAGATATATATACTTATATGTAAAGTAGTAGTGTAATTTCTGGGTAGCTGTAAGGTGAGCAAGGCCAGTAAAACACTTTATCTGAAACCTCCGCCTGCCGAGGTGGAGGTAGGGGAAGGCTGCAGACCCCGGAGCACCGTGAGGTGATGTCGTTTTGCCGAAACTGTGGCAGTTTTATTTTGAAAAGCCTGATGTTCTCAAACCAATTAAACGACCCTTCCTGTTAAAGGTGCCGTTCTTCGGCACAAATCCCCCGGGAAGGTGCTTTGCCAGGGCGGAGTCACTCCTAAAAAATTGAGCAGAGTGGCACGTGCGTGGACTCCGTGTTTGTGGGGTTTGGTATTTTTGGGGGGAGAGGTCGCAGAGCTGCTCCCGTGCGGTCTCCCTCCGCCGCTCATTGGTCGGCTGAGCATCTTCAGCACCGCGCAGGCTGAACAGCGACGCACAGCCACGCAGCCTTCTTCAGCGGAGGACGACGCGGTGCACGCGGCGCGGTTACTATGACACCGTTTCTCTTATTTTTCTTATTTTGATCCTTCGGCGCTCTTTCGCTCTGCACTGCGAGGATTTGATGCCCGGGGTCTAGAGGCTTTGATCGGGAATTGCCCTCCGGGTGGTGGCTGGGAGGAGGCTGGTTACCCCACCGCTGATGCTCGGACTCCCGGCTTGTTCCACCGGGCTTCCCTCCGGTCGAGTGGCCAGGCATGACGGACCCTAACGACCTCGCTCAGGTTACCGGCAGCAGCACCAGCAGCATCAGCAGCAGCATCTCATGCACGGTTCAGCACCGCCAAACACCGCCGCCCGATCCTCGGGTCCCCCTGCCGGTGTCCCAGCGTCCGCCGGTCCCCCGACGCCTGTTGTGACATGACAGCTCGGGGCAGAAAGGCGAGGATCAAAGGTTACGGGCAGGGACTGCAGCAGGAGCGCGGATGGATCGCATCCTCCGGGAGAAACTGACCGCTGGGGTTTAGAGGAGAGGATGCAATCATCCCTGCATCTAAAATTCACGTGACACTCGATTTATCTGCTCCCTTGTTTCTGCTTCAGATCCTCCGGAGGTCAGCGCGCAGGGTCAGCCCCAGAGCAGCGGGCAGATGTGCTCGCACATCAGCAGGGCGGGTGTCTGCGTTACCGGGTACCCTCCCGGGCCTGCAGCGTGGTAGCACCCACCTTTGCCTTATAATCTCATCGGATGCACAGCCTCGCGGTGTCGGTGGAGTCCCGGCCAGCTGTGCCTGTCAGGCTCACTTAGCCGCCGCTGACCGCCACCTCCACCCGCACAGCCATGGGTTGCATCCAGAGCATCGCCTGTAACAAGTCACGCATCAAACGAGAGAGCATCGTGGTGTGCGACCTGTCCGCCACCATAGACCACTGCCCCACGGTCATCGAGGAGAGCTCGCCCATAGTGCTTCGGTACAAGACGCCCTATTTCAAAGCGTCTGCGCGGATTGTGATGCCTCCAGTCCCGCGCAACGAGACCTGGGTGGTGGGCTGGATCCAGGCGTGCACCCATATGGAATTTTACAACACCTACGGAGACGTCGGCATGTGAGTTCACACCTCTGTCACCTGAGTCCCAGTTACACGCGCGTGACAGGATTTCAGATGCAGGAAAACGGGAGCGCGTGCGTGACGGCGCGCCTCCGTGCACTCTAATAACTATAACGCGTTCGTGCCCGAGCTGCACGCGCTCGGGGAGCATTTGTGCACGCAGCAGGTTAACGGAGCTCGTCAGCCTCCTTCATTCAAACGCCCACCGACAGATTCTGTTCCTGTGACTCTGGCACCTAAATAGAAAAGCTGCTATTAGAGGAGCTAAACAACAGTTGCTGCTCTCACACTCAAATTGTGCCCACGGAGACATGTCCTCCCCCACACCCACACCTCACACACACACAAACGCGTTATGTCTGGAGGGCATATGCGAGGGGGTGTTTAATCCTACTGGGTGCAGGGGTGTGGGTGGTGCATGCACGGGTGAGAGGATGGGGTTTAGGTTGTCATCGGATTGGTCACATGGCATGGTAAATAGATGGTAGGGGGCCTCCAGATGACAAAGCTGTTGATTACAACAAAGGGATGATGATGATAATCCACTGGCACACTGAACCATCATAGCTTTTCTTTCTTTCTTTCTTTTTTTAGACAATTTGGCCCAACAAAGAGAAACTTCCTGTAATAAAATAGATTTTAAAAAGCAAAACGGCTTAATGAAATACAGTATCACATAACTAAAAGCTTGGTAGAAATATAAAAAAATATATATAAAATAATCCGCAGCCAATCAAAAAACAAGCAAAGCAAAAACAACAAATATCTCCAAATACACTCAAAAAAAGCAAATTGGGTGGTTGTTACATTTACAAAAGTCTAACTTGTAATTTGAACAAAATAATTTCATGTCCCTATGGTGAACATAATTAAATTATGTAGGATCTGCATGAAATTCAACAACTTAATTTGTTCTTGTTCAGATGACCTGATCAAATCTAATAAGAGTGGTTAGTTGCCTGGACTCACGAAATTCACAAGATGACACGAGATTTCAAACCACAGGAAAATCGCTGGAGTTATAAGAGGCAAACAACCATACACACACCACGTGTATGTTATTGCTATTTATTGTGGTTTAAGCTGTCAAGTCTTGATTGGTGGTGTGGTGGTTAGCGCCGTTGTCTCACAGCAAGAAGGTCCTGGGTTTGAATCCAGCTAAACTGAAAAAAAAGAGCCTGTTGGAATTCCTTAAGTGAACAGTGGTTGCACACAATTGCTTTGGCAGAAACAACTGAGTTAAATCAACACAATGTATTCATATTCAATAAGCCTGTGCAGTTTGTGTTGATAAAATGTGAGTGAAACTTGTTTAAATGAACTAAGTTGAGCTCTTGGAATATTTTAATCCTTCGCAGTTTTGTCACTTTATTCCAACACTATTCAATAACTTTTACCCCAATACTACTTGGTCACTTAAATAATAAAATTTGTCTTCATATTTCATAATGTTCAACAAAGTCTAGAGTCTGGTTAACATAAAAATTGAATGAATTTACAACCACTACCATCCTCCTATCTTTATCCAGGCTGCAGGGGGGGCTGGGGCATAACCCAGAAGTGATACGGTAAGAGGCAGGGTACACCCTGGATAGCTCACCAGTCTGTCACAACTATTTTCTCTCAAATTCACACTTTACGGTAATTTGGAATCACCAATTAACCTAACTCTAATAACCGCATGACTTTTAACTGTGGGAGGAAGCCAGAGTACTCAGATGGAACTCACTGTAAACTAGCCAGGTTGTGGATTTGAACCAGTGAACCCATGCTCTTACTGTGAGGCAACAGCACTAACTGTCATGGTCCTGAGTCTGAGGACTCAGTGTTTTGTGTTTCCTTATGCTTTTGTTCATTCCGAGTGTGTATTCTGTTGTGATTTTGCCATTTGTTAGGTTTCTGTTCTTTGCCTGCCTGCTCCCACTTCTCTGTGTTCCCTCTGTCTGTCCATGGTGTTATTGTGTCTGCTCATGAGTCTGCCTGTCATGTTCAGTGTCCTGTCTGATTCTCTGTGTCTGTTAGTTTCCTGTTTTATTCTGAAAGTTCATGTCTCATGTCAGTGTGTTCAGTTTTACCTCTCCCCTGTCTCGTTAGCCTTATTGCTCCCAGCTGTGTCTCCCTCCTGTGGCCCATTCCCTGATTACTCCCCGTGTATTTAAGCCCTGTGTTTTCCTGTGCTCTCTGTCGCGTCGTCTGTTTAACGCCGTGTCTGTCTGCCTGCCTGCATCATTCTGTGTAACCTGGTGTTTAGTCTGCGTCTCTCTGCCATCTTTCATTGTGTATTTTGTTCCTCCCCCTGTGCGTGTTTGGTTTAAGTTGAGTTCTTTAGTTTTCCCCAGTTTAGGTTGGTTTACTCCCTGCTCTGCTCCTCCTGTTTTTGTCCCCTTATCACCTCTGCAAATAAATATTCACTCGCACCCCAGTCAGTGCCTGCATCTTGGATCCTTTACTCAATTCACCACACAACTGCTGTGCAGCCGTGACACTAACCACCACGCCACCAAGATGTCAACCGAGGCTTAACAAAAGTAGGAAAAGCTATGATTTCAAGGCTTGATGCAGAATTTTCCATACGTTTTTGTCCTTGACAGCTTAAACCGCAATAAATAGTGATAGCATACATGTGGTGTGTGTAGTTGTCTGCCTTTTAAAACTCCAGTGATTTTCCTGCAGTTTGAAATCTTGTGTGATCTTGTGCATTTCTTGAGTCCAGGCAACTAACCATTCTTACTAGATTGTATCAAATTACACGTTACAATTTTGTAAATGTAACAACCACCCAATTTCATTTTTTTCAGTGTAGTATGCAGTGAATTCTCTGTGGGGACTCTATTTCCTCCCACAGTTAAGTCATGCAGTTATTGGGGTTACGTTAATTGGTTAAAAGAATTCTCTCCATGTTAGCCCTGCAATAGACTGGTGAAGAGGATGGATGGAAGTTGTTATAAATCTGTTAACCAGACTCTAAACTTTGTTGTACATTATGTAATATGAAGATAACGTGTAGTTTTTAAAGTAACCAAATAGTATTGGGATAAAAAGTTATTGAATAGTGTTGGAATAAAGTGAGAAAATTGTGAAGGATAAAAATATTTCAAGAGCTGAAATTACTTCATCTAAACATGTTTTAATCACATTTTATAAACACAAACTACACAGGTGTATTGAATATGAATAACTTGTGTTGATTTAACTTGTTGTTGTTGTTTAAGTTGCTGCCAAAGCAAAACATCTATGTTCAACCAGTGTCCTCACTGTTGAATTAAGTAAATCCAACATTTTCTTTTTTCAGTGTAGGAAAAACAGTCGCCACAGCACCACAACTGGATCTAGTCATGCTGGTATCATTAGCAAACTAACAGACACGTTACACGTGTTCCTGGAGTCCATTAAGGGGCAGCTAACAGGGATCAAATGCGCTTTTTGGGGACTACTTTCATCGGTGGATTTGGTGCCGTGTTTATACACGTCATACACAGCAACAGTGGCTTAACTTGTGTTTTTAATAAGTTTGAACGTCAGTTAAAATCTATGAAACATCTTTTGAATGAATGTTGGAGTTACCCAGAGATCTCTTGGTTCTCTGTCTTCCTCCAGGTCCAGCTGGGAGCTGCCTCAGCTCCGTGAAGGCCTGGTCCGGGCCATCAGCGACTCAGATGGCGTGAGCTACCCTTGGTACGGAAACACGACAGAGACAGTCACCATAGTCGGCCCCACGTCCAAGCCGTCCCGCTTCATCGTCAGCATGAATGACAATTTTTACCCCAGCGTTACCTGGGCTGTGCCGGTCAGCGAATCTAACACGCCTTTACTGACGAACATCAAAAGAGACCAGAGTTTCACCACCTGGCTGGTGGCGCTCAACACCACATCCAGGGAAAAGATCCTGCTCCACACCATCAAGTGGAGGATGAGGGTTGACATCGCAGTGGACCCGTCCCTGCCTCTGGGTTCCAGGGCCAGGCTGGTGGGCCGGGTGCACCAGGACCAGCCGCGGGTGCTGACTCGAATGGAGCCCATCCCTCTTAACGCCATGGGGAGGCCCAACGCCAACGATGCCCAGGTTCTGATGTGGAGGCCGAGGAGAGGCCCTCCGGTTGTTGTCATACCGCCCAAGTAGAACACCACGTGCATCTGATTGGCCGTTTCTGGACATCATATCATATCAGGCCAATTCTGCTAACAGGATAATCAGATGAGACGCAAAAGCAGACAAAAATGATATTTATAAGCAGGCTGAGAATTGCATTACGTGCTGATGACCTCATCAGAGTTGCAGTGCTTTGAATCTTGAGGGGACAACCGCCTTAATTCCCCACCGCTGCCTTTGATGATTAGAAAGTTTGTTAGTCCCTGCTTCTGGTGCCGTTGGGCCGCCGGGTGTGCAGGCATGCACTCCGGCCCTGCACAACAGAGGGAAGACTCGTCTGAAGCTTGAACATCTGCGCTGGGATGTAACTGATACCTGTGCTGTAGCTACTCAGGCCCTGGAAGAAGTGATGGAGCTTAAATACAATTGACAAAGGTTTTCGCGGCCTTAAAGACAGCATACTCGTGGCCTGCTCTGTTCTGTACGCTTAAGTGCTGTGTAAGAGTTTAAGCGAGGAAAGTTGTTAGAGTTTGCGTTGCGTTCACGTCCAGCGAGGACGCCGTCGCTGTGGGGTTCCTTCTTCATCGTGGACGCAGACAAGTAGAATCTCACCGGGATGACGTGAGCGTGCAAACGCGTGTATCTGTTTGTGCTTGTGTGCTTTCTATAATGGAGCCCGGGGTCGGGCCCAGGCGTGCTGCTGTGTCACACCGGACTGCCTCACACACACACACACACACACAAGGCCTCGTTTGTAAAGCCGAAACATTGTAGGGTCATTTCTTTTCTTTGTGTTTCAAAGATTGTCACATGCAAACACAGAGCTACCTTGTTTTTGACATATCAGAGGAAAAGCAGAAATAACACTTTGGTTTCAGTCACATACACACAGACATGACTGAAGCCCTGCAGCAGGACTATTTCCCCCTCCTGCAATCGCACGTGGCCAGTTCGTCCGAGCTGCAGAGCTTCTCCCTCCCTGCCTTTTGAAAAGCCAGAGATGCCTGTGTTGATGACAGCCTGCTACAGTCAAACATGGTTTTATCATTTGAGGAACGTACTGATGCCAAGTTCCACTCATGTAAGACTGAGATCACACCAAAACATAGTTTCTTCTGAGTTAACCCTGGCAGCGTGCAGCCCTGCAGTTAGAAGGTGATCTGCTGAAGCGCAGCAACGTTTCAGCTGTCGTCAACGTACTTGCTCATCCAGATTTGGGATATCAAACTAACGCCTGTTAAATCTCACTCATCTGAGGGTTACAGGGTTTTTTCTTTGTCTTCAAACAGCATTTTTTACATCTAGAAAAAATGTATGACTGTTCATCTTCAGGGTGACGAAAAAAGTTTCGTCCATTCAAAAATTGTCCATTCAGCAGTTAGCAAAATATCCAAACACGTGACGGTGTGAGAGGAAGTGTTTGCTTCGCAGCGTCTCTGGTGGTCTGTCGTGATGTGTGTGTCAGAAGGTTCGCGGCTGAAAATGAAAGCCAGTATGTGCTGTTTTCCTACGAGCTCACAGCTTCAGCGTAGTTCACTGTTAGGCTGTTGTGTTTTGGCTCGTAGCCTTCATCGTGGTCGTAAAACATCACACACTTGGCTGAGATTGTGCGTTTTGTATTTCTTTCTATTTCACATCTGCATCATTTAATCTGTAATATGTTTTATGATGACCCCGATGAATGCTGCGAGCCACAAATGCGCTTGTCTAGCCTTACAGCTACTCTGTATACTGTCGGTGCTGCAGGAGGTTTGATCTCTTCAGGCTTTTTCCTCTCCTCCGTGCACCTTAGAAGGAGGTGAAACAGTGCCCCAAACCAGAAACCTCTACGCTGCTTCTGATGATTTTCCAGGCGGTGCATTTGCTGTAGATCTGCTCATCCGGCCTCAGTGGGACTGAAAAAAAAAAAGGCTTCTGCTGAACTGGTCCAGATGAGACAGAGATGAAGAGAGATGGATGATGTAACCACATTATCTTGCTGATGCTGCTCATTACTCTTGGTGCGAACCGAACAAGCCTTCACATACACACACACACACCTCATATAGAACAACAACAGAGCCAGGATCACCAGGAAGGACTGTTCTGCCGGCTTACTGCAAAACTTAACACACACTAACCGCACAGCGATGTGGACAAAGAGATAGTTTAACACCCTGATTATTGTAGCTATGACGCAGGGGCAGTTTGTGAGGCCAAGCCGACAATCACGAGCAGCACTTCCGATGGGACAACTTAGAAGGTGATCGTTATTGGACTGAAACTTTGCGCAGAGAACTGATGCTTTTATAGTGGGGAACTTTCCCCCCCACATGCCCCGATTAAAATAACGTGTTAATTAAAAATACATTTTTACTTCACCGTGAGGGTCACACAGTCTGCCGTCAAAGTGCATCCGGGCCTCAAGTGTCTTTTACAGTTAACAGCCGTGCCTGTGGGCTCGGAGCAGAGTGCTGCACGGCCCTTCGTGTGAATCTGACTTGTTATTCCTACTTGTCCTGCCGGTCGACGTTAGATTGTCTGAAAGCGACAGGCTGACGGTGTTTTACAGTGTTTTAATGTGGAGGACGTACAGTCCTTTCTCTCAGACTGTCTGGCTTTTGCATGCAGTGTTTTTAAACTCATTAAAACAAATGCCAAAAATAAAGTGTGAACTTAGTCCTCTTTGTCGCTCCACAGCCCAGGTACAGTGTAACATTTTTACATGGGTATAAGAGGCTGCAATGTCCCCATGGTACATTCACAGACTGTAGG
Source organism: Mchenga conophoros (assembly GCF_057382185.1). Taxonomy (NCBI): domain Eukaryota; kingdom Metazoa; phylum Chordata; class Actinopteri; order Cichliformes; family Cichlidae; genus Mchenga; species Mchenga conophoros. The sequence continues at coordinate 11,616,140 of NC_140547.1, read as the reverse complement.
TAAAAGATGGACGAGCTGGCTCTGTAGCTGCGTTCTCTGTAACCACCAGCAGGAGGCGACTTTAGTGATTATAAGATACTTGTATAAAAATCTACTGGGAAAACAACCTTTCAGCTCTTTTCCAGATGGGTTTATAACTTCTGATCATAGTTTCACATCTTATTGAACACAAATTGATTTTTATTTGGTCAATTATCAGTCAGGATCTTAAAGCATTTATCTTTTTAACTGCGTTAGAAAAAAGCTGCTCTAGTTTCTAAAAAGCAATAACTCCTACCGAGCAATCAGTGGTCACTGTCAACCTCTCTGACTTTTTATTAGTGCTGTTCACATGTGTAGAGCACATCTTTGCTAGACAAAGAAAAATTGAATGCTTCATAAGGGAATCACTTCCAGCCCGACTAAGATTTGGGAACATGAAGCTTAGGGTCAATTTTCAATAGCAAGTAGGGCTGCCACAAACGATTATTTTGATAGTCACCGATTATTTGTGCGATTAGTCGACTAATCAGATCATGCATCCATCGGACGCTCTAGTGAGCCTTCACCTCCCGGTCATCTATTGAGCTGGTGGGTAGCAGACGTCTCTGAAAATGTCAGAGCACTTTTGCAAATATGTGATGTCTTGATAAATTGAGCAGATATTTGAAGTTTACACAGCTACATCCTCGCCGGAAAATATCTTAAAAGTTTATTTTGTGACCAGGAAAGACTAATATTAAAATTAAGTCGCTGCCGTCATTGTTAGAAACTGGAATTGGCTGGATAGAATTCTGGGATAGGTTTAGGGATGGGTACCAGTATCCGGTGCCATTATGGCACCAGTTCTGACATAAACTGTAGTAACCAGACCGAAAAGCAGCGCACATTTCGGTGCTTTTTTTTCCTGAGATGTCATACACTTTGGATTCTAGCCAATAATTTTACCTTACCAAGGATAGTAGGCGGGCCCAGATACGTACGTTCTTTTAGAGCAGAGCTACAGATTAAAAATGCCCAAGGTGAAGCGGTCAAAAGTCTGGCTGTACTTCACAGCAAAAGATGCAAACTCAGCAGCCTGCAACAAGTGCTTTAAGGTGATACTGTGCAAACGAGGTAACACCTCGAATCTGATGAAACACCTGGCGACGCATAGCGTTCTTTTTAAAAGCTGTATTTGATAGCTTGCTGCAAGCCCTCACACATCTACTGCGGGTGTGGTGCCTGTTATCGGACCCGGAGTTAGCAACATCCCCCAAAAACCCGAAGAATAGAGTCCTGGCCCCTAGCCCTGCCAGTGTAGCAGAAATGATGACGGATGATGACGGCAGCAGCAGCCGTTCTTCGCTGGGCGAGTAGCTTAATGTTGTTCGTGTGTAATTCACGTTGAGTAGGCTAACCACGTTATTACATTAATGCATGTAAGGTGAACTAGCAAACATCATCATAGCTACATGTGGCTGTCTTCTTGTTTGATGGCAGATGCTCCCTTCACCCTGGCCAAAATGACCAAAGAAAAAGTGGAAAACAGCTAAACATGAGAGGTTTTTGGACAAAGTTTGTGTTTTTTCCATTGTTTAAGCACTGCTTCCAGCCAAGAGTGATACCATAAATCCCCTATAGCTGCAGAAAAGGCTAACATTGTTATCTTTTTACAAAAAAACAGCTGAACATGAGGGGTTTTTGGACAAAGTTTGTGTTCTCCATTCTTTAAGCACTGGTTCGAGCACTGTTTAAGCACCGGCACTGTTTCAAAAGTACCAGTTTGGCACCGGTATCGGATAAAACCTAAACGATATCCATCCCTAGATAGGTTGGGCCATGAAGGATATACCCGACCCATCCTTTAAATCTGGGGAAAAGGGAGGACGCATTTGTCATCGTTGTCGAATTTGGACAGCCTTCATTGCGTCGCTGTGATGTAATCGGCCTACAAATGCAGTCTCCAAAGGATGCGGCCCCTGAATTTGGACACGGCTACCATACCTGAGACTGCTTCATCTTTGCCGTTTAACCGCAGCTGGCATCCTTGTAGATGCATTGGTGCCATCTTCTGTTTCAGTCACTCTAAATCCTACTACTTATTCCTGCATCTTTCAGGATCTTACAAAAGCTTCAAATATTGCGTCGACTATTAAATTAGTCATCGACAATTTTGAGAGTCGATGTAATCGTAACTAGTCGACTAATCGTGGCAGCCCTAATAGCGCGTCATCCAAACTACGCAGCAGATCCATGACGAACCTCGTGGTTGTTATTAACAAATGGATCACCTCAGAGGTACTTTCGACTGCAGTTTGGTGCACTTTTGGGCATCTTTTATTGTTAGGAAATAGATTGACTCACCGAGTGAGTTGTGAAAATGTGATGCGAAAATGCATTTATGTGAATTGCTCCAAAAAATTAAAAAATTGTGGAAAAAAAAAATGAGGATAAAATACTTTGTTTTTTAACCCTCAGCGATGTCACAGGAACCAAATAATTTGGACATCCATGCAGCCAATGACATCAGATTTGAAAGCAGGTATCCATCTTTTATATACAGTCTATGTGTTGGGGTAGAAAATGTAAATGCCGTGTGTTGTGGTAAAGTAAGAATGATCAAAGAGGAGACACACAATGACACATGCACATAAGTCAAAGGAAGCATGTTTTTTTTATAAAAGATTCACATATTGGTAATTAAAATAATAAAGTTCTTAATTATACCCGCTTTATCCCAAAAAAAAAAGTAGTTTCAGAAAAAAAAAAAAAAAAAAAATCATCAAATCAAACGTTACTTTCTCTGTAAATGATGTAACCAGCTTCAGTTTCATTGGACCACATTCTGATTATTCCGCCACAAAAATCACCAAATGACACTGTTACACAGGCAGAGGACACGCTAACCGTCAACAGTGGTTCTGAAAACTAAGCTAAGCCTAATGAATAAGTTAAACCGCCAATTAATTTATAGATTTAAATGTCAACAGTGCTAATACTTACACCAAACATTAACATGATTTCCAATATTCAGTGTAACGTCTCCGCTTGGTGTTGTAGTTTCAGAGCTGAAGCTCATTCTGACTCTGAGCTTAAACAGGACAGGAGTACCTGTTAGAGCGTTAAACACCCCGAGGTGAAGGCGGCAGCCACTGGGCTACGTGGCAAATGTGGCTTGGAAGAATAGTTAGAAAGGCCCACCCTCTGGTTCTTTGCTCCTTTGTTACACTGGGTGACTGATGTGGCCGTAACACTAACAGGCAGTCAAACTAGTTCCTGGTGAAGACAATCAGTCGGTCCAGTTTCCCTTCACCGGGCGTGGCAGCTGGATTATGTGCGCTGTTGTAATCACAGAAGAAAAGTAAAACGCCCTCCTGGTTTCGTCTCTCCTTGCTTCTCCTTCTCAGCTGAGGCACTTTTGGTGTGAGACTTGTCACAGCGTTGTTCTAAAATTAAAAAAAAACCAAAACAAACCTTCCTCTGATCCAAACCTGCTTACATCCTCCGTTATGTTTTCACACTATATGTGAAAACATAAAGGCAGTCCAGTCCTCCTTTCCCTTCGTGTCTTCACGACCTCCCGCAGCTGCTGTAGTTTCAGCCGTGTGTCCTACGCCCTGCTGGGATTGGGGGAAGGCTTGCCTTCGTAGCCGTACAGGAAAGTGGCCGCGATGACTAAAACGGCCCCGAGGAAGAAAACACTGCAGGCAAGAGCAGAAAACTCATTGAGCTGAAAGAAAGAAAAGCGAAAAGGAAAAAACAGAGAAAAAAATAGCGACTGCTTTCTTTACCTGGTTGGGTCAAAGTCCTGCAGCAAGAAGTACGATATCAGCGTTGACAGGATGATGGAGAGTGACGTAGCGAAGCCCTTGAGGATGTTGTCTGCGTACTTGATGACCGCTGCTATGACCAGACCACCCAGGGCCTGAAGAGAAAACAAACACGGAGACACAGATGGACAGAGGCATGACCTGTAGGGCCAACGGGGAGTCCGAGCCCCAGCTTTAAACAGTCTGTTAGCCCAGAAGTTCGACAATATACGCGACAGCACAGCGAGTGAAAGTTACCTGCAGTGCTACAACAGTCCAGGTGACCGTGTTGTATCCCTGAAACATTCCAGACTCCCTCACTCGCTCCCCATCATAGGCCATCATCCCGAGGAGCCCGAACACCAGGCCGAACATCCCTGAAACGCAGGGACGGAGCACTTCAGAGCGACATTCCCAACACTGCTGTTTTCTATTATTTAAGTAATATATCAAGAATATTTCCACTAAAATCAGGCCTAAATTAATGATTAAATTCTCGTTTTTGATCGTCTTTCTTGTTCCTGCTGCTGAGGCTCTGAGGTTTAACACAGGTGAAGATGCTGTAAGCTCAGTGGGAATCGCAGGAGACTCAGCACATACTCACACGTTCCAGGATAAAAATAAACTAGACAGGAACATTCATCTAACAGAAACATATCGGAGGGTAAAAAGCCCAGCTGGCTCCCCGAGCAAAGACCCGAGGAACCGCTGCACACATGGGAGCTTCCTGGTCCATTTATCACTTTTAAGCAACAGCATCTCAGATCATTGTTCTTCTGGCCTCCACTTTATTTTTCATACTTTTTACTGCGCTGGACTGCGTTTCAAGAACATATACAGGCTGTATATATCAGTTCACAACTGATTTGCCTGGTGATAGATACCAACCCAGCTGGATGTTGCGGACCCACACGCTCTGTTTGCTCTCTTTCAAGATCTTCTCAAAGTAGACACCAGCGAAGCCGCTGGAGAAGCACGCCACCAGCACTGCGGCGAGGCCGACGAACTGGGAGCCAGCAGACGGGGCCTCCTTCTCGGAGGCAGAGTCAGAGGGCCACTGCAAGCACAAACCGGAGAGCCTTAAATTTTAACAGGTGAAAAAAACTCTTTCGAGCTTTCTTCTCCCCACATGTACGATTAGGAAGTTAAATCGTAACCCAACAAACATTTCAAGGAATGATTATCCACCTCAAAATGTGGCGAAACAGTCCAAAGTGTGCTTTGTGTGTTTCGAGTTCCTGTAGCACAGCAGCTTTTAGGTTTTAGTTTTTAAAAGACTGACAGGCCAGCGTCAGAGATGCTCAGAGGCCAATTTGACAGAACCAGACCAAATCTCACCCCCAGCTCTCTGGCTCTAAACGTGACTGCAGAGAGAAACGTCCGTCTTGGAAGCAGAAACAAGCTTCTTTATTGGTTCAATACTGAAGTACACTTTATCCAGGTTCACCCGTTTAAAGGTCACAGTTACTTTGACTAGCAGGTGGGTCCTGGCTCATGACTTACACCTCTCATCCACATTCAGTCACCCAAGCTTCCAAACAGGAGCCAATGCGTAACACCGCTATGGCCTCCTCCATCATTTAGATACAGTCTATGATAACTGCGTGGAGCAGACTTCTCTTCTCTTGCACATCTCCTGCTGAACAAAAGTACATGCTGCAAAAATAATAAGTGCTACACAATCCAGTGTGTCACAGGGTTCGACGTGATGATGTCCAGAGAAAACAAACAAACCTGGGCTGTGTATTTTACATCCAATGAAACATCCAGCGGATACAACGTGCGCCTTCCAGAGAAACTCGTATGTACTTAGTAAACTGGAACTTTGTGTAATGATTATCATTCACAGTGAAGTCTCACTGAATCCCTCATGCCGGGTACCTAATATTCAGACACGGCATCGTCACAGATTTGCTGCGTTGTGAAAAAACTGCAGAGCGAGACTTCTTGTGTGATGTGCTGCAGTAAGCAGGAAAACACAGGCATTAATGCACAAAAAAGATGATGCTGAGCTTTGAATGTGCAAAGGAAGAAATCCCACACTTTCATCTTTGGATAAATAAAGATTCAGGACAAAGTGAAGCTATTGTTTGGTATATTCCTCCAACATCAGCACCATCAGCTCCGCAACAAACCTCGCTGGGTGAAAAGTAACAGCACCAGCTTGGAAACGAGCAGCGAAACAGAAGCGGGGTTTCTCTGCAGACTCTGTTTTCTGTGTGTTTGTAGGGTCTGAGATGGAAACAGAACAGTTGCTCTTTAGCATCATATCTGATGTGAGTGCGAGCCTTCGTGGAGTGCCGCTGATAAGCCACGGTCACTCCTGCACGTACCTTGGACAAACAGATCCGTTCACGGCTAAATATTTCTCAGAATAAGTGTAAAGCCAACTGATTGCCATTTTCTTTGTTTAGCCAAGGAGGAGGAGGTGATATGAAAACAGTCATTCCTCCTCTGACACATCATTCATCAGCAGCCAACATTTACTCAGTCTTCTAGTAAAAGCCTCATTATTTATTTGGCCTTTAAATATCAGAACAAATAAAACAAAAAACAAAAAAACAGCACACTCAGTGAGAAAATGCTCAGCAGACAAAGGGGACTAAAGTGTCAGCTGCGTGCACACACTGCTTTTTTCCAGTCTCTCTCTGAGCTGAGTGAACATAAGTAAAGTAGCTTACTGTGATTTGAATACACAAATCCATTTTACTTCCTGAATGTCTTTTTGTCAGCCTCAAAACATCTCTGAGCTCGCCTCCTTCAGCCTTAGAGGTGCATTTTCATTCCTGTGTTTTATGTCTGACTATCTCTACACATTTAGCTTTTTTAAGACAGCAAATAAAAGCTGATTGTCTCAAGAAATGGTGAAACAGTGATTCGAGATGCACGGCACCTGCACGAGGGCCACGCCAGCCATGAGAATCAGCAGCGAGAGCCACTGGTACACGCCCAGCCTGCGGCCCAGCATGGACACCGAGAACAGGGCCGTGGTCAGGATCTTCAGCTGGTACGTCACCTGATGGAGACAAAGGAACAAGCGATCAATCCTCCGGTCGTCACGGCGGTCATGAGGCCTGCAGATTAACCTGCCGTGCTGCTTACCTGGTAGGTGGCTGCGTCCAGGTTGGAGAGGGCGACATACAGCAGGTTGTTCTGCAGTGTGTAGATCCCTGAGGGGATCGCCAGCTTCAGTGTTTCTACGGGTTTGTGAATGATTTCCTGACGGAGGACGCTGTTGAGAGCGCGCATGCTGTAACCTGCAGCATGGAAAGAAGACACAAACCACACATATAGATTACAAATTCTAACCAAGCTTGGAGCTTTAGAGTGAAATCAAAGTACGCAAAGATGACTGAGCGCTTCGGTGCCTCTTGAGGATTCCCCGTCACAGTTTTTAATATTCAGAAAGTAAAAAGAGAAGTGGTCTCTCTGGCCCAAGCTGTGGCCCGTCGCAAGAAACACACCGCCTGACGAGCTCCTGTTAGTCCAGGCTCAGAAATCCAGCTTTACAGCCAGAACCAGGAACTTGGATTTTAAATAAAACAACCAAGACATAATTGCAGTGCCGACTTTTAGCTTTAAAGTCACAGCCATCACCAAATCCTGCGTCTCCTTCCTTGAGATGTTCCGTGAGCCCGGCACGGCAGCTATCTTTACTTTCTTCTGCCTCCAGTGACATCAGCTGACTGCCCTGGCGGTTAAGACCATCACATTTCTTTGCTGTGAGAACCTCTCGGGCTGCTTTTGCAGCATACTCAGGCTCTTAAGACAGTTTTGTTTTGCAGCATTTGGCTGAATCTGAATTCATCCTGCTGCTTCTATCAGCAGTCACATCATCAATAAGTGTGAGTGGGCTGGTTCCGGTGACTAAGACCCGGACGTACGCGCCCAGGTCATAATGCTGCTTCCACTGCAGTTGACAGACAATGTGCTATTTGTTCAGATCCTGAGTCGTTTTTCTCCTCCTCCATATTTTTCTCTTCCCGTCATTCAAGTTCAAGTTAATGAACGTCTGTTTCCTGAGCACATGTTAATAATTAATGTTAATGATAATAATTCAATAACAGAACCGGTTAAGTGGCTCAGACTTTTACTGGTCACTGAAAAAAAAATATCACAAAAACAACAATGATATACTTTGAGGGAACACGCCTCACCTGGCAATGAAACGGTTTCAGGCAGTCGTCCAATTACTTCTGAGTAGGGCTGCCAGGATTAGTCGACTAGTCACGATTACGTCGACTATCAAAATCGTCGACGACTAATTTAATAGTCGACGAGTCATTTGAAGCTTTGTAAGATCCCAAAAGACGCAGGAATAAATAGTAGGATTTAAGAGTGTAATAACGGACTGAAACAGAAGATGACAGCACTACATGTACAAGGATGCCAGCTGCCGTTAAACCTCGAAGAAGAAGAAGCCGTGTCCCAGAATTCATAGCGCGGCCCAGCTCAGTTTCCAACAATGGCGGTAGCTAGTTAGTTTTAATACTACTCTTATTATTCTTTTAACGTTTAACGTGTTTTCAGGCGAGAATGTAGCTGTGTAAACTTCAAATATCTGTTCAGTTTATCAAGACGCCACATATTTTCAAAAGCGCTCCGACGTTTTCGGAGACGTCTGTTACCCACCAGCTGGATAGCGAGCCGGGGGCAAGGCTAACTAGAGCTGGTGAGAACACCGGACTCTGGGCAAATCATTTTCAAACCCACCGCTGTCTTTCGCTACTCAGGTTAAACATGATATACAAGTCACTTAGATAACTTAATGTTATTATTTGGCTTTTTTCAGTATTTTATTTGTTCCTGAGTAAATCGGCTGAGTTTATTGAACTCCAGGGAAACAATCTGCATATTTCATTAAAATTTAATTACCATCTTGTCTTTATTTTTAGTTAGCACATACCTTAAACACTTCAAGCTATAAGCTAGTGATAGTTATATACGAGCAGATGCATGCTGGTGCAATAAACTGTCTGGTTTTTTTTACGTACAATGGATGCATGATCTGATTAGTTGACTAATCACAAAAATAATCGGTGACTAGTCGACTATCAAAATAATCGTTTGTGGCAGCCCTACTTCCGAGCCTCTGAAAACAGACTGTGTCTAAAAACATCTGTATTTGCTGATCAGTGAATGAAGTACTTTTCAGTTTTTAGAAAAAAAGACTGCTATTAGCCAAAAACGAATTCTGAGCCTCACTGATCCAGAAAACCCACCAACTGTAGTTTCAGCACGTCAGGAACAGTCCACCAAACCTGACTGCAAATCCTCAGGCTGCACGCACACTGACACATTTCCAATTTAAAGCAGGACTCTCAGTCTCAGTCGTGTTAAAAAGACTCTGTCTGAAATAAGAGGCCTGTAAACGAGTATCACGTGACCATCTGTGCACACGAGATGTTTGAAACTCTGCAAAGAGACAAAGATCAACAGCACGTGTGAGGCAGTCACGACAGAAAACCCAGACACAAAGCAAATACGGCACCGGAGCGAAGCAAGGCACAGGGAAACGAAGACCCACGGGTGGAAGATAAAATAACAAGACACGACAGCCCAGCTAGAGGGTTGTTTTTTGTTTTGTTTTTTTGGACTAATGATATCCAATCAGGAAGCTCACATGGACGTGCGAATCCCTGTTTTCTGTAGTTTTAGTGAAAGTTCTCAGAATTCATCCTGATTACCTCAGAAACAGAACCTCTCAGGTAATCGGGAAAAAATGACCTCTGATGAAGAAAACATCAGTAAACTCTGAACAGGTGAAGTTATTAACAAACACAGAACTGAAGCTGAAATAAGATAAAAATCACTTTAGTCACAAGCATTCACAGTGCTGGTCCTGGATCACTGGATCAGTTTGAACTGCCTTCCTGCTGCAGGAGCTGCTCAGCCACAAGCATATTTAACATTTAAATCATCTTTCATGTTCTGGGATTAAACAACAAGCCCAGCATGATTTGTGCTTTACAGATCAAAGAAGCCAGACCTCAGACGGCACCGTGATGGTTCCTGCTCACATCCAGCTGGACTTGTTTGAGCATTTATAACACTTCACTGTGGCCTAAAGTTTATCACACATGACAGGACCGGTGCCGGGAGCTGTGTACACGGACTCACTGTGCTCCTTGAAGACCAGCAGGACGCAGGTGAGGATCTTCATGACCTCGGCGACCACCACCGCTGATGAGGCCAGGTACCGCGGGCCCTCGGCCTGCAGGGTACGGGAGTAACGCATGGTGAGCACCAGGGAGGTGGTCTGGAACACCAGCACACCCAGTGAGAGGTACTTGAGCCGGGGAGAAGCCATGGCCACGTTTCGGCGAGCAGCTGGAGACTGAAGATGAGCAGAGGAGAACAGAGCCGGGGGGGTGCAAGAACAGGAGCAGGTGTTTTACTCCGAGGCGGTGGGAAATGCCGACGGTTGGTCTCACCTTTCGGTCCGCTCACCAGTAACTTTGCAGACGCTCAGTTCGGTCTTGCGCTGTCCGCTCTCTGCGGCTCCTCACACGGACAGATGGACACGGTGCTGGCGGATCACCACAGCTGTCAAAACAGCAGCTCAGGTCCTGGCGTCCATTGACCCGCACCGGATATCAACCGCCCGTTAACTTTTCAGCACGCTCGCACCGACCAATGCATCACGACCCGCCATCCCGCTTAAAACGTCCACCAGAGGAAAGAGTAAATTGCACGGGGAAGAAAACTCCAGCCAGGTGAAGATAAGATCCCGGACGACTTCCGCGTTAGCGACTCTTCTTCGTGTTCTCGTCGTTTTCGGGTTCGTGTGAGACTCTGCCTCCTGCTGGGCTGACACGGAACAGCATCTCGGCAGGATAAACGGGAGAAAACTCCAAACAGAAAATATCTGACTCTATTATTATTATTATTATTATGCATTTAAACGATTTGCATTTTCAGTAAAGGTTTTAAACTTCTGAAGTTAATGAGATGGAACATTTTTCTCAATGCCTGACCATTTATAGTGCATTTCAGGGTCGCGGAGGTGGGCTGGAGCCTATCCCAGCTGCCATAGGGTGAGAGGCCAGGTACATCCTGGACAGGCTACCAATGAAATAAACTACAGTATATACATAGAAACACACTGAGGCATGTAATAGAATTTAATCTGTCTCCTTGGAAGGATTCTTACATTAGTAGGAAGCAAAAAGACTCCTGACAGTAATGTATCTCCTGGACGAGATTTGGTGCGTGTCTGTGTGTTTAAGTGTGGTAGGGTATGAGTTAGTGTGTGTGTCTGTAAGCCATAAAGGAACATGCAGAAAGCGAGTGCATTTCACATAACCTCCCGACTGCACGTCTGGACTGACATGCAGTTGGTCTGAGGAAGCCAGAGAACCCACACAGACATGCAAATGCCACACGGAGAGACAGACGTATAACACAGAGGAAAAGAAATACACACTTAATATCTTACAAGTTTTACTGTGACCTACAGACGTCCACAGACCTCTGCAGGCTCTCTAAATCTGTCTTTACACCAGTGATTATGTCACCACCACTGAGATCTTCTTATTTAAAAGCCTATTCTTGGTTTGCATTCAGCAGAGAAATGTTGGAAGTTACAAAGTCCCAGGATTCACTCATCTGTCCCAAAGGTTCGCACTGAATTCAGGTTTGCAGCGCCTTCCTCGAATAATCTGCAGTCAACTAAAACTTCAGGAATGTAAGGTGATTATAGATGACTTGGATGCAGTAACTTCAGGCCGTGTTAATATTTCTTTTGTTTAAGGTATTCATCCTTTATTGACAGTGCAGCTTACACATTTTGATTGTTTCTGTGTTTTATTTTTATATCTTGTACTTGTTGCATGGATTTGTGCATAAAGTCTTTTTGTTCTTCCTGGTTATATAAAATTCAAAATGCTGTATTTTGTGTTTATTATCTGATGTTTGGGGCCCTGTTTATGAGCATTTCACAAATGCCTCATTTACATGCAATCGTGTTTTCAATCGATCTGTGTAACTGTAAAAAGCAAAAGTATTATAACTTAATTATCTGTAGGCATTGCATGTCCACTTCCCTGCCTTTGACCTGCAGAGCAGTACCCAGAGACACTGCTGTAGTTTCAAATGCAGATTTAAAGGACAGAAATGACTCAGTTTGGCTTCTTTGGTGTATTTATGTAGTGATGCAACAGTACATAAATACATGTGAATTATATGAAAATACTCTATCCAAATCCCAGGCACTGTTCAAACCTTTGTGCTTTATTGGCAGTACAACGTCTGCACTGTGCGTCTGAGGAGGGATTAAAGAGCATCCATGTGTGCATAAAGAAAAGCACTGTATACACGTGGCTTTAAGTGCTCAGTAGGAGCAGAAATGTGTTATATGAATAGCATCCATTTACCGCTTACCAAGAGGATTCATGCAGATGAAGCCTGAATCGATTAGGACAAAACAATAAAGCCTCTGACTCAAGTTTAACCTTCAGAAATGGCAGATTTACCAGGCAGAGCGAAAAACACGATGCTACATCTACCAGGTCAAACATGGAGGCCCTAAAAAAAAAATCCACCTGCAAATGACACACCTGTAAAAACCTGCCGAGACACGAAGATGCTCCAGGACAAGACAGCACGTGCACTCGTGTGTGGAGATCTTGGCTTTATTTCAGTAAAGCATTCGTTCGATCATTTGTTTTGTTTTTTTAATCCAACAGATTTGATCAGTTTTAGTTCTACAACACACAAACACGGTAACAACTACTTCATATTGCAGGTATATTACGGGCTATTTGGTTAACAGAGAAGAGTACAGTAAACTTAAAAAAAACATTTTATATACAGAATATAGACATGACCTCATAACCTTGCATATGCACTGGAGCTGCTGTGATTCATACAAAAAAAAAAAGTTATCTGATGCCTGAGCGCCCCTACATTCGTACAAACGTGGATTTGGGGAGTTTTCAGGCTGGGTCTACAAATACAACTCTGCAGAAAGGTGCAGCTTTTGTGTGTCTGACTTTTCAAACAAGAACAACAAATGACAAGTTTGGACACAGGTTTCATATTTTTGGCTGAATAAAACAAAATTTGGTATGTGAGATTTTTCTGAACGCTGAACGATTGTCCTTTTTTGTTTTAAACACAGCAGCCACATAAAAGCTCAACATCGACCTTAAGAAAGAAGACAAGTGACTTTCTCCTTCTACGCACGATTTACGACCGTTAGAGGTGCGGAGACGCAATGATTGTAGCTATGGTTATATAACTTTGGAAGAGACGCTATTTATAACAGAGGCACTTTAAAGACGTGGCGATTTGCCTCGGCGAGATTCAGAATTATACAGGAAGTGTGCACCGTATTCATATAAAAACAAAACAAAAGACATGCTAAGCTCAGATATAACGAGCAGAAGATGCTCGGAGTGTCTGTACATTTTCATATACAACATACTGAATCTGGTGACAAACTAATGTACGCTTTTCAGTATTAATTACTCAAATACAGCTGTACCACCTGCAGAGAGACAACCGCACACTCTCATTACACCACCCGAGGACTGCAGCGATAGCGTGCAGGTGGAGCTCCATTTTCTGACCTTTTGAAGTGTGCAGGCAGATATTTGATGTTTAGCAGATGTTACTTTCATCAAACCTCTGAAATACTTTGAAAACTTTCACATGACAAGCGCAGACCCATGCAGCACCGCCCAGCAGGCCTCGCCGTGCGTTTGCTACATGCACTTGTTGTTTTTTCTGATCGTACAGCAGCCTCTCAGTGCCGCTCCCCTTTAACCCAGCGAAAGCACGAATGCAACAAACGTGGTTTTCCTTTGAGAGTAAAAATATCCACTGAATATGACCCATCGTATTAAAGTGAATGGTTTCAATGAGGTGTTAGTACTGGCAGGTTTATTACACTGAACAGAGACGGACGATCTCAATGCAGGAAGTGCCCAGTCTTTTCTCGCCGGTCTTTTTTTAATCCCGCACCAGCTGGTCAGAAGCTCCTCGATGATCAGTTTATGTGTTTGGTGCCAAAACATGAAAAGTCTTGATCCAGCCAGCAGAGAGCAAAGGCTGCCTCACTGGACTTAGAAGAACTCGATCAGAGAAAAACTCCAAAAGACTTTTACTCAAAAATGTTTAAGAAACTATACACAGTCTTCTGAAGTACAAAGAGAAGATAACATAAGAGGTGATTGATTATTATAGAAGAATAAGGGATTAAAGACAGACGTGAGAACGTACTGATTGTGTTACTATGAGTACACAGAAGCCCCAAAGTCAGTCGGTTTCTGCTTTCTTCCTCTTCCGCCTACGCAAACACCTGCATGTTTCCGAGCTGAGGCTGCTGAGACGCTTGCGGCATCTGCTGCGACTGCGGCTGCAGCTGCACCTGCTCTGGAATGTGTGTGTGGTGTGATGACGGCAGTGTGTGGTGGGAGTTCCCCAGAGGGGTGGGGCTGGTGGTGACGTCGGACCAGTCCGAGTTGGAGTGCGGGGAAGAGGAGGACCAGGGGTCGGGGGATTCCGGCGAGGGGGTGAGATACGGGTGCTCGCTGGGCGGGTGGGCAGAGTGGCTGGGCGTGGTGCCCTCCGAGCCCGCTGTGGTGTAGCTGTGCTGCGATGGAGGCGTTGGGTATTTATCCACCGGGCTCTGCATGGTCGGGTATGAGGGCAGAGCCCGAGACTGGCCCTCGATCCCTGCGTGGCCTCCGTGGCCGACAGTGTGTGGGTGCTGCAGGGTGTGAGGGAGCCCGTGAGCCATGGCCATCTGATCAGAGATCTGGTATATCATCCCCGGGGTGCAGTGGAGGTGCCCCGGAGCCTGCTGGGAGTGACTCTGAGTCTGGTTCTGACCCTGGGACTGCGTGACTTGCACCTGCCCCTGCTGAGGCTGCTTCAGCATGGTCTGGCCTGCTCCGGGAGTCATCATCTGGAAGGTGACGATGGGTGGCAGCTGCTCCCTGGTCACGGTGACGTTCATGGGGGTCAGCCCGACGCTGCAACCCTGGCCGTGGTGCTGGGCCATGCCGGGGTGGGATCCCGGAATCTGATGAGGAACCAGGCTGAACATGGGGCTGTATCCGTGTTTGTTCATGCTCACCCAGGTCTGCTGCTGTCCCAACATGTGGCTGACAGGGGGCAGCATCTGTCTGGAGGTGGGGCTGCTCAGCAGGGGCGGGGAGTTTGCCGTGGTGGAGACGGCAGTGGAAACGTCGCCTGCGTAGGAGTGAGGAGACTCCAAGGAGTCGACGGGCGACATGGTGACGGAGCTCTCTGGAAGGCCTCCTGCTGCCTTCACGCCATTGGTGCTTCCTGCTGCCGTGCCTCCTCCATTTCCTGCTCCCACCCCAGCACTTACAGCTGCCCCATCTCCTCCTGCAGGCTTCTTCCTTCTCTTAGCCTTCATGTCTTTCATTTCTTTGGGCCCTCCACCAACACCTCCTACTTTTGTGCCCCCGCCCCTCCTGCTCTTCTTCCCCTGTGGTCCAGGGCGCATGCCAATGTAGCCTGCTCCATTTGCTCCACACATAACAGATGAGTTTCCTCCTCCACCCATGTGATTAGGCCCATTGTGGGGACTGTGAACCAGATTGTACTGATCCAGGAGACGGACGATGTCGTGGTGCATGCGTTCTTGAGCCGTATCGCGGGGAAGCCGATCCAGATGATCAGTGATGTCGCGGTTGGAGTAGTGGTCGAGGAGAACCTGTGCCGCCTCGAAGCTGCCTTCCCGGGCTGCAAGAAACAACGGGGTCTCCTCCTGAAAGAAGCAAAGGGAGCGGTAAGCACAGCGTAAGGAGCTCCTATTTTAATACGAACAAACAGGAAAAGCAGGACCAGATCCACAGTTTGTTTACACGGTCAGTTTAACCCATACAGGGTGTGTCCCACAGCCGACACAACAAACACGGAGCAGCTTTTGAAATCTTTGACAGATAGTAGGGAGAAAATATGTTTCTGCAAATAAAGTCTGATATTTTTTCTTTACAGCTCTATTTCATAACTGTCCTTGTGTTTGTTGTGATTTATAATCAGCACATGAAAACAAAACATCTCACCTTATTGTCTTGCATGTCACGATTGGCTCCGTTCTTTAAAAGCACAAGTGTGGCCTCCACATTATTGACTGCAGCTGCCCAGTGCAGAGCAGATTTACCTAAAATGATGGGAAGATGAGAGAAGAACCAGAGCCGCATTAGCTAGAAAACTATTATTACTGCTAAAATTACAGCTAATAATGTAAACGCAGCAAGTCCCTGTGTTGGGATATGCTTGTCCTGCTAACATACTACATTAAAACTCACATCCTTTAATGAATTTATTCACACATTAAATACGAAAAGCTTCAGACAAAGAAGAGGATTAGTTTTCTGACCGTGGTCGTCCACAGCGTTGATGTCAGCGTGGCAGTGGATCAGCTCTTCCACCATGCCCTCCACAGCCAGCCTGGCCGCCAGGATCAGTGGAGTTGTGCCATCATTCATTCTGGCGTCCAGCTCCGTTGCACGGTTACGGATTAGAATCTGAAAGGGTGCAAAGACACAGTGAACAAAACGCGACTGGCCGTCACACTGATCTGCACCAGATCGCAGAGGCGTCTCACCTGAAAGACTCCCTGAGCGTCAGCCGCCACAGCAGCGTGCAGCGGTGTCCTCCCCATGTTGTCGTGGGCATTTGGATCTGCTCCGGCGTCCAGCAGCCTCTTAGCGGCGTCGGCCCTGGCGTAGCGGGCAGCCAGGTGAAGAGCGGTTTCTCCGGTACGATCGGTCTGAGCAATCAAAGACGCGCCCTGAGAGATCAGGTCCGAGATGACGCTCGGTCCCGGTTCATCTCCGCTCTCTTCCTCCTCTTCTCCATGCAGGCTGCAGTCCGGGGCGGCACTGCGCAGCGATGCCAGCATCAGCGGCGTGAAGCCGTCTGAAAGAGTGAAGATTCATTAGCGAGACAGATTTTTGAAAAATTATCAAATCTAAAGGTTTTTGTCCCCCTACCGGGTCCCTTCACATTAACGTCCAGACAATCAGTGTCCAGGTCGGCCTGAGGAGGAGTGAGGCTGATGTCAGCAGCTTTGCGATGCTGCAGGGTCCACTCTCTTCGATCTACACCTCCGTCCAGAGCGATGGGCAGCAAGGGCTTGTCTTCAGTCTATAAAAAGCAACAGATCTCAGAGTGAAACTCACAATGACCAAAGCCTTTCCGTATGCGCCAAACGTCTTTATTGTTCACTTACTCTCGGTTTCTTGGATGGAGCCTCGTCTTCCAGCCATCTCTGACTCTGACTTCCATCAATCATGCTTCCATCAGTCTTAAAATTCCTGATATAGAAACAAAAGCAGCTTTGAAGACAATGACTCTCATCCTGCTTGTATCTGTGTCATACTCTATGGTCCCCTGAAAGCTCATTGCGGTCATTTCAACAACAACCTTCTTGCATTACAGCATATATTTCACCTGAGCACACTCAACCTCTCCACCTTGTTTTACGCACACGGTGTTCATTTGTAGGTGAACTCACTTCATATCAAAATCATCCTGTCCAACAGGCTCTCTCCTCTTGTCATTTGTAGCAGCCATGAAGCCGTCAGGCAGCCACAGGACGCCGTGTTTGTGTTTCCTTTTGGCTGCTAGCATCCCGAGCACCAGGATGAGCAGAATAACAACCACTGCCACTCCAATCAGAAACATCAGTGGTGGAGGTGGAGGTGGAGGTGGGGAAGAAATGCCTGAATGGTACAAAGACAAGTGTAAATACAGAGGTTTTAGTTTGAAAATGGATATAAAGCACTTATATTCCATTCATTTCTGAATGACAGATTTACTTACTGTCAACAGACACTAGAGGGTAAGGGAGGTCAGCCTTGATGTGGGCTGCTGCAATGAAGGAAGCGACTTCTTCTGTGCTTGAAAAACAGTGAGAGGGGCTCTGGGAACATTTGCGGTTATCTATTTCCAGGTGCACCTCGGAGCTGTGCAATTAAAAGTGAAATTCAGTCGCCGGTAAGCAAGAAATTTGTGATTCATTTGGCAAAGAAATGCACAGACAAGAAATTACGCGTCTGTCGTATCCTTACCCAATAACCTCCTTGTGCAGCTCCCGCTTGCTTCTCTGGGCATGTTGTCCCAGTCCCTTTGGTGCTCCGAAGTACGGCAGAACCATTGGTTCGTTGTTTTCGTTCAGCTTCACCTGAACGTTGGTGTGCAGCAGAGCTCCTAGGTAGCGCAAGAAGCCCCTCAGGTCTCCCAGCAGCTCCTTAGGCTGCAGGCGGACCACGAGAACCAGTGTGCCGCCCGCAAAATTGGCAGGAATGTCAGAACAGTCCAGGCCGTCCCAACTGCAAGCCTCCGTATTGCAGCTCGGGTCGCAGATTTTATTACCATAGTGGTCCGCGCAGTACCGGTCGTACCTTACATAGAAATCACAATCAAGAACAAGAGGTAAGGATTTGATTTTAAACACATGTTTACAGAAGAGTCAAGGGGAGAGTCACATACTTGCAGGAGGAGTTTGAGGTTATTTGGCACTCAAAGCTGTCAAAGAGGCAGCCGGGGTTGTCACACTCCTTATCGCAGCGCCCGTTCTTAAAGAGATCCCAGCAGGGAACAGAGGCCTTGCAGTTTGTCCACGGCTCCCTCTGAAGCGAGCAGTCCCCTCCGTCCCACCGACATTCATGGTTGTTACACAGATCGTCACAAACGTTGTCTCCTGCTTGCCTTTCACAGTCTTCGTACGGACAACTCCGGGGCGTCGGCGTAATCTGTCTGTTCTCGCAGTATCGTCCGGAAAAGTAGAGCGGGCAGTGGCAGCTCAACTGGAACGGGTATGCCTGGTCTTTCACGCAGGTTCCTCCATTTTGGCAGGGCAACGGACATCTCACCTCGCAGTGTGGCCCGCTGAAGCCCGACCTGCACTGACAATACAGATGGCCGGACGCTATCTTCACACACTGCCCGCCATTCTGGCATCCTTGTTTTGCACAGTCCTGCATTTCCCCACAGTCCAACCCAGTATAGCCCTATAAAACACAACATGCTGTTTAGGTGTGATAGTAAGGCAGTAGATATTACTTTATCAGGCAAACTTTTACAACAAGCATTTAGTTTCTCCTACAAGACTGTTGCTACTCTACTGTACCTGAGCCATGGTGTGGCCCTCTGAAGCAAGCATGAGAACAGACAGGGAGCAAGAGGTTAGTGCAGAGAAAAAGCACGCACTGACGTTCAGGCAGAAGAACGACAAACAGCCAACCTGCTGTTATGCTACACGCCACAGATGTGACAGTTGCCGTGGCCGTAGCTACACGGCAGCATAATCAAAGACAATCATTAACATTTATATGTTTTTATAGGCTTTTTTTTTTTTTTTAGACAAACTAGCTTATGAAATGTGACAGTGTCATCCCTCACCCTGCTCATCCAAGTACAGCAATACTTATATATGTGTAGAATAACTGATCTGTAGCCTGTGGTTACATTTCTGGAAAAACAGGCTGTATTATGTTCCTGCTGGTGTGTGAAATGAAGAGCATGTAGAGTGAAACATGAAGTTGAGTCATCTTTACAAACACAGCATCTCACCACTATCATGAGTAATTCATCCCATTATTCATTTTCTACACTGGATCAGTTTCAGAAGCTGAATGGAGGTAACCCCCTTTGCCTTTTACTGTTCCCTGCTGCTTTCTGCATAATCAAAGAAATATCTGGATTTCTTTATTAAAAACAAAGAAGGCTCGTCTTTCTCTAGCCTTATGGCTGCCTGCCATTTTCCATTTGCTGTTATCACCAGCACTTACAGGACAAACTCATGGAGGAGTGTTTAAGGAATAAGAATGAAACCAGTAGTTATTAAAAGCTGATGAGCACAACGGGCAAATAACAAGAGCTGCAAAGGCCGTATGAGGGATAAAGAGGAGATCGCTTACATTAGAAAACAGCCAGCTTTAAAGAGAACTTACACGAGGACAAGAACAGCTGTAGCCGTGCACCGAGCTCATGTTCATAGAGCAGACGCCTCCGTTGCGGCACGGACTGGACAGACAGAGATCCACCATGGATTCACAATGACGACCTGAGGAAACAAACACATTTCGTCCCCTTTTTAAAAAAAACAGCAAAAATTACTTGTGGTGCTGTTGTGTTGTTTTCAGAGGTTAATGTGAAAATACCCGTGTAACCAAGGCGACAGCGGCACTGGTAGTTATCGACCAACTGGATGCAGTCAAGGCTGCCGTGACTGTGGCAGGGTCGAGTCTTGCATTCGTTCAGATCCCCCTCGCAGTGGTCACCAGTGAACCCCGCCGGGCAGTTGCACTTGTAACCGCCCACACCGTCTTCACATTGTCCTCCATTCTTACAGAGAGGCTCCAGAGAGCCAGGCTTGGGGGCACAGTCATCCACGTTAAATTCACACTGGAGTCCTACGACATACAGAACAGACAGCATTTAATTTGCACTCAGTTTTATTTTTAGATCCAACAAAAGAAACTTTTTTTGAAAAGTACAACATCCAATCAACATTTCCTTTCCCACGTCAAGAACAACTAAAGAAGCAGGAAAGGTTATCCTCAAACATTAGCATCACTTTCTGTCCATACTTTAAGTTTAAAGCTTCCTCAGCTGTTAAACTAATCTCCTATTATGTGCACGTACCGTGTGTTCCAGGTGGGCAAGCGCACTTAAAGTGATTGATGAGGTTGATGCATGTTCCTCCGTTTAGACAGGGCTTTGAGTGGCATTCGTCCACATCATACTCGCAGTTCACCCCCTGGTAGCCTGGTTTACACTGGGACAATGAAACAAAACACAGAGGTTAGCTCAGTTGTTTGCATATAGAACCTAAACATAAAACCTGCCAACACATGCACACATATCAAGCTGAGAGTGCACTTACTATGCATTCATACGTTCCCTGATAGTCCTTGCATGTAGCACCGTTGCGACAAGGGTTTGACTGACACTCGTCGACCATGTCTTCACAGTAGCTGCCTGTGTATCCTGGCTGGCAGTGGCACTTGTGGGCATTTCCCACATTCTCACACCGGCCAGCATTCTTGCATACATTCTCCAACTGCAGACCTGCAGCCAAACACATATGATGAGTTTACCGTGTACAGAGGCAGCCTACTACAGTGATTAAACTGTAAGCAGGAAGGTAACAAAATCCTCGGGCTACATTTAGTATTTTAAATTTTCCTTGCAATAATATAAACAGTAGGTCATTATCACTCTTGATATCTCTGCCAAAAAAATACTTCCTCACCTTTCCTGGCGGCAAAATCCTGGCACGACTGGTTGGGCACATCACAGTAACGTCCATACCATCCAGGCTGACAGTGGCAGGTCCAGGAAGTTGCTGTCTGTGAGCAGGAGCCACCATTATGGCAGCGCACCTGGCTGCACAGGTTCACATAGTTCTGCATACAAAAAGAAGGTTTTGAAAACATTTCATAAAAACAAACCAGCACAACTCACAGCCCCTTCGATGACATCGACTGTTTAAAACAAGACAGCAAATATGAGAGATCTGAGTGCACGAGGCCGCCTGTCGTGGCTCTACAGAAAGCAATGAAGCAGCCTCCAAGTAGATGCACCAATGGTATCAATTTGAAGCTCATAAGTAGCTTCGTTCTCAAGTTATCACATTCACAAACTTGGTGTCAACGCTGCACCCCAGCGGGGTAATGACAACACCCCATTAGCCTTTTAAAATGTGTCAACTCTCCTTGTACCTACAAAGGAATTACAGAATTATGCAGACCCACACTGCACACTTACCTGGCAGTTCTGTCCACTGTATGCCATGGGACAGGTGCAGCGGTAGGTACCCAGACCGTCAGTGCAAGTGCCTCCGTTCTTGCAGGGCTGAGAGTCGCACTCGTTCTTCTCATACTCGCAGAATTCACCGTAAAAACCCGGATGACAACGGCAGGTAAATTTACCGATGTCATCAATGCAAGACCCGTTATTGAGGCACGAGCTGGACGGAGGAAGAAAAAGAAAACAGGGCTTTAGGCGGGGAAAGTCTTTAAAATCTACTGATGCAGAAATATGTATGTATTCGTACTCAGGTCGCACATATTGGGAGACAGCATCTCTCGTGTCGACAGGGCGCTTACCTTTCAGTACACTCGGGGATGTTGTTTTCACACAGTATGCCGTTAAAGCCGGGTCGGCACTTGCATACAAAGCTGTTGACGTAATCCTCGCAGGAGGCGCCGTTTCTGCAGGGATGGCTGGCACACTCGTTAATTTCAACGTCACAGCGCTTTCCCTCAAAACCTGGGCGACAGTCACAGACGAAACTCCCGACTTCGTCCCTACAAGAGCCTCCATTCAGACACGGGTCTGCAGAACACAGACGAGAGGAGGAACAGGCTCACTAAACCAGTTACTGAATAAACAAGCACACATCTGAGCACGGCTCAAACTGTATGAGCACCTTTGGCTTTTATGAGCTATTATTAAATAACCGCTGATGGTTATTTATTTTAAACGTCATTAAATTAAATAAAAGACTGGTGGAAGTTACGATGATATTGGATCCAAAGACAATAAAGTGACCAAATTAAACTCACTCGGTGAGCAGTCGTCAATGTTTATCTGGCAGTTGTGTCCACTGTAGCCAGACAGACAGTTACACATGTAGCTCCCCAGGCTGTTTATGCACCAACCGCTGTTTCTGCAAGGGTTGTTCTTGCATTCGTTTACATCATCATTGCAAAGCGCACCTACGCAAGTGTGGACAAAAACACAAAAAGCAAAAACAATTGGAATGTAGTTCTAATATTACGGCTGACAGCCATCATCAAGCACACACACAAATGCATGCCGACGAACACATACCTTCCCAACCGCTAGGACATCGACAGGTGAAAGAGGTGTAATCTGGAGTTGGATGGCACACACCTCCCCTTTTACATGGATGGGAGGCACAGGGAACTTGTTCCACCTCACAGTGTTTACCTATTTTCACAGAGATTTGTAATAATCAAAACATGCATATGGAAATATTCTCCAAAGTGATATCTAGACAGCAGCTTAAAATTGTGACATTACAAGCGAGTAAATGTGCCATCACTGACCTGTGAACGGCAGACTACATTGACAGGTGTAGCCGTTGTCTAGATCTAAACAGACGCCTTGGTTCAGACACGGGCCAGATGCACATTCATCAATGTTCTTCTCACAGTTAATACCTGATCAAAGAGGAGTCAACAATAACGTGTCAGACTTGATGTTTCGCTGATATCGGCAAAGTTTCTCAACAGAAACAGAGTCTGCTGAAACTGGAAATTTCTCTGAGCACAGGCATTTGACACAGGCACGAAAATGAACCTCTGCACTGTGCATCAATTCAGAAAGGACTGGAGGAGATTTTTAAAATACTTCTTATATAAAACGAAAGATCGCGGTGGCGTTTACCTCCAAAGCCAAGTTTGCACTGACAGGTGTAGCCGTTGTGTCGATCCACACAGGAGCCACCATTCAGACATGGGTTTGACTGACACTCATTCTTCTCCAGCTCACAGTGCTGTCCTTCCCAGCCAGCCTGACACTCACAGCGGTACCTTCACACAAAGTAAAGATGTCACAGTAACAGCATTAGCTCCTGCATATATATATGTGAAGAGATGTTACATTTAAAAATGCTGACAAGCTGGAAAAAACAATGCCTGCATATCTATCTGAAGTAAGTGCAAATTATCAGTAGTGAGAAAATTAATTGGATGAAATTCCCACGATAATAAAAATGACTGTATCTTATCCCAATAATGTAAAACACAAAACACCAGTATAGACATAACTTACCCGTGTTGCTGTTCGACACAGTGACCGTGCTGACAAGGCTGATGAGCACAATGGTCTTTACCAGAGAGGCACAGAGGGCCGTGGGTGCCGGGTGGGCAAAGGCAGTGGAACCCGTTGATTTTGTCTTGGCAGGTTCCCCCGCTCAAACATGGATTTGACATGCACTCATTAATGTTGTCTTCACAGTTTAATCCTGTTAGAGAACAAGTTAAAGGTAATTAGTAGCATCAAAAGGGCACGTGATGATTTCAGGCCACTTTATTCTGCCTCAGCTTTGAGGCCTTTTATACATGTTCATGAGGCAAAAACGTACCTGAATATCCCGGGGTGCAAACACATTTGTACTTGTTGATGCCATCCTGGCACTTTCCATGAACGCAGGGGTTGCTGGCACAATCGTCCTCATTGATCTCACAGTTCACACCTGAGCAGAAAGTACACAAAGACAAATTCATGTCGTGTAACAACAGTCGGGTTTAAGAGTTTATCCTTTCACTAGAATATATAAAAGTGGCACAATAAAATAATCTGATGATTAATGCGAGTAAGGAGTTGCATTAGAGGAAAAGTCGATGAGCAGCTGTTATAAAATCTACGATCTTTGAACCAGCTGGCTGTTGTGACTTAGCCTGAGACCAGTTTTGGGACGTCCGGCACACCCAGAAGACTTCATGTTCTGTGGGGCAGCCTTTGATCACAAGTATATATGGATTTTAAAAAGCTAAACTGCTATCAGGTAAGTTTGTTTATCGTCCTTTTACTTGTGGTCTCTATATGCCCCTCACACTGTCTCTTCCGTGAAGCTCTTCTTCACCACAGTCACCGACTGCTTGCACGTAGAGGACAGACAAATTTTAAAACTAACTTGGACAATGCAATCATTTTGCTCTTCACAGATACTGTACTGGTCAGTACCAAAAACCTTGTTCCTTCCATTCAAATGCAGATAGACAGAATGTCAGTTACCACCAGAGGGGGTAAGAGACCAAAGAAAAAAAGGAATTTAGCAATATGTGAGAAAATATGACCACATATATATATATATATATATATATATATACATACATATATATATATATATATATATATATATATATATATATATATATATATATATATATATAAAAATAAATAAAACTAGACCACAGGAGTGCTTTAAAGTGTGACATCAGTGATTAGCATTAGAGCAATGATGATTAAATGTGAACAGAGCGAAGGAGAACAAAATAACATAAACACTTTGAGAAGAGGGGAAGTGACAGAATGAAGCCTGAATGCAAGACTTCAGTACCAAGCCTTGGGGTGGTAAAAACACAATGAAGATCTTACTAATCCAGAAAGCAACGTTGGTTTAACCGCCTGACCGAGACTTGTGACTGCTACACTGAAGAGTACTGTAGACTTCAAACTACACGAGAGGCTCTAGATGTGAGGGACCGGGATCTTTTCATTCAATTTAAACAAGTCACCAGAAGACTCAATTACACGACGTTGGACTTAAACAGCATTTGTGAAATTGATTATTTAGAAATGCTCAGAAGCACAGTTAGAGCTCATTTATACTTCTAAAAATGCTGTATGAGGAATGAGAACTAAAACTGTTCAGTGTGAACGGCTACTGCTGCAACTACAACTGCCATTAAGAGACTAACAACTATTTTAACCGTTCTAATGATTACATTCCTTTGTACTTTGGTGACCACACTATCGTGTTTCAGAATGACTTTTCATCACACTTCATTTTCTCTCAAGCTTTTCTCAATGAATAACGTCACAGTGTTTGTTCCACATATCACATGACACAATTTCTATCACATTGCACCATTAAATGAGATTCTGGAGAATCTTTGCAGCACACTCAGTACTGACCTGTGGTTCCAGGTAGACAGCGACAACTGTAGGTGTTAACGAGGTCAATGCATCGTCCTTGGTTCTGACAAGGGTTGCTGTGGCACTCGTTGAGCTGGATATTACAGATGGAGCCGGTGTATCCAGGATTGCACTTACAGGTGTAGGTGGCAATACCATCCTGACACACACCGTAGTGGCATGGATCTGGCTCGCAGTCATTGATGTTCTCCTCACACAGCAGACCGGTGAAGCCTGGGTAGAGGGGAATTTCTTACTCTCTCAACTGACTTTCAGCGACTACTTTCTGGGTCAAAAACATGTTGCAATTTCCGTTTACCTTCAGCACATTCACAATCGTATCCGTTAGGTCGGTCGATGCATTTGGCTCCATTTAAACAGGGCGTGCTGGAACACTCGTCTATGTCTATTTGACACATGTCCCCACTGAAGCCTAGAAACATAACAAACAAAATTAATATATTGATAAGATTCATTATAGATTTAGTTTTTAAAAACAGGTTCAGTCGGCAGAAATGAGTCAGGGGAATGCACTAACACAGCTGAAGGTGTACCAACCTGCTGGGCACTCGCAGATAAAGCCGCTGACCTGATCGAGACATTTGCCTCTGTTCAGGCAGGGCGAGCTCATACACTCATCCACCTCGAGCTGACAATGATTCCCCTCATATCCTGCACAAGTACACAGAAACAACTATACAATTTCGCAACAACAAAAACACTGAAGGTCATGGGTCAAGGACACAGAGCAAACTTTAAGTGGATGACACTGCTGTTATTTACTTTAAGTTTTGTGGTTAAATGCAAAATGACCCGTTTCTGACTATAAAACAGAATTTTCACGTGTGTCAATTTTCACATTTTGCTGTGTTAAAATATAACATTATTTTAAAAAATTACAAGAAATTTACCAGGCATGCAAATGCAGGTGTACTCTCCGATACGATCCAGACAAGTGCCGTCATTCTCGCAAGGGTTTGACGCGCACTCGTTTATGTCTTGTTCACAGCGTGGGCCCGCGTAGCCTCGAACACAGTTACAGGTGAAGGAACCATCAGTGTTCACACACTGCCCACCGTGCTCACAGGGGTTGGTGCCTGCTGGTAAACAGCAGAGGTATATAAATAACAGCAGAGAACAGAGGCTGACAGAGATTAAAGCTTATTTGCTGAGAAGACTCACCGATGCTGCACTCATCTCTGTCGTTGTTGCAGGTGGGCCCAATATATCCAGGTGGACAGTTACAGTTGAACATACCAGTAATGGGATTGGTGTCACACTGAGAGCCCTCTCTGCAGGGATTACTGATGCAGGCATCATCAAGATGGCAGAGCAGACCTGAGGGGAACATTACATCAAATCGAATGAGTGAAAAAAATAAAAGACTTTAATGCAAACTATGGTGAGACAAAATGTCCCTGGAGAGTCTCCTGCACATGGTTATATACCCGTTTCAGAGAAAAACAAAGTCAATGCAAATTTGCTACTTGGGGGAGGCTTACCTTGCTCTAACGCCAAAACCGTGCTGACTAATCAGCAGGGTGAAAATGCAAAAACATATTCTATGGTATAATTAGACTGTTTTACAGAGTAACAGCTCAGTTTCATTTCCGTGTGAAATATTCTTTAACAACAACAGAGGCATCATGTGCTTAGAAAAACATCAGTTAAGGTTAGACGTGTTCCACAGAAAGCAGCATTTCTCTGAAGTACCAAAGAAAGGGTCAAGGACATCTATAGTTTCAGTACGAACTCATGGCACCATTATTTACACTAGAGTTAACGTTGTACAGGGTTTCGTATGAACGCCCACCTGTCTTTCCGTGAGGACACACGCAGATGAAGGATGCAACACGGTCTATGCATGTGGAGCCTTGGCTGCATGCAGCTGTTGCACAGTCATCAATGTTTTCAGAGCAGTCAGGTCCACTCCAACCATTGACGCATACACAGACGTAGCCGCCAGGCAGGTTGCTGCAGGTACCTCCGTTCTGACAGGTGTTTGGCTGCAGCCGGCACTCATCCACGTCCTCTGTGCAGTGCTGACCTGTGAGGGGGGGATTTAAAACGAACAGGTTAATCCTTTGCCTGCCACGTTACAACATGCTGAGCTTCTGACAGAGAACCAAAATACATAATTTTTCCTCATAGAGGGACTCAAATGTTGTAATTTTGAATCATTAAAGCACCATTGTTGCTACAAAACTCAGACAAGCCCTAGAAAGCTGCTGCCTGCATATTCACTTTGTAAACACAAGTGCTGTGGATGCCACGCAAAGGTGTTAGGAGAGTTAGCAGTCCTCAGAAGTGTGTAGAAAACAATCAAACATAGCCAAAATGTCAAAGAAATGTTTTTAAACAGTTCAAACAATCTGCTATGGATGGAGAGGTGACATTCCAGACTTCAGGTCATCTTCAGCCACAGATAAGAGTGGCACATATGGAAAATGTTAGTCACACATAAATAACTGCACATGAAAGTGCCTTACCAGTCCACTCTGGAGGACACTGACAGTTGTAGGTATTGACCCCATCCATACAGGTTCCTCCATTGGCACACTGGTGATTGGGGCAGTCGTCGATGTTGTTCTCACAGTTAGTGCCATTGAAACCTGACGTACATGAAATAAATACATTTGATTATTAGTGGTTTTAATAAATTGTTGATTTGGGAAGACAGTGAAGCATAATGCTCTAGTATGCCGTCCTCTAACAACGTCTGGTGCTATATAAACATCACGTGTGTGTATTTGTTGTATGTATCCGCTAACTGTAGCACTCTGACAGTGCTGCGTGTCAGATATGACAGAGCCAACAACATCAGACTATTTGCACCCAAAACACCATAGTGTAACAATTCAGAAACACTAACCTACTTTCATTTATACATAAATAACAGCTGTGGTAGCACATTTTTTTTTTAATGATTTTATTTCATGCTTCTTCTTTTTTTAAATTTCGGAAACTGAAATCCTACCGGGAAGGCAGTGGCATGAGTAGGTCATGTCCAAGTTAAGCTGACAGGTGCCTCCGTTCAGGCACGGTGAAGGCGAGCAGGGGTAGTACGAGCTTTCACAATGTCGACCCGTATACCCAGGAGTGCATAAACACCTGCATCAAAGGCAGAGCAGGTAACATCTTAACATCATTTTCACAAATTTAAGCAGAAATTAGAGCGACATCATTTTGATCAGCGTTTCCTGTTGACGGTGAGCATTTTTGAATTTGGTATCAAAAACTAGGCTCTTACTTGTAGGAGCCGTGGGTGTTGACACACCGGCCTGCGTTCTGGCACAGGGAAGGCGTGTCTTCACATTCATCTGTGTCATTGAGGCAGCTAGGACCTTTGTAACCAGGAGGACAGGAACACGTGTATTTGCCGCTGGAGAGAGCGCTGCACTTTCCATCGTTGGCACATGGACTAGAGAGACAGCTGTCCTTGTACTCACAGCGTGCTCCTGAAAGACGCAAAAGTGCACAAAGAGCGGAGATTTAGTGGTCACTGATCAAGAAACGCAGCCTAAAAATCAGAAGAAAAGCAGCGTGCAAACTTTCCACGTTCTATGTTTAGTAACTAAGGTTCAGAATTTTATTGATATCGTTTGATTTCTTGAATATAAAAATAAATCACTGATAGATGATTTGGGGGTGTCGGGACTAACTTGTGTTGACATGTATTTTGGTTTGTACTTCTGGAGTAAAAAGAAAAAAGGAATTGAGAGTTAGATCTAATCATATATTTCACAGCAAAGTGTGACAGGTGGAATGTATAATGAAAAAATAATAACACATCTGTATTTGTGTGAGCAAAGATATAATGAATATAATTAAGGAAGCGTTGAAGTGGAAATGTGTAATAAATCTGTTGTTTTTCTTGAAACGAAGCATGATGTTGGATGTTCATGAATGCAGCATGGATGAACAACTAACATTTAGCTCTTTGGATCTCACTTCCTATTCAGCACAGCGGAGCTATGAAACTCATGACTCTCAAGAGGGTGGTGACGTGATTAGAGATTATTAATATCTTTCAGAGACCCAAAAGTTATAACTGGTTATAACAGTCATACGGGCTGTTTAAAAATGCATCAGGCTCTTGAAAGAGCAGAGACGATCAAACGGGAGCTTACCTGCCCATCCTACTGGGCACTCACACTTGTACTCGTCAAGCGACAGCAGCGTACAGTGACCTTGGTTCTCACAGGGGTTGTGTGGGTAACACGTGGAGTTCTGGGTAGTTTGGCAGTGCGGTCCAGTAAAACCAAGAGGGCAGGAACAGGTGGCACTACCCGGTACAGGCACACCAAGTGACATGGTCACAGTGCAATTCCCGCCATTCTGGCAGAAGCCGGGTTGACAGGGATCCCTGTGCTGGCAGTACTCCCCCAGAAAGCCGGGAGCACACCTGGACACACATCAAAACACAAATCAGTGATGGAAGAGGTTAAACGCTCAAAACTAAAAGCTTATCGGCCTTCAATACAGACAATACAACAAACAGATGAGCTTAACAAGAAGACAAATAAGCATGTGAACCTGACAGCGCAAACAAACAAAACAAAAGGGCGAGTTTCACTCAGGTGGATGTAATCCACCACATCAGACGACTACTACTGAGAGTACTGATAGAGCGCTGAGGGTAACAGCTGTATAGGAGTCATGTAGCATGCATGCGCGCGCGCGCACACACACACACACACACACACACACACACACACACACATCAAAGAAACAAATAAACCAGCACAAGTAAACACTACTGTCTAATACACTGTCTTTCCATTTCTGTATAATGATCTACATAACAGCATGCGGGAAACCACATCCCTTAGTAGGAGTATTAACAAAATGTGTGGCTGTACATAAAGAGAAAATAGCTTTTTAGATGCTTCAGACTTTTAAAACTTAGTATGCACCGTGCATGTTTAATGCCTTTAACCCAGGAGACATGTAAAGCCATTTTGAATGGGGTTTTTTTTGTGTCTTGACAGACTAACTCTAAGATAACTTAAGGAAGTGCTCTAGCCCCAGAGCTGTTTCCCCATAAACCCCACTCAGAAAAAAGGCAGAAGCTGGGTTTGGTCAAAGGGTTAAAGTGGGGTCATTCATGACAAAGGAGAAGTTCAGAAGCAGAAGGATGTGAGGTGGAGTTATCTGGAAGTTGTTGACTGCAGCATGGCAGAAACTGAAAACAACAAGTGGAAAGTGCTAGCAATAACCTGGACAAAGGGCTAAACGATACATAACAGACAAACAGGCAACAGTATGGGCAAGAATGCTTGACTTATTTAAATTACCACCACATTTGGTCTGCAAAATGTGTGTGTGTGTTTTTTCCTCTCTTCTTCACCACCCCTTTCTTTCGATTTCATGTTTTCTCCTTTTTTCAGTAAAGTGATTCAGCTGCATGCCGAGCAGCGAGGAGAAAAAATTACAGTGTTACGCAATAAGTCAGCTAGGCATGTTATCAAAGACAATGTTCCCTTCGTCACTTTCTATTCCTCTGTTTTTTTCAGTCCCACCCACTTTCACTTAGCACTTCTCCATGTGTGACAGTACTTGATCATAAGTGTTATTCTGTTGCTGAGAAGAAAAAAAAAGTCAGACAGTTTCCTGTGTATGCTATTTTTCATGTCATCTTCTTGCGTGTGACAGACACACCACCTGGGGACTGAGGGGAACAGAGCAACCCGCTGCCTCTTACTGAGGCCTCTAATCCTGCCTCCCCAGAGGGGCTCAGGTAACACAAAAAGGACAGCAGAGATACACCACCGAGTATCCAACACCACACATGCAGAAACGTGTTACTAGTTTTTTTCTTTTAAAAAGAGAAAGACTTAAACATCCTCGACAATTTCAACTTAAAGGATGATATATAAATGGAAGAACTACAGATTTGTGTTGTGACCAACATAAAGATCGGATGACAGTGTAGAGGGGAATTACTTGCACTTTAGTATCACAGTCTGACTTATTTATTGCTGGCCGCTCCACCCCAAGGCAGCTTGAAGATATTAGGTTGTGAGAGCATGGGAATGGGAAAACAGGAGAGTCATGAATCATGCCACATAAAGTCTCACAGATCAATCGCATCTGTGAAACTTCTGGCTGGTATAACATGTGAATCATCCAAAGATGACAAACAACATCTGAGAAAACGTTCCCACTCAAACACTAAACGGTTCACAAATGCAGTGCACAATAAGTTCGCTGTGTACACAGATTTTAAAAATATACACTAAATTGAACATATCAAGCAAAACGCTCATATATTTTTTTAACTGAACTAATCCCAAACTACACATTATATAAACACCTGAACTGTCCACCAGAATTATTAAAAACACATCAATGAGCCACATAGTGCTAATAATCACCCTGTACCTTCATTACAAAAATACCTGTGCACTCATGAGCCCAAAACATAAAACATTCACTCGATTTGAGACAAACTTTCAGTGGATTTGCTGAACAACAGCGTCAGAATAAAGCTGTGAGTATCATATGGTTATTACCGAAAGAGAGAGATGAACAAATTCCCCTTTTGTCTTTTGTTTGCACACACTCTGTTTTTTTATGTTTTATTAATTGCGCAGATGAGATAATAGATTAGCGTAGTAGTAGACAAATTAGGCATGGCCACCCTGTCCGTCTCTGCTGCAGTATCAGTGTGTTTGTACCGCGACCCCTACACGCTCCAAAACACATGCCTTCAAACAACACACACAAAAACACACAAACAAAGAGACGTCCCTCCCCGCGGCCTGCTCGCGATATCACAACAAGGCGGCCGTCCTGGGAATTAGGACTGCTCTTTCTTCTCCCAGACAACCTCTCCGCCCACCTCTCCCAAAGTAATGACACGGCCGTCTGCCCTCGGACATACATCACGTTAGCGGGCTGTCACACAAAGAAAAGCGTGTCCAGATTAATGCCAGGTTTATGTTTCACTCTGAACTTTTTACACATCTTTACTGTTAAAACTTGGGGGTGATACGAGGTCCAGGGAAATCCAACACTTCTCCTTTAATGTAATCGTAGCCCAGTTTGAGCTTTATTTAAACAACTTTGTTAACCACGGGTTTGTTTTATACACTGATGGTGGAAACAGCTTATTTTAAAATGATGTGAATTTGCCAATAAAAATTGTACCACCGTCTTTGGTGACATGTCATCACTACATATGTGTCAAATATGAATATTTTCACTAAGTATGCAGATTAACATGCCAATCATGACTACTTCATGACTTGTCATCATGGAGCTAATCAAAATGGTTTTAGATGGTTGAAAAAGCCAACTGATTGAACCACACAGGTTACCAAAGAGAACCACACACACACAACCAGCGATTAAACAATATTTCCTGTTTTTCTGCTTTTCTTTCATTTATCCAGAATCACACAGCTTCTATATTGAGATACCAAAGTTATAGAGTGCTATGTAATTCCCAGCCCTGCCAGGTTTAAAGCTCTGGCCAAAGGCTGGTCTACAACTTCCACTCCAAACTCAAACAGGGTTGTGTGTAGATCGCGTACAGGCTTAAATATGACATAATGCACCACACATTTCAGCATCATGGAGGTTTCAAATGGCTCTTATTTCAGTACACAAGCAATATTTGTTTGAAAATTTTTTAACCCCCACACAAGTGATTTGCCTTTTTTGTGAAAATTCCTAAACAGGGATGACGCATGGTGAGTTCTATTAAATTCAACTGGTGCTATCTAACCAGTGTTGATAGAACCAAATGCTATAGCGTCAGGAAATGTTACCCTGTCCTTCAGGTTTCACTGCCACAGAGTGCTCATTATTAGCCCTTGGCTGTTTCACTTGAGCCTGAGGCAAACAGACAAGGCTGTGCATGATTCCCATTATTGACAGGGAGTGGTGCCTCGCTGAGAAAAAGATAATAACGCACTGACAAACGGGTCTGTCCCTAAAAACACAGACCGCAGTGTGAGCCTTTGACAAATTTCCATATGCACAACAGAACATAGTTAGGGATTAGGACACCTTTACTAACACGGCGAGCTCTGCTTTCATGAACAACACAGCAGCAGCTCATTAATGGATTCTTTGTTTTGCTCCACGAGGCCTCCGTCCCTCCTGTTTTCTCCAGCTTTCCCCCTACTCCTCCGAGTTTCCTGCAGCCCTTCTTTCCCTGTCTTTCTCACTCCTCCAGATCTCATTCTAACCCACTCTCGAGGTGTCAGGTTTCCACAGCTGGTTCACATTAGCACCCCCATCCTGTGCTCGCTCTCGCTCCCTCCACTCCTCTTCTTCGTATTCTTCCTCCTCCTCCTCCTCTACCTCACGCTGACCTCCGTAGCCGTGAGGACTTCAGTGAGCAATGAAGGCTGGACTGTTTCTCACAAACTCACGTAATATCCCCCACCTCCTTCGCTCCTAATCCCTATGTCCTGAAATCGCCCAGGCTCTAATTCTATTTTCTTTTGTGGTAATTCCCCTTCTCCTACCTCTCCACCTTCAAGTATACAACCCCACCACCCCCTCTTCTTCCAGACACTATTATAGTCCCAGCTACACTTAATAACTCCATCATGGTCCCCCCCCCCCCGCGGCCATCGCAGAGAAGCTGTGTGAGAGAGAAAAATGGAGCACATAAACCAGCTCACATTTCAATCCCTGGATCACTCCCTGCTTTGGCAGAGTATAGGTGGCCTATTCACTGCACTTTATTCGTGTGTGTGCACGCATGGATGTCACAAGTAAAGTACAGAACATGTTACTGATCTCGCTGCTGCTTCTGTGCAAAAATACCTCAGCTCACAAAAGAAGCAGCGCTGCAAGATTGCTGAGGGATTAAAAAAAAGACAAGCTAGCTATGCAGACGCTTACAGAGGGTGTTTGTGGCACACAGATCAGACATTCAGACTAGAGCTGCAACTTTATCACAGTTTTGAAGGGAGGTGAATCCAAATGCTGAAACTACAGTCCAAGCTTCCCAGTGTATCTGATAACATTATCACAGTTTTCCTGTATCAACATGCATCACAATACAGTAAAAACTGAACTGATGAACTCTGCTGGTGATTAGAGCACAGCAAACGGTTTTTATTTAAACTTTATTCACGACCTTGACGAAGGTTACAAGCCGAAACACATCGGTTAAACATTAGAGTTGTTCTATACGCTGCAAGCGCTGCTGGAGCTCTGTGTACCTTGGAAGTAGGTGAAGTTGTGCTGGAAGCCTCTACAGCTCTTCTACAGACACAGCCAGGAGTATAATGAGTAGTATACTGAGTGAGCTTCCAGCACATATGCTGGAGGGGCCATTTGCCCTCTAACTGAATGATAATGAGTCTTGTTAGGACTTCGTTTCCACTGGCACTCTGCAAATGCAGTGTGTGGACAGGTCTTTCCAGCAGAAACCTCTGCACATAGCAGAGAGCCTGTTGTTGAAGGGGAAATTAAAATGCGCTTAAAGATAGATATTAAGGTTGAAATATGAGGGGAGTAGAAACCATGAATAGCTCCAAAATTGTCTTTGCCACACGGGCGGGGGTGGGGAGGGGGTGAGGCAGATGTAAAAGTTAAAAAGAGGAAGCAGGATTAAACGAAGAGGCTGCACCGAGGTGGAAGTAAAAGACACAAAGGTAATGAGAGAGCTAGAAGGAGAAGGAGGCCATGCAGACGGACCAAAAAACATCGACGAGGACTGAGCAAAGGAGTGCGGTGCAGGGTGGAGTCATGTGGTAAAAATCGCAGGCTGTGTTTAGAAACATGTCCAAAAAGGCTCATCTGAGCAGCCGCGGTACACAGAACAGGACTCCCTCTGTCTCAGAGTGCTCCATTTACCGATCTCTCTATGTTGTTCTGTCATTATCCTGATTCTGCGGTCGTTTAAAGTGTATTCTCCGCCAATAGCTCTGCCGGCCTGAAAAAGGTCCATATTTAGATCTACGCTGCACACAGTCCGTTTAGAAATGAGAAGGGGAAAAGTAACTTCAGGTTAAAGCTGAGGGAATGAGTCTGTGCAACCCTACTTAACACAAATTATTTCATTTTATTGTTATTTAATAATAAATAAAAACCAAACATTTACTCAAATAAATGAAACCTCACCTAAAAAAAAACCCCATAAAAAAACCCCCAAACTGGTTAAAAAT
The DNA here is from genome assembly GCF_057382185.1 of Mchenga conophoros. Lineage (NCBI taxonomy): Eukaryota > Metazoa > Chordata > Actinopteri > Cichliformes > Cichlidae > Mchenga > Mchenga conophoros. The sequence goes on along the minus strand of NC_140547.1, from coordinate 11,580,577 downwards.
ATTTTATCACAATCCTGGTGATTTTCCTTTGGGGTAAAGCCAAACCTCTTTTTGGGGGGGACTTTTTGTACACAGGAAAAACCCAGGACATTTTCCAGATGAAGTCATCCCTTAATTGCTTCTCTAACAAAAGCACAGTATTTGTGATTTCTTAATTTCAGAAATCTGCTTCAAACTTCCCACTGGGACACAGGCCGGGAATAAAAAAAGTCAGAGGATTTCACTAACGTCTGTCAGTGATTGATGACCGCTGAACTAAAAGCAAAGTCAGATTGAATTTCGCCAGATGATAACGGCTGCTTTTCTTTGCTGACTGCTGTTTGTTTCCGCAATAACAAGTGAGGAAAGTCACGCCGGCTAGATCAACACATTGCGCGTATGGACAACGTGTAACCTTATGACAAAACTGAGGTAGTTTTGACCTCACGGTATTGCACGAATGCGCGACAGAGGGCCACTTGTCACCCTACTGTATGTGGGTTTATGGTCTGGTTGCTACATTCCCCGCTGCTTTGTAAGTCTTCCTTTTTCTGAGTGAGAGGTTTGAACCTCCTTACGGTTTGCAAGCAGCAGCAGTTTATATTTTACACTGATCACACTGACTGCACACTTTCTTGATTTGATTTCGGCGTCCCAAATCATGGGACTATCAGCTTTTTAAAGCCCACATCATAATCTGATTATCTACTCCCCCCACTTGCTCACACACCAGACGAAATAAAGGAAAATGTGATGACAGTGGTTCATACTCTGTGATAAGTTAAAACAATGCTTTGTTGAAGCCGTGAAGCACGTCTTGTGACATTTTTGGGCCTCTAAGCACACACTCAAGGGCTGCACTGAGCTTCATCTTGACTATCAAATATTAAATCTAAACTTCAGACCTTTCCATGGGTGCCAGCATGTGAACTTGCCCGGGGCTTAAGGTGCCCTAGACTTTTCTGAGACACACAGACAGAGTACGTGTACAAGCACACACACACACAAAGAAACTCTTATCACTATGGCTCCAGTCTCAACCACATCTACAGTGCTGTTAGCTCGGCTGTGGGAAGGAGATAAGTCCTGGGAGAGCGAGAGTGGGAAATCACTGCTGTGGGTTCCAATCTCCAGCTTGAGGGTTTGTTGATTTTAGTTTGGATCATATGTCTAACGCAGTTAAAATCTGTGTGCGCCTGATCGAGGAGCGTGGTTTGGAGGAGTGTAAGGGTGAATCAGAAAGGACTGAGTGGTTTTAAAACATTACTTATTTCCCACATTTTCTCTTTGTCTCTATTACCCAAAAAAAAAGTTCATGTGAGGTAGCAAACATTAATAAAGCTCTCCAAGCCCACAGACACAAATGGGAGATGATGCAGGAATTACTAAATAAAGCCAGTGGGTGAAGAGCTCAACAATAACAATTCTGGAAAATAGTCTAAAAAAATATTCAGCACTGATGCCATGGAAAGATTAAGAGGCCAAATGCCATCTAGTAAATCCCTGAGGTAGTGGTAGGGACTTGGGATAAATGAGTGACAGTTTGATGAAGGAGGCATAGCAAGAGGGAAATTACACTCCCCTCTTCACTCTTCCCTTCCCCCCCTCTCATCATTAGTAAGAAGTTGTGCTCCGAGGTACTACTCCTCAAATTACCTGAAAAGAGACATCCTCTTTTGTTTAGGCCCTCTTGCTTCCTCCGTCTGCCCCGCGGGCTAATTCTACCTGTCAGATCAAAAAGGTAGCAGGTCTACACAACACACTAACGCTCCCCTCACCTTTAAGAAAAGGTTTGAAATGTAAAGGGGGAAGAACAAAAAACAGAGAAAAAAAAAAGACTAAAAAGGAGGGAGAGTTCATCAGTTTGCAGCATGACCCAGCGGAAGACACGGATTATGTTGCGGATGTAAAATACCATAATAATGATGATCTGTGTCGTCTTGATCTTGCTTGAACCTCTCAGGTAATAACTCCACTGAGGCCCACAAACATGACCAAGGTTTCTGTTCTGTTACCAAATATACTTTCAGGTAACATCCATTTACAAATGCCTATCCGGGCACACTGGCATGCACGAATCTGCACAGAGAATTACTCATGGCTTTCACACCCAAGCTGATGGCTTGTAGTGTCACCGGTTAGACAGCTTCTGTGCTTTTTTGCACCCTGCCCTACATGCCAGCCAACGGGCCTCTCCCATCCACTTTGACTTACTCTCACAGCCATGTGCACGTTCAAGACTCATGATCCAAAGAGAGAGGGGGTAAAAAAAATAAAAATTTAATCCTAAGACTTTTCAGATGTTGCGTTCAGCAACTACCATTATTTTAAACTGTATTTCCTATAGTACAGCAAAAATAAAACTGTAGTTTTCTTTCTTTCTTTTATTTTTTCTCCACTTTTTTTTCTTCTTTAAAGCAAAAAATATTGGACAGAAGGAATTTCCATGACTGCAGCATTTCTATACTTTCCAGAATTAAGAGGATGTGCAGGATCTCAGCAGAAATGAAGCAAGCTGAAAAAGTACTGCACGTGCAGAGAGGAAGTGTGGAGGTTCAAGTATTACCGTTTCACTCCATGCATATTCACTCTTTCAAATAAGGTGAATGAAGTTAGTGTTGGGGAGTAATGGAATACCGGCATTACGTATTTAAAATACAAAATATGAGTAACTGTATTCCGTTACAGTTACCGTTTAAATAGGTGATATTCAGAATATAGTTACTTTATTGAAATGAACGGATTACACGATGGTCTTTTTCTGTTTCATATGTTAGGCTATGCACTCTGTATTTTCGGTAATTCCACGCTGGTGGAAACCCAAACAAAACACACATCAAGGGGCCCATGTCACTCCTACTTGTGGCCCGCAAAATGATGTGAAGAAATATTTTTTAAAATTATCATTCAAAAACGTATTTAATATGAAGGCAATAGGCAGAGTGTTACAGGCAAAGCCCTAAAGAATGTAGCCTCATGGGCAGTGTAGCCCGTGCTGCAGGGAGAATGGACTGCCATACCAGTTATATATGGCAAGGAAGGGAGAAAAAGGTGAGTGGAAAAGTACGAGTTGTCACTGACCAGAAACGCGAGATGGAAGCATGTAAATATAATAATAACCACTGAAGCCAAAAAGAGAGCCTGACGAGCCCAGTTGTAAGTAAGCTATTAAGACTCGACTGTACACTGTGTTTGTGTTTTCCTCCGAAACAATAAGTTCCGTTGGAGCAGCCTTTCAACGCCTTCCTCTGTCTCTCGCTAGCAAAGTCGACCCAGACAACAAAGTAAAGCTAGTTTTCGGCTACGAGCCCGACACGAACCCGGCGTATTAGCCAGAGGTCCCTTTACTATGGTTTGGAGCCGCGGACCTGTTTTATATACGCGCGGAATAGTTTTCTATATGGGATCGCGTCAAAAAGTGCAACTTTACCTAATATCCACCTTACTGTTACTCATTTTACATCAAGATTTTAAAATCTAGTTGGTATTGGTATGGTGAGTAACCTTCAATAATAGTAATAAATCACAGAGAGCAATAGTACATTCATGTAGTTGTAAAAAGCATATTAATATATTCAGTAATCCAAAGTATTCAGAATACATTACTCTCACTGAGTAACGTAACGGAATACGTTACATTTTGGGGAATGTATTCTGTCATCTGTAGTGGAATACATTTTAAAAGTAACCTTCCCAACACGGAATGAAGTTTATAGTTTCTCTCCTTCTGCAGTAAAAAACGATTAATCATGAGACCCTTTCAGAAACAGTTGAGAGCTTCGTTTGCCCAGTTTAACCAGAAGGGTTTTTCAAAGTTTCGTGTTATACCAAAGTACGTCTAGAAGCCAGTCTCCCGTAACAACCTTTTGACATGTATTCAGAGAAGTATTTTTAAGCCATAGTGTATGGGAAATAAATAAATAAATAACATGATGAAAACCACTAAGGACTTGCACATAATGTGTGCACAACGTTATAATCATGATGTAGGAAATGTAGAGTTGGTTTGCAATATGGATACAGTGAGGGAAATAAAACTATAACACTTAATTACCTACATCTTTACTACAACAATGAACAGATATGGCTGCTCCTACAATATTGAAACTCTTTTGAACCTCTACTGTATTCATGCAAAGACAGGACTGAGTCATTTGTATCAGGATTCTGCTTATAATTGGCTCTTTGGGAGCAAGTGCAGGCCAAATGTCCTCTTTGCCTTTAAGGAACTCACACACAGATTTCTATTCAGGATTGTTTGAGTGTTTCTCTCTTGTAATGTCTCTATATGTACTACCGCAGCAGTAATAAAGTTATGACAATTAAAGACAGGTTCACAGCTACCCTTTATGTCTCTTCTGCAGAAACTAACCAGATAAGAAATTTTACAATATCACAGCTAACACAGAGCATGAACTTAAAAGAACAGCTGAAAGGAAATGATCGGGTTTTTCATGAGCCACACACTCACACATCCATCCATTACTCGTCCATGCTGCTTGTGAAACTACAGGAAATGCATATTCCAAAAATGTTTTCATGCAGTGAAGAAACCAAAACAAATATTTCAAGTCCTTCAGCAGCACCCAGCATGAGTCTGTCACATTAATTATCTGTTGACCTCGGTCATGATCCATGTGACATAATTAAGCAGGTCCAAGCTAAATAGCCAGAGTGACTGTTTACTTACAACCAGCTGCCTTTAATACACTGAGGAGACTAATAGGGACATAATTAGATTTTTTGCACAATGAGCCTTTTGACTGACAATACAACACAATTGCGACCAGAAAGCCTGGACAGAGGAAAGTGTGTGCCTTTATGTGCACATAAGTGTGCGTGTTGTTAATGTTTGGCTTCAGACAGCAGAAAAACTGTCTGACTACCTAATCAGTAGGCCTGTTCTCTGTCAGCTGACTTTCTAAACTGAGAGACTTCTCTCTTTGTCTCTACAGGGCAATGTTCCTCTCTACAGTTTAATCTTATTGTCAGGATCACTCGAATCAGAGGAAAGAATACCAACTCTGTGGTCAGGAAAGGAGAAACTTAGCTGAGGAGGAATGGTGAATAAAGTTGTAGAAGTTGTAGAAGAAACGTAAAAATGCTAATATTATAACCTGCAACCACAGTTAAATAGCAGTAAAGTAATAAACAGTATCATAAAAATAAAACCTAAAAGGATGTGGTCAAGCCTTAAAAGGCTGCAAATGATTTAAGATACACATGCCAATGAAAGGCAGCAGAAAGGACAAATTAAATGAAGCCGTATTACCCTCTGTGCATATTAACGACAGTTCTGAAGTTGGTTGGTTTTGTTTTCTAAGCCTAGTTTGTAAAAATCCACTGATCACCACTATCTAGATGTTCTTCCTCCATCTGAGAAATAAACTAAAAACAGCCTGTCTTTAGATGTTAGATAATATTTCGATGTAGCAATATCTCCTCACATCCCCTCTGCATGCGTCTCTTTTCTCATTAACACAAAGCACTAACAAACTAGTGTACACAGAGATTGGCACCTGTGCAATAATTTGTATCTGTCCGTGAAGCAGACAGGAAAAAAAGGTCAAACACATTAAGGAATGTTGCTTTTGTTGTCATCTCTTCTTGCACAAGTAGCAGTGTTTAAATTCCACAAACTCTGGGAACAGACGCACAGCAGGATTCTCATCACATTTAATGAAATATGATCAGCTTCAAGAACCAGCGATGGTGCATGTGTGTTTGGAATTTGGCTTGGGAGTGGCAATGCAATTAAAAAGACTACACAGTCTTAATTACAAACTACCCTATGCTGTCAGAAAGTGGAAGGCTTAGCTCAAGCGGCCCACTGGACTCCTTTACGTTGTGGGCCTTTCTCTGGTCTGATTACACCACGGCTACGAGGAGACTCATTCACAGGTCGTTTCAAGCTTCAGTTTAATTTTTTTGTCCTCGTTATTCTCCTGTAATAAAAATGTTACCAACCTTGACATCCCACTCAAATAAAAAAAAACAAAAAAACAAAAAGGTGCGCAGTAAAATGTGTTGGCAGAGCCTGGAGCGATCAATTCTACAGAAACACAAGAGAGAGTAACAAAACCCCTGAAATGTCCCAGAAATAAAATCTTGGAGGTGGAAATGTGTGTGTTGGTATTGTTCCCAGTACTTTGTCAGACAGAGCGGTCTTTTATTCCCCCAGTCGTGTCTGAGCAAAACCTCATGGTCCCATGAATAGGCTGGGGTTGATCTAAAACCCACTTTTTTCCTGCCTTTGCTTTCACATCCAACAGTCTCCCCTTATGAGGCATGTCTACTGCTGTGCTCACGCTTTTTGTTGAATGTTGTTAAAGTGTGTGCAGCATGACTTAAACTAAAGGTGTAGCTATGTTTGGTTGCAGGCCCGGCCAGTAGATCTTACCTGCAGTACTCAGTGCCATTGCTGAATTTCAGGCATGTAGCGTTGTTTACACAAGGTGCCTTATCATCCACACACTGCAGGGCTGCAAGAGACAAGAGCAGAGTTTTAAGACCAGAAAGGCACTTCATATCCACAACACTTTCTAAATAAATGCCAATGCTAAGCCAGACCATCCACTTATAAACCAATCTGTGTTGTCATCTATCATGCATGTGCAACATCTTCATATTATAAGAGTAAAGAGCATCAAACAGTTTTCTCAGTGAAATGCGAACTTTTGTATAGGCTGAAAATAAATGTTCTAAAATCTTGCCAGGTAAAGGAGAAACATGTCTAATCCTCAGTTTCCCCCAAACCCCAGTCATATCCCCAGATATGGTACTGGTACTCTAGGTCAGTGGTCCCCAACCCCTGGGCCATGGATCGGTACCGGTCCGTGAGTCGTTTTGTTCCGGGCCGCGAGAGTTGAGGCCCGGGTGCGAAATTTATGGTTTTCACATTTTTTATCATTAACTCTGTTTCCCCTCAGTCTTTTCCTGTGTTGTAGTTGTGTGTCTTTTTTGAAAGAAATATTCACACGTTACCATAGCATCCAGAGAGCATTAAGGGGCAGAAAGGAGGATGTTACTCTCAATGTTGTTGGCGCATTTCAGGAGGACGTGGTGAATAAGGGTACACAATTTCACAGTGAATTCGCAATTATTATTATATTTACAAAATACCACAGTTTTTGTCTTGGTCGTATCATTTTATTTTGTTGTATTTATCTGCGACACCTTAAAGGCCGGTCCGTGAAAATATTGCCTGACATTAAACCGGGGCACAAAAAAAGGTTGGGGACCGCCGCTCCAGGCAGCATATGCACTCATAACTCTCCTCTGAGTCATTGATGAGAGAGTCAGAAATACTTTGTATGTGAGGGGATGGGGGAGACCGAGGAATAACCGGTTTGCAAAACAATGTGACTGTGGTTTTTTTGGACCATGGGAGGCAATTCTTCCAATTAAATGAAGCAAGGATCAACATAGAGGTTCCATTCAAAGAATTCAAATTGAGTAATTTCACAGTGAAAACATTAAAGTGTTATCCTGCTTATGTTATCATTTTGTTTGAGAAGGCTGGCACGGCTGCTGCTGTGAAATCACTTTTGTACCTTGGCCTAACATTAAACCTTTATACAAACATAATGTAACTGTAACATTAGCATACTACTCAGTAAGCATCCTAACATTTCAGTTTTTATCTTGACAACACAATATAATGTTACCATTCTAAATAAATGACCTACCACCATGGCAGCGTTTTGGGTTTTTTTTGTTTATTTTTTTGTTTGTTTATTTTTTTAATGACTTAATGTCTCTCTCTTTTTTTGAGGAAGGAATCACTCAAAAACATGACTGGGCGTTGGCAGGACTCACTGAGGTCGTCCCAGCGCCACCTCTTACCATAACCACCCACGTCTAATGGTTGAGGCAAACCCACTCCGTCGACGAATGTCCACTCCCCTTCTATGGGGGTATTTTTAAGGAGCTGACCCAGATGTACTCTAAAAGTGTCAAGAGTTTTCCATTAATACCATAACTATCACAACTTTGAGAAAAAACAAGTTAACAATTAGCTGTACTGCTATAACTCTGTCAAATGTGTTGGTACAATGATTGGATTGCTGTACATAATTTCATCCATGACTTCCTGTTTATGACTGTGTCTAAATACAGAAATAAATAAATGACGTGACAGCGAAAAATATTTTCGTACACATCAAAGAAGTAGCATTGTTAAATGACTCAAATGTTCCTCAAAGGTGGGGAGCCCCAGCTTCGCTCGCACTCTTTGAAATTCAAAAGTGAGTATTTAAAACTCGTTCAGGTTTCTCCCCATTAAATGGTAACACCACCACAGATGCACACTCTCCCCTGTGAGGGAAACCCTCCAAGCAGAACTGCAATTTTTTTCCTTCCTGCCCTGCTACAGAGACATAAGGCGGGGGGCTTGCAACTCATCTCTCCAGCTATGCGGAGGCAGTCTGAAATCAGGCAGTGGTCACAGGCACACAAAAATGAGCGTTGATGAAGACAACAAAGACCATCTCTCTTCACACTAGTGAGACACTCATAACCAGACACATCAGCCATTGTGCAGCCTTCGAGCCGCCAAAGACACATGGCTGAGGAGGTCTTCATGCACACCACGGCAGCCCATCATGCCAGACAGAAGTGTGGTGTTCTCTGCCTTTATTTGCAAATGTGATATGCTAGCTAAATCAAGGAGGTCATTGTTTAGCATCTGTAATTAATTAAGCAGAACTGTCATAAATTATTAGAAGCACTTGTATAAATGTTTCTTAGCACTTTGCTTCATTTATAGTCTCACATGTTTGGTGGTTATACGATGCATCCCCACTCTGCAGAACAGAGCTCTTTTTACAAAACTGAGGGTAGGTCAGCTGATTTAGAAGAAACGCCAACAATGTCTTCACAAAACAGTCATTGCATTACAGGAAGTGCGCTCAGCAGTGGTGTTATTTCCTGAGTCTAGATTAATCACAGTGTCACTCAAGTTAAAAAGCCACGAGGGCAATAATGACAGCTAATCCTGTTTACTATGATTATTTTATTGATAAATTTGCACACAGCTTATTTGAAAAGTGTTGTGCATTCACTGTCTGGTCCAGGAGACTTATGCTTCAGAGTGAGGCTGATGGACATAGCACATTAGACACGGGGATATCGTACATAAACCACAGTGAAATTTATAATCCCAGCAGGCATGCACACACACATGCTACCCACGATATGCACACTTGCACAGGCATCCACTGCACTTCAGTATGAGTTGATATCAGACTGCTGTTGCTGTATGACAGACCACAGACTATATCGTGCTATTTTGGGACCACTTCTGTTGACACACAGCGTCTGCGCTTGCCCTGGTTAAAAATCATGCATACATATTAACACAATGAAAATAATCCACACTTATGTGGTTAAGACATGTTAAGTCATGTTTTATCTGCTTTTATAGAAATGATTACAAAGATTTCCACTTTGCTAACACCGGATACTAGTCCTCTAGCAGATAGCTTTACTGTGTTTTGCTGGTTAGTTCTTTAGTTGAGTGAATAGAGGATGATGAGCTGAGAAGACGGGTGTATGAAGGCAGATGGAATGAAAGAATGGAAGTATGAGAGCAAAGACCGGAAAACTGTGCTCTCATCCCCCGACTGGTTTGACGAGCTTCCCATACAAGCTGTCGTAATGCCAGATGCAATGATCTTACCAGATTTGGGACAGCCTGCCTCTTATTACGCCATTTTAAAAAGCGCGCACACACACACACACACACACACACACACAGCTGAATTACCCACTACACAGGTTACCAATTCCCGGACGGGAAGGTTGGAAAACAGTTTAGCAATCTGTTTTTCCAAAATAAAAACAATTGGTTCACACACATTCATATGACTGATGAGTGTATTGTAATCCAGACTGGTAACATTGTATCCCTTCCACCTAGTCGTTCTCACACTTTACTATCAATGATCCATGGACAGGAACATTTCCCAGGAATGAGAGCCTTGATAAGACTCGATCGACAAAGTCAACAGTGAAACTACCACCAGATGTGGTGAGCTGTGAAGGAACACACAAGTTACCTGACTGAATGCTCGTGATTATTTGGATCCTTGGAACAAAAGCCCTTGTTCATTTTCTCACTTGCTGCTACCTTATCTTCAAACTGTGTGATTTTGTGTGTGTGTGTGTGTGTGTGTGTGTGTGTGTGTGTGTGTGTGTGTGTGTGTGTGAGTGTTTAAAGAAGACGGCAAAGCATGAGTGAGTACAAAAGCAGATTTATAGACTGTGCAGTGTGATAAGACTGAAACAGAGCTGTGAGTGATCCCTGGTGATGGAAGCTGACTCTGTAAACAGCTACTTGTGCCCTTTCACGGGGTAGATAAAAGCCAGGTTTGTGGATTTTAGAGGCTTTTATCAACCATGAAAGGAGCTCATCCATAATTGAACCAGCTGTGATTATAGTGGTAAACAGGATGTAAAAAACCCCATTTCACAATTACCTGATGTCATGATGTAATATAACTCTGTCAGCTGTCAGGTTTTTTTAAAGTTGGCCCTGTACCAGTAAATCTGTGTGCTGCTATGTTCTAAAATAAGAAAACTCTTGCCTTTAAAACTGCACTTTTAGAGTTTTCAATGTACTTAGGGTGCTGAGAAAAGGCAAGCTCATCATTGCTGACACAGTCGTCTTTTAGTATTATTGTCACCTTCAGATGACACTAATTAGTCTGTTAGAAGCCTTTTTCAGGCACTGGCAGCATTCTGTCACGGTGACACCAGTCACGATGGTGAAGAGTCAGACATAAACACAACAGTGGCCAAGGGAGCAGTGATACAATCGGCGCTTATTACAGTGGCAGCAATCACCAGCATTGGTGACTCTGGCTTGACTCTGGTGGAAGTGTCACAAACTTTTTGAACATGAGAATGCCACTACGAGCTGTGGTCACACAATGTGTAACACAGCCTCCAAGAGAGAAATCTCACTTCTGGATTTGGAAATAGTGAAAATGCTTGAAACACAGAACAATGTCTCAAATATATTAGAAAAGTAGAAATGTAAGATAATAATATATTAATATACAGATATTAATGCCATCAGGACATTCTCCAAAACAACTGCTTTTGGATATTTTTTTTTAAGTGAGCTGAGCAACTCCCACAGCAGATAGTCGCAGTCGAAATCAAAATGCCCGTCTATTACTGTGACAGCATGTAGTTCAGGGGTGAAAGTGACACTCGCACTGGTGTGATGTGCGGTTGATACACTCTCCCCATATCACACCACACACTATGTGGCAACCTAACAGAGGAGCTTTGTAGACACACTGCTGCTGATAAGGAAAAGACAGAAAAGTAAGACAGACTGTACAAGCAGGACACTGAGCAATCACAATCAACCTTTATGCTCTGCACAGCTTATACCACACGTCTAAAACATGTTAAACAAGACATTTCTCAGTGGTTATGTCCAGCAGGCTGTCGAGTTCAGAATGCACTTGTGGAAATTCTCAAACCGATGTGTTCTTTTAAGCTTCCTATATTTTCATGTGAAAGCCCTAAAAGCTAAAAATGTTGAGACTTAAATGTAATAAAAATCTATGTAAAGAAAAGCCTGAAACCACAGTCCAAGTGGAGTCTGGCTAGTGGTGCTCACTTTATAAGTCACCATAAAAGGTCCCTAAAGAGCTCGTACGAGAAGAAGGAAGAAAAAGAAGACGAATAGGTAGTGAGACAGAGGGAGGGAGACGAGACGAGACGGAGTTTGAGCTAATAGCTGTGGATTGATATGGGGAAGTAATTATGAAACTGCAGACAAAGACACCACACGAACGAGTGTCCCAGAGTATGGGCAAATACCCATACAGCCGAGGGCAGGAAGTTGTTCGCGCTGAGTGAGGAAGTAACCCCATTTCCTGGAATTGCTGTACAAGCCTCCATATCCAGCAGGCCAAGCAGTTGTCATGGTAACGTGCAATAAAATACCCTTAGCTCAGCATGTGCGGTGGGAGACAAAGCACAAACTAAACACTGTTACCCTTAGGGAAGCTTTACTGGCCCACACAAACAGTGGCGATAGCGAGCACACAGACCAAGCACGGCCTTCAAGGCTCAAGTCTTCCAGGTCCCCTTTAGACTGAGGGTGGTGTCATACAGGAAGACACAGTAACATGCTTAACTGGGATGTCTGGAGCTGATCTTTAGTATTTTATCAGGAGAGATTAAACGCAAGGCTATCTGTAATAAACTACTGAGGACTACATCCAGAGCATTGTTTAATGCAACTCTGACCACACCAGCTGTCCCAAAACTTTCACTGCAGTCTGTTAAATCACTGAAAAGATTTCATGAACCCATTCATTAGAAACGCATGGGTGAACCACCGACTAGCACAAAGCATTTAAAGTAGTCATTTGCTTTAATTGATGAAAATTAGGTTAAGATGGAGGACAAAAATCCTGACTGAGGTCAAGATATAGGGGGAAAAAATGATTCAGTAATTATCCCACTGACCAACCAACTGCCTCGCTGCTTTTTACTGCCTGGAAAAGTTGGACGAGCCTCAACTGAGCATACGGAGCAGGGCCGAGGTGTTTTTGTACAGCTGGACAGCAGGATACAGTGCTGGATCGCTTTCTCAGCGTGTGTGTGTGTGTTTTGAAGGGAAAAGAGAAAGAAAGAAACAAGGAGAGTAATCCAGACAAGACAAATTTAGGGACTTTCCCTCGATCGTTCAGAATCTAATGGAAAACAATCTGACCTTGCTTCCCTACTTCTACCACTGTGTGCAAACTTAAAATATACATTTACTATATGATTAGTTATTTTAAAGCTCATCTTTAAATGAAAAAATTTGCATTTTGTTTAATTAGGTATTTTTCTAAAAATACGCTGCTTACTATGTGATTCCAGCAACCGGTTGAGAGAGTGCATAGTGAGCAGACTGATTTCTGAAGGTTTGAAAGCAAATGTTTCCCATACTTAAATCGCTCATCTGTTTGAGACATCCTTCGTTACTTTTGGTTTCCTGATGTACCAGATGTTTTCAATATGTGATGGGTCTGGACTACAGAGTAAAGCTCCTGGAAAACTCGAAGGATGTGATTTGGCACCGTCTCGCTGAAACACGCAAAGCTTTTCCTGAAAATAGATGCAGGCTGTGCGGTGAACCTGTACATCAATCAGCATTAATGGTGCCTTCACTAACGCACAAGTTACCCGTGCCATGTGTAGTAATGTGGTAAAGATGCTGGCTCTGTTTAATTAGTTATGAGCAGTTCTGCTGGTGCTGTTCCTTATGTCAGTTTTTTTTTTTTAAACTGTAGTGCATGTTTAGCTCAGACCGTGACCTAAACACTCCATTGGTGTTCAATAACTCGAGGTGAATTTTGGTTAACGCCGTCTCCCATTTCAGAAGTAAAACTGTTTTGTTTTTTTCATGTAATTAGTGCATAGGTGTAAAGATAACAGTTACCTGCGGTTGATGACTCGCTACAGCACTGCTAGACTATCAATCGTGCTGGTGGAGAATTCACAAACTGAACACTGGAAGCAATCACAGTAACAAGTTTCTGATTAACTGAATATTAAACACAGGACTGAAACTAATACTGTGGCCCGTTACGGCAAAGCATTTCTTTCTGAGCTTTTCCGTGTAGTTTCCGTCTGCCTCCGGTCTGATGTGCACCACTTGGTTCATTACTCCATGCGCCCTGCCTGCCTGTCTCCAGGATTACGGGGCCACATTGGCCAAGGAATGCAGGCCGCAATAATTCCCTGTTAATTTGCTAACCTGCTCAACAGTGCAGACACAACGCTTTGTAATCCCCTCGACTTTCAGAGCCACAAACTCTGCCTGCTATAGTAATGGTGCATGTGGTTCACGTAGGGCGTGCACAAAGCTTCATTCTGGTTTTTGCCTGAAGTGTATTTAATGTGCGTGGATCAAAGTCACTCAGACAAAACTGGTTTAGTAGGAATTGGTGGTTTGAGCAGTGCGCAGAACAATGGTGTCAAGCCCATTACTAGGACTTTCATCTTGACTGCTAACCAACTTCAAGACCATAACCACACCAAGTCTATAGATTTACATCTATTCTTTGGAAAGATAACTAGAGAGAGAGGCCACATTCACTGCATTCGTGCATGTAAATGCAAAACCAAATATATGCGGAAGACAGTGCCCTCAGAAGTTCCCACCGACATGTGTGTGGTTATCCAATTTTTTTTTACTACTACATTAAACAAATAACGTGGCGGCAAAACACACGAGGAAGAGCTGTGTAGCTACATGACTAACTTAACTGTATGCAATCTGAAATATGACCACAATAAAGCGATAGCAAATTTAGCTTACTGAGACTGTGTGAGAAAGTTGGATTGTGTCACCGACAGGATGCTTCAATTCACTTTATTAGTAACACGACTACAGTGAGTAGGTAGGGCAGGAGATTAGCAAATAATGAAAAGCTGTGGGCTGGTCAATAAACATCTTTGTCTTCCCTGCACTGGGCACAGGCTGCTGCAGATAAATCATATTTCACACCAGGCGGCAGCTTGGGTCAGATGCAAGTAAACCGCGGGTGGTACAATCGCTGCTCTTTGTCAGCGTGTATGTACAATACAATACAAACGCACACGCAAATAGATACGCACACGCATAGTAGCAGTCTGCCGTTTGCACTGGGCAAGCATTTGCAACCATCCACATGCCCGCAGCACAGGGGCAACACTGTGTCGTGTGCCACAACAACGGCACCTACGCTTCCTCGAGAATGAGAACTCTCTGGCCCCGACCGAGAATAAGGTCAAACCTTTGCGCCTTTCCCCAGACTGAGCTGTGATTCGTGCTCTCCCGCTTCTCATTAAAAGCTCTCAACCCACAAACGTTTGGCAGGCTTTCATTGTGAATTAACTAACCTGAAACCACCTTCGTGCTATCGAGACGATCAAAATCTTTTAACGTGTCATCCTGTCACATGAATAGCTGACTTACACGCATCAAAGGATGCGGCAAAGACAGCATCCAGACATTATGCAGCTTCATTACCAGCAAGAAACGAGATAAAAAACTAGGACGATTGACTGTGGTGCAAACAGCGTGTGAGAGAGAGGGAGGGAGAAACAGAGAGGGAGGGAGGAATGTCAAACACCAACAACATTCCTGTGCTTCTCCTTGCACTGCCTGCAGCACTTTTACATTGTCTGTCTTCCTTTTGTGTAACTTCACTGTTCACAAGTCACCTATAATCCATAAAAAACCGTGAGAGAGAAGAGCAGTGTTGGAGCTCTGGGCTGAAAGGTTAGAAAAACATGTGGGACAGAAATCAATTCCCCCGCCTTTGTACTCTCTTTATGTAAAGGATGTAAAAAGAGTACAAAGGCCAGCAGGTTATTTTGTATTTTCATGGCTCTCGGAGCCACCACTGAAACTAACTAAGCAAAGAAAGAAAAAGAAAAAAGAACACACACATCACAGTAAAAGCCCAGAAACAATCTCCAGTAATCACAAAACTTCATTCATTAAAAAAAGAAACACCAAAGGTCAAGGATCAGGGTCATCTATAGATGCAAAACATAACCACAGAAGAGCTCAGAATGAAGGTAAACCCATCTAACCCCAGCCACATCCCTGTGATGTTCACCAATGAGCTGCATCTTATCTTAACCAGACGATGCAGCTGTGTTTACATACACAAATCATTGTCAACAAACCTTATTTCAGTTATATTTAAAGCATTACTGTTTTCTAAAACAACAGTAAAATACATTTAAATATAACCTGAAAAAAACTGGGCGATGCCAATACTGTTATGTTGTTGTTACCTGGGTATCACTTTGACCAAACCAGCAGGTAATAAGTTCGGTAACTGCGTTTCAACCAAAATGGCATCACTGTCTGTTTTTGTGGTAGACCTCCAGCCAGAGTCATTTTGCTGCTTTAAGCCAAATAAAGAGAGACTTTAACTGCTTTTAAAGATAAGCGAGTGGCCAAAAAACAAGACGAATTTACTGGTTAGGAAAAACTGAATAAAAGACAGGTGTAGGGGATGCTGATATTACCATTTATACTGAAAAATGTACATCGATGTATTTTGCACGTACATTCCTGGGAACTTCATTAACATTTTCAGTTCTTACACACAACCGCACTGTACACTCACATGACATTTAACCCCCAAATGCTGAAAAGCGTATTACCGTCAGTGTGTGCTGACACAACTCTGTTAATTGAGCAGTCTAAACAAGATAAAGTGTCCATTTTGAATTCTTTCTCCAGCGCTCGGTGCTCAACATCTGGGCAGCGGTGCGACACAGCCGTGCGTTAGGCCGTAGTACCCGCATTAACTAAACCATAACGCCCTGAATTAGGCACAGGGGAAGAAGTTGGTCCACATGGAGGTGTGAAGCCGTTCTCTTTATTTTAAATCTAACGAATACAAAGTCAGCGACCATGAGCACAGGAGAGTCCACTCAAAGTAAAAGGTACCCAGCGTGTGTCTCAGAAGGCCACGAAGGAGCCCAGAAAACCCCCACCAAGTCACCTCAAACTTCGATTAAAACCTCTTCCATAGCTTACCTCCGATCTAAAGCTAGCCAAAGGAAAACTTTATTTTTGTTTGTTTATTTTTTTAAAGAGTTAACAGGTTAAAACTGACCTCACCTAACTAGCTAGTGTAAAGAGATGCTAAGTGTGTCCGCAGATGCAGAGGCAACGAAACGTGATGGCAAGCGGCCGGTGACTAAAACACACCACGGTTTCGCCACAGCGCCAAACTTACCTAAAGAGACCTGGATGAAGCAGAAGACAAAGGCCAGCGACTTCCCCGGGGAGAACACGGGTATCTGCTCCATTTTCTCTGTAAAATCCACATAAGGTCGCCAGCCCGAAGCTGAGCTGTCTCCCCGGAGGTTCGTCGCTTCTCAGAAAGTTTGGCAGGAGATGGCTCAGGCGGGAAAAAGCAGACTTTCGAGATCAGCCGCGGACTCTGAACATGTCACGTTTTTTCCCCTGTACGTGTTTAACGACCTGTCTCATTAAAACCGTTTAAAACTCACATAAAGTTAAAGTTCTGTTGTCGCACACGGCAGCGACTCGCTCCTCCACCTCTCTGCGCTTACTCGAGGCACGACCGCAGAAGAAGCGCACCACGTATCCTTCCGCCGGACGCCGCGAGGGTCTATCGCGGAGCTTTAAAAAGACACTAAAATACGTTGAAAACACGGGGCTTAAATCCAAATTTAGCTTCCTTATACCACAGGGAGAAAAACAGTGTCGCTTGATATTTGTTTTATCTCGGGAACGAGACGGGAGGAGGGTTTAGATGTTTTTCGCTCTCAGCGTCGCCGCGGCGGAGGAATTTTTTTTCTCATTTTTCTACTTCTCTCGAAGTCTGCTGTGACTCAAAATTAACCCGTTCAATGATTTCTTCTCTTTTCTTTCTCCTCCCCGGGTGCTGCACGTTTTTTCCAGGTACGTCTGTGAACGCCCACACTTAAGCAGCGCTCTTCGTTACCGTTGCGGTTCTGCCCGGGCTTAGCACCTCCGCGCTTTTCAGGTGTTTTTGGGGAACAGAAATGTCGACTTAAAAGGTAAAACATCGAAGACTGAATGTGGATCAACAGTGGCTTCTAGTGAGCTCCAAAAACACTTTTTGTTGCACGCCACCCTCCCTCATTTTAATAATGTGTGTCATAACATTTGAGGTGACTTTTAAAAAGAAATATACGAGCTTGTTTAAAATGATTTTAATTTTACAGCTCATTTAAAATCAATATCATTGGACAGAAAGAGCTGCATAAGAAGCTACAAGTTTTACAGGTACACAGATAGCCAGGCGCCTACATGTTTACCTACCACAAGGAAAACATTTGAAAGCCAATAAATGCTTTGGGGATTTCAAACTGTTGCTTTGTTTTTCTTGGAAGCTTCATCACTCCTCCGTGCTCAGACAGGCCCATCACACTTGCTTTATAACCTGTTAGTGATCACAGAAATCCCAGACTCATTATCCCCTATCAGGAGGAATGATCCAGGTGTAAATCACAGGCTCATCACAATAACAAAGCAGTGTCTCATCCCAATGATTTGTTTGTCTTTACACCCCATTAGAGAAATATTGCCAAGCCTCCTGCTGCCACCAGCGGCCCTTTGTCCTCTATTCAACTCTGCTGAAAGGCCTGGAACCAGAGGAGAGCAAATTGATCTCCTCAGGGGTCCGTACTGACAATGCCTTTGTTGCTGCGGCCAATGTCAAGCTCTTGCTCTCCATGCGTGGTTGGCTGTCAGGTGTTGGCACGACAACACGCCGTTTGGTCAGAAGCTGTTTTTATTGACAAACCCCGTCTCACGTTTGCTGGTTCTTCTGCATTCACATTTCTTTCATTATGTCACTAAAGGCCATTAGTGAAATCCAGAATTTCTTATAAATATCATATGTCACATTAAAGCTAGCAGTGATATAAATCACATGAAAGGTTCACTTTGTCTGCAGCTCTGTTGTCCTAATGACGTCACCCCAGATGTGGGCTTCTGTAATTTAGGAAGGATGGAGTGAGAAAGGGTGGGGCTGTGCCTCATAAGCAGAAAACACTGATTGGTTCCTCCTTGCCATTACTCTGAGAAAAGAATGCGTTAACACACAAGTTTGGCATGATTTCAGAGAAAGCAGTAAAAAGCGAAAGAAAGCTTAGCCACCCTGATGTTTTAAACCACATTTTCTGAAACTAATCAGCAGCTCCAGCCTCAGGTCGCTTGTTTATCAAGAGTTTACCAGGCAACAAAAGACTGTAGTTACTTTGCCAGCGCTTCAGCTTTCATGCAGCACATTTCGGACCAACTTTGTGAGTATTAGTCTTTTGAATTTTAACTACCCTTGGCCTGGCTCAGAGCCACGAGGCCCTGCCACATTGGTGAGAGACACTTTCATCAGTGTTTGGGCTCTTCACGCCGATTTGAAACTCATCCGTCAAGGGTGACTCCAGCTGTCGGCTTGTAAAGCTGTGCTGCAAACAGGGGACAGATAGTCATGACTGATTATTCCAGGGACAGCCTGTGCGTGATCTTGTCCACTCCCCTTAACCATAAACATGCCATCTTTCCCGAGCGTGACAGCCATGTGAAACCAAATCGGTGCCTGTTATTCAAGAAGAGTGTTACACTGCCTTTATGTTTGATGGTGGCAGATAGTATGAAGTGTGTATATGATGCCTTTCTATAATTAGTAGAGGCAGGCATCGATACGCTTTTCATTACTCGGCTGTGGCAGCTGATTTGCTTGCATCAACAGTTGTGCATAGCTGAAGTGGTTCCTGCATGTCAGTTCTGGATGCTTCTATATGCTTCATACTTACTGTGTAATTACATTATTGAGAACAGCACTCTTAAACCTCAGTGCAGTCTGTAAGCTCCGCTGAGAGTGTTGACAAGCTGGCATTTTGTGCAGGCTTTGATGAGATGAGCCTGAACGTAGGTATGAAGCTCTCGTGACCTCTGTGCCTTTGTTAAGACACATGCACATTTGCACAGGAAGCATCATTTATCTAATGTCATCTTCACAGTATAAGCAGATCTAGTGGACAAGAAGCTGAGGGGGTATATTTAAGGTTGATTATCACCTGACTGACCCACTTTGACTGCCATAAAAGAGACAGCCTGCAGACAGCTTTACGTGTGTGACATGCGTGCCTCCAGACGATAAAAGACCTGTGGATATATTGTCTTAAAGGTTACAATGAAATCGTCAGCCATGAGAGCGATCCTTCAGATTTCAGATCTCCTTGATGGAGATTGGCCACTCGTCGGGTCAACAAGATAAGACTCCACATGGTATCTTATTTACAGAGAGATATAAATCTGTTAGAAGGGTTTCAAAATATTTAAACATTGTAAATAATTTTACTGTGTGAACTTGAGGTTATATGATCGAAATGTCAACAAAGAGGCAGATAATGCCCACGTAAGTCGAAAAGGGTCTCAGATCAGCATGGAATCAGTGTAATCATTTACTTGGTGAGACATGGGATTGCCTAGAGAAAGTAAACATACCAGTGGAAGTTGTTTTTGTTTTTTTACTGGCTTCATTTTGTTGTAAAATTTTAAGATGGGGACATCTTGACAAGCTCAACATACTAAGTGTAATTTCACAAACACTCGTAATCACTCAAAACCGATTTATTCTGACTAAACCACTCATCAAGATAAAGCTGAGGCTTCATATTTTTTCTCATTGAGCTGATGAATCAGTTAGTGAGCACACGCAGCTTAGCTGTTAGCAGTCTTCAGCTTTGGTTTCGAAGAACAAGTTATACTAGTGCAGCGTTTGGCAGTGGCTGACCTGCTATTCTGTGATCAGCTCTGTGTGAGAAACTAAGATAGTGTGTATGATCAAATGTGTGCGTCACAGCGTTCCACGGCGGTCAAAGGTGGAGAGTCAGAGAGTGCGAAGTCACGATGTGGCCGAGCGTGATGTGGGCAGAAACTTCAGTTTCCGACGAGAGGAAGAGGGTGAGGAAACAGGTGATGAAGGAAAGGTGTGAGGAGGAAGGATGCATGCACGCGTATGAGAACACATCTTGTAAGTTGACCTGGGGCTCTGGCAGGATCAGGTGGACGGGAATGTGCTGTTGCGTGTGGATGGGATCCTCCCGTGAGCGTCCTAGCTCACCCCACACTAGCAGGCTATTTATATTGCACTGTGGGAAAATAACAGCCCCAGCAGTGTCATCTGGGCCCTGCAAGGTTTATATTGCCTGCCCAGAAGTACACGTATATAGCACCATTCTTCCCAACTCCCCAAGTCACAAAGAGCGGAGACAAACTGGCATATTAGCTCTATATGTAAGCATTATTGAGTTGATTTAACTCAACTCACGAAGGACAGTTTTTCTGTTTCTTTAATGCAGCGAAACAAGTTCACAAAGACGAGGGTTTGCAATGCATTTGAGAAATACTAGTAGGACACATATTTAGAGCACTTTGATAGGATTTTAAATACATCCCCGGACACACCGCACATGCACATGAATTCTCACTTGTGGAAAGCAAACAGCCCTCAGTCTTCTAAAACGGGGCTTCTGGGATGAATATAGTTTTACTGTCAGCTGCAGACAGTAAGAGTTAAACAAAAGCAGGCAATCACGGAGCAACTGCAAGGATCTAACACCTTAGCCACAAAGAAGCACAGATTGGAATAATATTTGAAACGTTAGTATTTGTGTAGGTTGGTGTTAATTTTGACGCCTCCTACAGTTTGCACTTCAGAAAGGCGACGGATGGAAGTACAACTGAAACGAATGTAATCTGCTGTGGAAAAAATATAAAAATGCTGTGTGACACTGCATTAAGCTCACGCTGAAGCACTGGGATTGAACCAAAATAATGATATCACCATATCACTTTTATGTAACATAACTGTCAGAAACAAACCAAAAATAAAAGTTAAAGTTTGGACCTCTGCAACCAAGACTCTGTAACAACTGCACCCGTTATGCTGCTGATGATATGTTGATCTGAGAGAGGTCTCAGGGAGGGCAAACTGAGTCCGAGCAACTCCCACCCAAGGTCGCCTAATGCATTAACACGTAGCACACAGGGACACGCAGACACACACAGTAATGTCAGAAGGAACACATAGACACACAGGCACCTAAATCTCAAACCTCATCCGTCATGTCCCGGTCATCCAGGCCCAGGGGTGCGTGTGAGTCAAACTAATCTAACATCCAACTAACGGGCTGAAGTAACCAACTCATACTCTGCGACAGCATATGTTCACAAGAAACATGGGTTTTGTTTGTAGGGCATTTTCTCCACTCTGAGTGTACAAAATATGCACAGACCATATTATTTTTGAGTTGAAGTGGCATGCTGAAAGTTATAGTGAGTGCAAAACTGAGTGTGTGTGGAATATCTTCCAGTGTTCTGTGCATCATAAAGTCACAAGCCACTAAAAAGCAGGCTTTCTCACAGTCACAGCTCAGGACTGCATGCATGCGACAATAATATCCGAGAGATGAATGAGAGTCAAGAAGGGACTGAGATACCTGTGTACCTCACAGCACATCATCATAAATCATTTTTAATCGCTACAATAATTAATTGACATTAAATTTAACATGGCTGAGCTTCCTCTTTTTTAACCCCCCACTCCCGTCTTTGTTTAAGCCGCATTTTTATAAACCTAAAAGGCAGTTTTAACACTCAGGATAAATATTTTATGCTCTCAAAAGAGAATTTACGACTCATTTACAGGTTTGCTCTTTTTCTAAATGGACGTGGAGTATTATCGTTGGGAAGATGTGAGAGCTCGTCATTGGTCTACAATAAGGTGGTAAAGCATACACGGAGTGGAGAGTGGGCCCAGCAGGTCCACGCTGACCCCCTGTGAGAAGTTCCCGGTTCCCAGGACCCGGTGTGTACGTTTGTAGGGCAATAACTCATCAGGCCCCTTTACTTCCTCTTTCGGCCCTCTGCGTTTTATGACCCGCTCCTCTGCTGTACAGCTGCTCTCTCTGCAGCTTCCCTCTGGTCTGATTGGTTAAGACGGGAGTGTGAGGCAAGAGGATGATGGGGAAGAGACTGGGATGAGGTGGGAAGTTTGATGGAATATGTTTTATATTATGGCCTTTAGAGGTGACTAGCAGGCACGTTATGAGAGTGAATTCTGCTTTCACTTCATTACAAACTATTACTATTTGATTGACTGGAGAAATCAGATTTCCCAGTTCTTTTTAATTGTGAAGGACGAGCCTTTCTGTGTACTCTGAATGTACTGACTATATCTGAACAAATGTTCAACAGATCTCAGAGAAATTCTGTGCATGTATTTATAATAAATAATGAAGGCTGTAGCGTCACAGTAACATTTCATAATATAGCCTGTGACTAAGTGCTGAGAGGTGGGACACACCGTGACAGGTCATCAGCCTGGCGTTGGGCTAAAACAGAGACACAGACGACCGTTCACACTCACTATGGGGAATTTAGAATCACCAGTTGATCTAACCCCACTGATTGATTCTGGAATCTTCCCATCCTCCTGTTAGTGATCCTCCATCTATATGGAAGATAACAACCTTCTGAACAAATTAGTAGGTGGAGAAGGCCCCTACTGGCCCATATCTATGGGGCCGATTTCTGTCAACAAATGCCCGTTGTATGGACGGATAACATCTGAAGTGGGATCACTGAATGTGTTTGGATTGTGGAAGGAAGCTGCACAAACTTCTTCAAGCTCGGGACTCCCTCGCTGTGAGGCAGGAGTGCTAAGCACTGCGCTACCATGTGTAATTACAATGTAAATACGGTACTTAAAAGTAGGCAGGCTAGAATAAGGGAGTAACAAGTCAGGTTTTTACAAGAAATAATTATACTGGAAGTAAATGTAGGCAGTGGAATGTAATTTAAAGTAACATGTAAATAATGCTACATGGTGCAGAACCAGTTTTAAGATAAAATGAATGCATTTTGTGTTAAACCTTTGGTCAAAACAACCAACCAAGTAGATGGAAAACAGGAAGGAAACAATGATCATGAAATGACTATATACCTGTGCAAGAACTGGGTCACTGAAAGCAGAATGATGTCTGGATCCAGATTAGTTTTTGATGTTTCTTCAATAACATCAAGAAAACGTATCCTGTTTTTTCCCCCTATTTTCATAGGATATGTATTTCTGATGACATGACATAAAAATGTCAGAGTTTTTCCCCCTATTTTGCAATTTGTAAAGGAACCAAAAAACAAAAACAAAACAAAACAAAACAAAACAAAACAAAACAAAAAAAAGATCCAAATCAATTGAGAAGTTATTCACTCAAAGCTGGGCTCAGCATCACTGCTAGTTATAGTTTTGTGTTACTCTGCTAATAACCAGCCAAACTAAACACAAAATATTTCCTTGGCAGAGATAGCGATCAGGTGTTTGCATCAGGTAAAATGATTAGGTTACTCTGTTAGAAACATGACTGAAACTTTGGCTGTCTCATTTTTCATACGCTACAATCTCTTTCATTCTGCACAACCCTTGAACAAACTAACTAAAGTTAAAGGTCACATTTCTTTAATGCCCTGTTTCTTTAAGATCACTAAAGTCTCGGGAGAAATCGAGAGTGGGTGGACGGTGTCTTAGTTCTATTTGTGTCTTTGACAGGAAATTTAATCAAGATAGGGCAATATGAGTCGACAAGAGAGCACAGAACTGATAAAAAAAAAGTCAGATCAGTTGAAAGAACTGATCTTTCAGCATGTCTCAGTTGTGTGTGTGTGTGCGTGTGTGTGGTAAAGTCAGACTATGTGTGTTCTGTACATGTGCCATTTTCCTGACCTCTGATCACACAAAGTATTTTAATCCAATCAGCTTCGTTTTCACATGACTGTCACACACTCACTGCTGCTATGGTAACCTGGAGAGGAAGGAGAGAAAGATAGAGCAATGGAGTGAAAGAAGAGAAGCTATTCTCTCTCTAAAAACTGTGAAAGGGACGCACCTGCAGAATAACACACACACCGTGTTTCGTAGTTCACCTGTCTGATGCTCGCCTTTAGGTGCATTTAAATAATAATTTATTAATTTTTAAAAAAAAGTCTTAATTCTGAAGAAAAAGAGTGAACGCAGAGGAAGCGAGAACGCATTTATGTTAACGTGGTGACAGAGTATCGGTGGCCAGCAAGACATTTCAGTTAGTGTAAGTGTGTGATGGGAATCCAGATGCAGTGCAAAAACCACGGCTGCATCGCTGCTCTGGCTTCTGGTGTGTTTTCGTGCTTGTTTTTTTTTTTTTTTTTTTTTTGGCAAGTTTGGCACATCTCAACTTTTAGATAAACTTTAATGTTCGATTATGCATTAAACACTGAATGTAGCTTGGGATTTCTGGCAGAGAAGATATGGTGACAATCACGAATAAACAGGACACGATGAAAACTGACAGGGCTGCAAAACCAACAGTCAGAGCAGCGTAGAGAAGCACTGAGACAAAAGGGCTGTGATCGTTAATAAAGAAAAAGGGAAGAGATACAAAACAAGCATCTTCAAGCAGTTTTAGTGGAACATGATTGCTAACAAAGATAAGTTAATGGCAACTGAGGCCAAACTCACAAATACCCACTTCCCTTGAGAGGTGAAAAGGTTAGTCTGTGCCCTGTGGTTTGTGTTTGGCACGCTACTCTGCTGCTTCTCTTTTTTCTCTTTCTGACATTTCCTGTTTTACCTCAAGCTCAAGATTCTGACTAATGCTCTGCTTACGCTGCTATACGTTGTTGCATTTTCAGGTCCGTGCAAGCATAGCTGTCGAGTTTTTTTCTTTTTCTTTCTTTTTTTCCACCCCAAAGGCGTAACCTGTATTTTCCCCTCAGTTTTGACAGTAACCCATGATTTAGAGCTCGACTAACAGGGGGACACCAGTCGCTGAAGTTTATTTCAGGACTGAACTCGGAACTGCATCAGCGAGCACAGCGCTCCACCTGCTGGCCATGGGTGGTATCGCCAGTCTTTGCTGGTGGTTGCAAACAGCTAAAAACTTTTGTAGGTGTGGAAATTTAAGGTTCTCCAATTGATAAAGAAAGAGAACGTTTGTCACATGCTTCATATACAGCAATGTCCAGTATCTAACCTTCAAAGTCACTTGATCGCCTTTCTTTCCCATTCTGATGCTCATTTTGAACTTCAGCAGGTCACCTTGAACACATCTACATGCCTAAATTCAGAGTTGCTGCCATGTGATTGGCTGATCAGACAGGTGTGCCTTATAAAGTGGCAGTCATGAGTACACAAACCACATGATCAAATCTCACGCCACTGTTGACTCCATGCATGCTGCTTTACCATGATGACGACGAGCTCAGCTCAGTGTTCTGACAGACCGAGCGCCTGAGTGTAAAAGACTTTATTCATAGAGAGAAGACAGAACAGGAAAAGAGGCGGGTTCCTTTCCAGCTGAGAGCGAACAGCGGCGACTCTCAGCTTTAAATGAAGTCTACAAATTTTACAAAACAAAAGGAGCCTGCTGAACTTCAAATGTCTCTGAACGCCTGCTTGCAGTCGTGGTGGCGTCACGCGGCTGAGGGTTACCAGACTGTACAACAATTATTGGGATTAAATGTAATATTCCTCATCACCTGAAGTTACTCAGTATTTGAGATAGAGATTAATATATACCATATAATATTCAGAATCAAGACGCGCACACATGGAGCTTTCATTTATTGGAAATATTACAATTTTAAAGCCACTCTTAAAAAAAAAGGCAGTTCTAAGGGCTAAAGCTGAATATAATAAAGGCCACTTTTACATGACATGAAGACTTCCTCATCATTGGACCTACTCCTTATTTAACCATGCAAACATTAATAATAAGCTTTTAAATATTAACCTTCAGTGATCCACCGAGCACAGTTTGTATTTTACTCAATAATTATTGTACAGTCACTGATTGGCTCACCATCATCCCACACGTCTTGGCTAATTAAATCAGGTCAAACAGCGTCTGCAGGCTTCCACACAGTATTTAAAAAAAACAAACAAAAAAAACAGCTGACTTGGATATCTTTTCCTATTACGTTGCCGGGGTGATTTAACATCCTAAAAATATTAATGCTATGTCTTTGAAATCTCTTAGACTAATGGATATGCTGTGCATCACTGCCATGATTATTTTATTAAAGGAAGCGCAGGAAAAAATGAAATTAGGTGGACAATCAGCCGCTCCTGTTACAGCACAACACAGCTTTGAAAACTCACAAAACTTTTCAATTTTTTTTGCACACACACACACACACACACACACACACACACACACACACACACACACACTCCCACATTCGCACATCATCTGAAATCCCCGGCTACTACGAGAGCATTGTTGTGTAATTGTTATTAATAAAACTATGTACTATGACATCATTTATATTCAGAGCACACATCCATGGACAGGCGAGGACAAAATGGGCGGTGGCATGTTTGTAAAGTCTTATTAAGAGCAGGAATCCTGTGTTTTTAGTCGAAGTTGACAGCTTTTCTTAGTGTCTGCAGACTCTAAGCAGCCCATTTTCCCACTTCGGCACCTCCTCCTCCTTCTTCTTCTTCCCTTTCCTCTCTTAGAGCCACCAGAAGCGTACGTAGACAATGAGCATGATGAAAAAGACACCTCCAGCTGCCAGCTTGGCATAGGTGGAGCGGGTATTCAGATACTTGGCGTCGCTTCTGTACTTTTTCGACAGGCTGGACAAGTTGCTGGCCTTGGAGTCGAGTGCTGTGAGGAGGAGAAAGCAGAGGGAGAAAAAAGTAAAGGGGGGTTGGGAAGGAGCAGGATAAGCACAAGCGCGCAGAGAAAACTCCCATCACGGCTCCGTTTGACCCGAACACAGATGACAGACACTCACCGGAAAGCGCCTCTCCTCTCTGCAGCACCTCCTCGATGTTCGCCACCATGATCCTCTGTACGTCCTGCAGTTCTGTGTTGATGCTGCCCAGATTCCTCCTCGCTCGGCTGTCGATGTACGACTTCTTGGTTTTTTGAATGTAGGTGTCTGAAGAGAGAGACAGCCCACAGTTATTTCAAGCTCTGTGTGTTCAGTTACTTCACAGCCCTGCCTGTGACAAACACGCTGACTGCCAGGATCCACTTTCCCCGGAGGACTAAAGTGGATTTTTATTGAATTTCATAGAAAACACATTTCCCAGCTTTGAATGAGAGCAGAGAGACTGCTGATGCTGACCTATTAAACAGATCTAGTCGCACAAGAGCCGATCCTTTTCTTCCCTTTTAGTCCTCTGATAAATTCCTGTTATCAGTATTTTTCCATTTAAATTTAAGTGATTCAGAAATGTTTCACACACAGACTCCTTATTAAAAACCCAGAGTTTTGTAAACACTTTTTTTGCTGCTCATATTTTGGATACTTTGTGGCGACCGACTTGTTTTTAGAGCCACAAACACATCAAGCGGCTCTTAAGAGGAGTCGCAGTTTCTGGCACCTCAGTGTATTCAGCCTGGAGGTTTCTGTGTGGTTTCACAATGATTTACACCCTGAGTTCATCTGCAGGGAGGAAATAAAAAAATCAGCCCCTAGCACCACAACTTCACTGAACATATAAAATATTAATAGTCACCAGCAGCAGAAGCACATAAGCATGTGTCAGCATCTTAGAAATAATCAGAGAACTCTCTGTTAGTCTGAAACTGCTTGGATGATTGGTTTTCAGGTTTCTGCTGCCTGCTCTGCTCAGTATGCAGCGTTGCATACTTACATGTAACCATCACAGCTAAGTGCCAAAACCCCCTAACCTAAACCTCGTTCTAAGTTTAGCCCTAAAACCAAGTCTCAATCCTCAAACCTGCCTCTGAAGGGGTACAGACGAAGGTGAGACTTTAAGTTCCACATAATCCGATCACTTTGATGGCTCTCACAAAGATAGCTGGACATGTTTTTATCGGATTTTTCTTATTTGTTGTTTGTGGCTTTATGACGAGCAGTCATAAGAGCACAGATCGAGTGTTTCCTGCACAGGTTTAACATGTAACCCGGTTTATACTACTACTACATGTCTTTTCTTACCAAACTCAATGAAGGAGTAAGGCCGGGATACTGTGGGGACCTTCTTTCCGTGCTGCTCATGAAACTCTGCCTGGAGGTCTTCTAGGTAAGCAAAGGCTAGCTTCTTGGGAAAGCTGGCTTCACAAAGCACCAGGTAGCACACTCCCTTCTCTATACAATAGCTGAAAAAAAGCAACATAAAAATGTACTTTGAGTGGAGCATGAGGAAATGCACTGAAAACATCTATCCGTGTGTGCTTAATTCCTCGCAAACCACGAAGAGACGATTATTTTGAGACAGTTTGGATTCTCACTCACTGAAACGCCATCGAACCGGCCTCTAAAGTGCAGCGTGTGGGGCTCTGCTCATTGAGTTTCCTGAAGAGCTGCTTAGCTTGACTCTGATACTGCTGAAGGTCCCGGCCCAGCTAAAGAGATGAAAAGCATAAGTGGTTTAAAAAAACTAAAAAAAACAAGTACTGATATCGAGCACAGAGAACACAGAAATTAATCAAAATCTGACTCGTATGCAGCAGAATTAGAAGCAAATGTGATTATTTTACCACCAAAAGAAATGAAGGCAACGTAGATTTGAGCACGTTATGTATCTGAGGGTTTTACAGACATACTCAGACAGCGGCGGGACGTTAAACGATGACACTAATTTACAGATAGATAATGTGGTTGTTTGAGAAACACATGTGATGCTGAGGCACAGAGCGGAGACGCAACAAACCTTTTCACTTCCCTTCATGAAAGCAAACAAGAGAAGGAGGAAAAGATGTTAGAGTCAAGGCGAGCACAAGCATAAAGGTTTTAAAAGCAACAACTCATGTTACAAATGGCATCCATTTGAACATTTCAAGAAGTCCACCAACGTCATCAGGCATATTTCATCTACAGGTAATAATAAAATGTGGGGAGTGGATTCTACTTCACTGGAGTCACTTAGTGTTAACCAGTGTAATAATGAATGATAGGTATAAAGTGAGTCAGTCACTTACTAACTGACAAATAACCACGTCAGTTTCCAGCCTCCCCACCACCCTGAGCTAGATGGGCATATTAGCAAATAGATGAATGGATGGATGCTCGATCTTTCAGCCATACATCAGTACCAGCCTGGTGACGGTCTTATATTGTAAGACCCTACAATAATAGAGAGAAACCCCAGTAATCAGATGACCCACTATGACCAAGCGCTCGGCGACAGTGGGAAGGAAAAACTCCCTTTTAACAGGAAGAAATCTCCCACTGAACCGAGCTCAGGGAGGGAGACAGGACAGAAACACGCTGTGGAAGAGAGCCAGAGATTAATAATAATAACTAAAGATTAAATGCAGAGGGGTGTATAAAAACATAGTGAGTGAACTAAGAAGCACCAAGTGCATCATGGGAATCCCCCAGCAGCCTACACCTATTGTAACTAAGTGAGGATTCAGGGTCACCTGTTCCAGCCCTAACTATATGCTTTATCTTGAATCCAGGAGAGGGGCCTGAAAGCTGAAAAGCCTGCCTCCCATTCTACTTTTAAATACTCTAGAAACCAAACGTAACCCCCCAATGCGAGATCGAAGTGCACTAATGGGGTGATATGGTGCTGAGAGGTCAAAGTTTCATATCTCAGTCCTGAACTTATGCGATGCTGTAATGACGTGAAATAAAAAGCTGTGGCAGAAGCGGTCTGATGACTCAGTCGCTTCAGGCAGGTAAATAACGAGGTGGACAGGTGGACAGGCCTACAGCAGGACAGGCCTACAGCAGGACACCTATCAGCAAATCAAACGGCTCAATTAACTTTCACACGCCAAACCAGAAAGTCATGGTGGGGGTGGTGCCGGTGCCCCCTCAAACGACCCACATCTGGATGAAAACAAGCGCTCTAAAGGCGGACGTGACAGCTGGCAGCGGGTTAACGTTGGCTAGCGTGTCACTATAACATTAGTGCAGGATACAAGCATTCACTAATAATCCTCACCTGCTCGTCCTCCTGCATGGAGGCGGCCAGCGGCAGGCCGTCAGCCAGCCGAGCGATCATCGTCAGCAGCACCATCTCTGCGAAAAGCTCCGCTGCTCAGCACACACTGCAGGCTCCTCGAAGCTCCGTTTGACAGGCTGAAAACTGACAACACCGCAGCACTGACGCTGAGCTGGCCGGAAACGCTATAGCTTTGTGTCACAGCTAAATCCCGCCGCGGAACCAGGCGGACAGACACAAAGGTTCCGCGTCGCCGTCCCTGATACGAAACTTATTAATTTCAGGTATTTGTTAGAATATAATTACGACAATCTTATATGCGTTACATTAGATTTTGTTAAGTTCAAATTAAAATTTGCTGCTTTATCTTGTTTTTCTTCTTTTGGCTGCTTCCGCCACAGCGTGTGGTCTGCTTTCATCTCCTCCGTCACTACATCCATGAACCTCCTCGGAGGTCTTCCTTGTTTCCTCCTACCTGGCATGTAGCTCGCCATCACCAGTGTGTGAATGTGTGTGTGAATGGGTGGATGACTGGATATGTAAAGCGCTTTGGGGTCCTTAGGGACTAGTAAAGCGCTATATAAATACAGGCCATTTACCATTTCACTCCTCCTCCCCTGCACATCCCCAACCCATCTCTAACTCATCTTCCATCACTATGTCTGCTCCCTGCACCCTCACCTATCTCCTTCACATTTACACACGCGTATTCTGTCTTACTTCAACCAGTGTTCATTCCTCTTCTCACCAGGGTATACTTCCACCTCTCCAGTCTCACCTCCACCTGCCCCCTACTCTCACTGCAGATCTCAATGTTGTCTGGAAACATCATAGTCCACACAGATTTCTGCCTCATAAAGAATGACATTTCATGAATAACAGTGGTGAGGTGTATGGTAGGAGTGACAGATGGGGTTAAGGTGGGGGTAGGATTATATATGGGATCTGCTTTGAGCTTCTTCTTGTATGCAGTGGCGATGAACAGGCTGACAGATGAGGTCAGGAGGAATCTCTGTGGACTCTGATGTTTGCAGATGACACTGTGATCTGTAGTGAGAGTAAGGAGCAGTTGGAGGAGAGCCGGGAGAGGTGGAGGTTTGCCATAGAGAGAGGAAGAAGAACCGAGAAGTAAGACAGAATACATGTGCGCGAAAGAGAGGGATGGTGGAAAAATGGGTATGCAAGGAACCGAGGTAATGAAGGTGGATGAGTTTAAATACTGTACAAGACAGGCGAAGCAGAGAGTGCAGGCAGGGTGGAGATGAGTGTCGGGGGTGATTTGTGACAGAAGGAGAGCAGCAAGAATGAAAGGGAAGGTTTCCGAGATGGTAGTGAGAACTGCTGTAATGTTTGGTTTGGTTTTAAATATCGTAGCTGTTGGTGGATGTCAGCTTGGCAGTTCTGTTCTTGTAAAAAATGAACATTTGTATTATAAAGCACTAATGCTCTTATAATGAGTATTAATCCAAGCAGTTTCCATGTGCCTTGGCTCGATACAAATGATTATTGGACAGAATGATGTCACATTTGCTCCGCTTGTATTTTACAACATTGACTCGGTGGACCTGACCTGTAGGTGCAGGTTTAGATAGCAAACAGCAAAAGCGACTTTTTATCATTATGAGTTAATTGCAAATGATATTATTATAATTTTAAATAAACTTTAAAGAGATAAGAATGACCACATTGCAGCATCACTCATTACACAGTATTCATTAGATAGATTGTTTTCGTCTGCAGTACATCCGTTCAAAGTATTTTTAGGACTGAATTTAAGTAATATTTCAAAACCAGCAGCAGTGACCGCGAGAGTTTATTTACATGTATCACTCACCAGTTTCATGACTTTAGTGCTCTCACTTGTGATGAGAGGGAGTCATGCTGCATGTACACAGGAAGTCTGTCACAGCCCTGAAATAACAGAGAAGCACAGAGTGACCACATCTCTCCTCTTGTTTTATGGAGGTAAAACATCTCTGATAAGGTCATATATGAATCAGATAAAATACCACAAGTGTCTAGTATTACAGTTTAAACATGTTTGTCCTCTCTCCATTATTTTACATTCAGTTCTGTCTCTCATCTCTTTTCCCCTCACTTCCCAACCAGCTGCAGCAGATGGCTGCCCCTCCCTGGGTCTGCTGGGGTTCTTTCTGTCCCCCTCTGCCAAGTGCTTGCTCATAGAGGGTCCTCTGATGGCTGGGGTACTCTCTCAGAAATCTTAGGTGATTTTACATTATGGTTTAAAATGCTTTGAGTGAACAGTTATTATCAGCTGAACTGAATTTTCCATTTGAAGCAGGAAACAAGTTTACCAGTCCAGCCAGTATTCGCTACACACTTACTAATAAGTTCCCTGTCATGACAAGTAATCCAGAGACCACAATGAAAAGACAATGCTTAAAAGAAAGTGATGGCAAAAGGCCTCAAAACCATTTTAAACAGCATAAAACTCAAACTCTAGCCAGATGTGGTTAAATGACAAAAATTAGTCATGTTACTGATCCCGCACCACAGTTTCTCCTGTGACTAATCCAGTATTATATTCAGTCTTCTCTCAGCTGCTCCCTGTATGGGTCGCCAGATCAAATCACCTGCCTCCATCTCACCCTATCCCAGCATCCTCCCCGGTCACATCAATACTCTGCATGTCCTCCTGCAGCTGCATCTGCATCGTCATCATCTCCCTCTCAGCCTTGCCTCTCTGACTTTGAGCTGTCCCTCTGTCTCCAAACCAAACAGCAGGTCTTGCTGTCTGTTGCTTTGGATAGCTCAGGCTCACGTAATTCGATCTCATTCTTTATCATCCACATGTTCAATTTGGCCACAATGTTATGGATGCCCTTCCTAACACAATCCTCCCCCCTTTATATGGGCCTGGGACTAACGCTAGGAGTGTCTCGGTGGCGTGTGGCCCCCTTGTGGCTGGGTTTGGTTATTGTATACAATACTATTTACAATTTTGACCAAATACAAATTGACAGTTAATATTTAAGGCGTAAGCAATATTTTCCTGAAAGATCGGCTTTGAATGCAGTTTAAAACTTTAGTTTACATCAGCAGTTTAAAGGAGCAGAAGGCAAATCTGAGGGTTGGTGTGTAAGTTAAGAGAGGAAACTTTGTCAAAACTGTAAGCAGTCCAGATAGCTGAGATCTATAATGAGCCAAAGTCTAAAATGTTTCCAGTCAAATGTAGTCACTGATTTAGTCTCTAACGGTGTGTTTTAGCTGAATGGGCTTTACGTCACTTCACATCTCTCACAACACAGCTTAAGAGAGACAAGTCAAAGGAGCTTGCAAAGAAAAGCGTCTGGACTTCTTTAAGTTACTTGAAGACGTTTCACCTCTCATCCGAGAAGCTTCTTCAGTTCTAAGGTCAAATGGTGGAGAGTCCCAGATATAAACCTAGTAGGAGTATCCCCCCTCAGAGGGACAAAAGGACCCCCTGATCATCCTCTAATCGCCTGAGCCAAGGTGTGAAACTGGGTGTGGGTTCCAATCAGCCAGAGTTTCGGGTGAGTTCATTATGAAACCTGGCCCCACCTTATCATGCGAATTTCTGAGATCAGATGGCCCAGGATGTGAGTGGGCGTTAAGGCGTCTCGGATGAGAGGTGAAACGTCTTCAATTAACTTAAAGAAGTCCAGACGCTTTTCTTTGCAAGCTCCTTTGACTACGATGACCTGGATGACTGAGAACCTTCACAGAGTTAAGAGAGACAAACACTGGATAAACACATACGTACTGTGTCACAATGACCTCATGAAGTCCTCCTTGTCTGATCTAGTTTTTCTTAGCATGCACACATTCCTCCCAAAGGACTAAAGAATGTGCTGACTGTGAAACACAAAAACCAGTCAGCGCACTTGTGCCTGATATTCTTAATGATTTGAAAGTACACAAATGAACACGCATAAGCATGCTGAGGATGAAAAAAATGCAAAATATTCCAAAATATCCTGGATGGGAGATGGTTAATTCAGGAGCTGAATCCACCGGCAATGTATTTCAGTCATTTGAAACAAAACTTTTAAAGTTAAACTAAGCGAAGAAAAAATTATTTTGTGTGTGTGTACTGGATTAAAAATAAAAACTAGACAGTTGGTCTGAGAATTGCAAGGTCTGCAGCGTCCGCTCCTGGCATTAAACCATCTGAACTGCCTTCACAGAAGTTCTCACACTTGATAATCATATTGCAGTGCATTTGATCAGCAGCACCAGGCCGATACCCTCTCGGGTCCTATGGACGTGGTGACCGCGTACTCAGTTTTCCACAGTTAGTCTCTACTAAGACTAAAAGAAACATGATCAGTGCTAATCAGCAAAGACATAAACTCCTTTATTAGTAATAAATGCCTGACTGTTATAGTTACAGTACATTTCCCTTTTAAGACAGAAAGTAAACAATAATCAAAAATAATCAAGGCCTCATTCTTCTCATGTGTTCAATGCTCCCTTTCATCATTAGGATCTTTATAGTGTCCGACACCTTTTCATTCAACAGGTCATATTACTTAACTTCCGTCTTCATTATCCTGTCTCTCACGGATACAGCTCGTCATAACTGTCATTTTCAATTTTGTATTCAATTGAAGTCCATTTTGAACCTCACAATAAGTCGAGAAGTGAAGCAATGATGCCCACTTTTTAACTTTTGTACTATAAAGAGATCATTTCCAGTTGTTATTAAAATGTCATTCCATGCGTCTTAAATAGGAGCACTGACATGAGTCAAATCAGCTTCAGTCATGGTTTCAAACAGTAAGACCAGGATAACACTGCTGATTTGTGACGGTCTCCATTCTCACAAATGTAAAAACGGTGCTACATTTTCTACAGCATCATTTTTTCCATATTACATTAAAAGAGCAAACCTTTGAAGTCAGTGGAGAATGCCCAGAAAAATACATACGCTCGCTACAAACACATCATGTGGCTGTCAAAAAACAAAAAAGATTTTTACTTCTGCCCTGTTTCGCCTGCTTACACCTCGAACATTAAAGGTTTGGTAATGTGAAACATCTGGTTACAGAGCAGCTGAAAAACACTCCTACATGAGGGGAATAACTGATTTTTTTATGTTAGTGTGTTACAATGTGATGTTCTGCTGGTAAACCGCAGGTCCTAGTACACAAATATACTCCTAAAAAATGGCTAAAGATACATAAACAAAAAAAGCTTTCCAGGTGCCTGGAGCTTCTGATCGAGAATGTGGAGGATGTGTCAGAGCTGTTCCAATCCAACGAGGCTCGTCTCTGCAGCCCACTGCTGGCCAAGATCCAACAGCTCAGAGGGCTCCTGTTCACGCCTCACTGTGTTTTTCTGGCATAGGTTTAGCCCACTCAATATTCAGTCTATAATGTTGTAGTTAAACAGTGTATGACTGGAGTATTTTATTTTGAATTACATTTTTATTTTACTCAGTACATGGCAAAAGTTTGGAGCCACCCCTTGTTTCTTCATATTTTGCTATGAAATTTTGAAACGGGTACAGCGATTGTTTCAAACATACATGGAAAAACAGCATATAAGGCAAAAACTGAGTTTGTATGTTTAGCACTGTGGCGTGGGTGTGGTCCTTGGCCAGCTGCAGAGGAGGGGTGACGCAGTGAGCTCCCGGGGCGGCGCAGGGGCGGGGTGAACAGGTGTGCTGGGATCTGACAGTGATTGTGTCTCTTTATATGTTGGCAGTGACAGACGGAGACGGAGGTGACAGCAGAGAAAGAGAGCGCGGGAGTATATGTGTCCACGTACAACCCCGAGTTTAATAAAAAGTTCTGCATTGTCAAAGTCGCTCCGGCTGGTATTTCTTGGGTCCACCGTTACAAGCACCTTTATCCTTTAGCATAGTCTGAACTCTGAGCAGCTCTCTGTCATCTCTGTGAGGATCTTCAGGAATCGTTCTCCAGGCTTCTTGGATGTTTCTACCTCTGAGCTTTGATTGAGAGCAATTGATTGTGGTGACACTCCTATAGTGCTTAAAATCTGGGACTCACCACCAATTGCTCTTAGAACTGAAGAAGCTTCTCGGATGAGAGGTGAACCGTCTTCAAGGAAACTTAAAGAAGTTCAGACACTTTTCTTTCCAAGCTTCTTAGACTACGATGACCTGGATGACTGAGAACCTTCACAGACATGACGAAGCACCATCTCGCTGGTGTACCTCTGTACTTATTGACAAAATAATGAACTAAACTGTCAAATTTGGATTCTTCACTCGATCAGACCTGTTTACACTGATTTTCAGTCCAGTTTCATACCTCCGCCATACCCTTGTTTCCCTTCATTAAGCACGGCTTCCTGACAGTTGCCCTTCCACTGAGACTAATAAGGCAGAGATCAGCTGGAGATCCAGATCATCTCTCAGGTTCTGTGTCAGGTCTTTGCTGGAGTATTTCATGTTTTTTTTAAGGACATGACTTTCAGATACTGTTCATCTGCAGCAGGTGAGACTTCTTCTGTCCACTTTGCTCAGATTAGTCGACTATCAAAATCGTCGATGACTAATTTAATAGTCAACGCGTCGTTTGAAGCTTTGTAGGATCCCAAAAGACGCAGGAATAAGTAGTAGGATTTAAGTGTAATAACCGACCAAAACAGAAAATGCCAGCACTGCATGTATAAGGATGCCAGCTGCTGTTAAACCCGAAGAAGAAAAAACTGTGTCCCAGAATTCATAGCGCGGCCTATCGCGGCCTTGCTCAGTTTCCAACATTGGTGGCAGCTAGTTAGTTTTAATACTACTCTTATTATTCTTTCTGGGTCACAAAATAAACGTTTAACATATTTTCAGTATTTTATTTGTTCCTGAGTAAATCGGTTTGGCTGAGATTAAAATTATAGTTTTAAGATGTCTGCTTGAGGTTTATTCAGCTAACTGATTATCAGAAGTGTGAGATGCTCGAGAGTATACTCCGGTGTCCTGTTATATTTTAGATAGCAAGGAGCAAGGAGTTTATTAAACTCCACTGAAACAATCTGCAAATTTCATTTAAATTCAATAAATTATCATCTTGTCTTTATTTTTTAGTTAGCACATACCTCAAACACTTAAAGCTGTAAGCTAATGATAGTTACATAAGAGCAGATGCATGCTGGTGCAATAAGCTGTACTTGTACGTCCAGTGGATGCATGATCTGATTAGTCGACTAATCGCAAAAATTATCGGTGACTAGTCGACTATCAAAATAATCATCTGTGGCAGCCCTAGATTCAGCTGAACAAATTATGTGCCTAAAGATCCAACTTAACATTTATTCTCTGTTGACACATCGCTGGTTCATTCCCTGAGTTAGGAACCTTTTCACACTTGAATCATTCACATTCCTCTGGAAATGCTCAGGTGCAAGGACTGGATCACAAGTGAGTGAATAAGCAGCTTTCTGAAAGCCTCGAGAACTTAAAGATTACAAGAAAGTCTGGCTCCTTGGAAGGAAAATATAAAGGAATGAAGGGTGGCTCAAGACTTTTGCACAGTCCTGTATAATGCCATGTTCGCAGTTAACTAATACGAGGACACTTAACACAGTTGGGTAAAGACCTAACAATATGGAGAAACTCTTTGGAGAGAGTCTGTGTAATCTATTATTGGAATGAGGGATGTTCAAGCATGTTCAAGTTATTCAGGAAAGATACTGTCATATTTCTGTTTGATGGCCAGAGCACGAGCAGCTGGACATGTCATCACCGGGAGACGAGGGGGTCCCAGATCCAAGCCCGACAGCTCGTTCATCAACTGTTTATTTACTCCCACATCAAAACCTGTCAGCAACAACAGCACATTATAAAATGCAGGGAAAAAAAAGACACCATTAGAGGATTACTATGTCAGTGCAAAGCTATCACTTACCAAGTTTGATGGCAAAACTCACAAGCTCCTGAATCTTGAACTGCTCGTAAAAATCAGATTAAAGATGTACAGATGTGAGCAAAGTGGTACAAATGATCAAGGACACACAGCAGCGGTAGAGAGATCAGCAGTACCTGTATCGTCCTGGCTTGGACGAGGTCGCCGGTCTCGAACGCCGATATGAGCTTGTTGACGTGACATCCTACGTAATTATATGTGCTGCGTGCAGAGAAATAAAACTACTGAGCATAGAGAAGGAATAAAGACAGAGCATCGTGCAAATGAAAAGTCACACACACACATACACACCTGCCAACTGCTCCATGGACTCCCATTACCAAAGCTCCTAGAAGTTGCTATTTTTTTAAACGAATTACATTTTTTAGGATAGTTCCATGGCTAAGGTTAAAGTGACAACATGCTACAAAAAGAGGAAAGACTGACCTCGTCTATGCCATAGAGGACTGACCAGTGAGGCGGAATGTAACTGATACACTGGCCCAAGTCCATCAGGTCACTCCCAGTGAACTTGACGCCTCTAAAGGAAGGGATGACCTTCTCAATACCTTCTATTAGTTCTCTCACGTTCACTGAAGAAATAAAAACAAACAGGAAAAAACCCCCCCCCCAAAAAAACCCCCACATTATAAAAGACATATAAAAATTTAAATGGTTAGAAATGTCCAAATCTCAGACTGCCTCACCGTTGACACCAGTGACTGATGGGACATGATAATAATAGAAGGGCAGAGTTGGAGCAGTTGAAGCCACTTCCTGGAGAAAGGTCCTCAAAACATCTGAAGCGGGGTGACAAGAAAAGAGATGCATGTTGTCATGTATGAAATGTGTTATTAATGCTGCAATATGCATGTCTAAAAACATCACACACCTGCACTGCTGGGCTTGAAGAAGGACGGAGCAATGACTGCTATACCATCGGCCTCAATCTGTGCTGCATGGTGAGCCTGGAAGAAGGACAATGAAAGATGGGAAATGAATGGATTATCAATTATCTAAAAAAGAAAAGAAACTCCATTAGATATTAATAACAAGGCAAATTATTACCTATGACATTTGGATATTCTGAATAGATTTATAATCCCCACAATAAACGCCATTGCCTGATAACATCTGACTGGTCACGTGATGTGTGACATCATGTGCTCTGGAGACTTTACACCAGGCCTCACAGTCTGCTCTCTCCTCTCCTCCTCACTGGCTGTTTTTTCCTCTTTGACACACTCGCTCAGACTTACTGTGCACTCAGGCCTTGCATGCACGCTCATGTGCTGACAGACACACACGCACATAAGTTTGATTTGTTGACTTCTTTGTCAGCCTCTTTTAAGCAGGGTTGTGACACAATGAACGGACCTCTAACCCGCACCAAACAACATGCTGTTCTTTAACTGACATGTGACTGTCACACAGGACGTCATGTGCCAGATTATTCGCTGACTGGGACCAGATATTTCCTGGACTCGGCCCCCTGCAACACAGTGACTGCCTCACATTTCAATAGCTTTACCATTTAAACTGAACACATTTAATATAAAGTAATATAGAAACAGTGTTTTATTTTTACTGCAGGCACATGTGGTGCCTGAACACACCGCTAATATTAAATCTGACTTATCTGATGGCCATGTTGTGTATACCTCAGGTTAAGGCAAGGCTAAGCCTGCAATACTGCCTGACTAGGTCAATGTGGCGGAAACTCCACTTTAACCCTGTGTTACTAAATTTAAACATATTTTCACACAGGAGCTCGACAGAAAATGGAATCATGACATAACTCACCAGTTCTTGGGTGTCTTTAAGACTCAGGCAGCCAACATGAACAATCACCTGATCCATCCTGTGGAGAGGAGAACATTTCCTCAATATCTATTTTTTAACTGTATACTTATCACTTTAAAGCCCATGGTGACTCTAGGGAATAGCTACAATGTGCATGTGCTTGTTCGATTGTTTCTTTGCGTAATTTTGGGGGGGTTTTGAGTAAAAATCCAATTGCCTGCGATGACTCACTTGCCCTTTGCTTTTCGACACCACTCCTCAGCCAGGAGCTTCCTCTCTTCCACACTGAGAGACATGCTCTCACCCGTGGTGCCATTCACTGCAAGCAAAGAAACGTCTGTCCAAGATCCACATCACTGAAACTTAAATCTCAAGATTCTCAGTCTTAAAAACCAAACAAGATCAAAAAGCATGTCAATAAATAGACATAAAAGGATGGCGTAGCCTATAATAGTCTAGCACAGCCCACTTGCCACCGCTTCAGTAAAGGATAGAAAAACTGTAAGAAATGAAGGAAACCGCCACGGCGAACCAGTCATCGTGGAACTTGTGCCACAGACTGCTGACTGTGCGATAATTCACAGCACAAAACTATTTCAAGTCTAGAAAGCAGTGGTGCAGACAATGATGGGGAAATTAAATAGAGCTGGAAGAGCATAAAAACACAATGAGGTACAAAGATCAGCACAAACATCCTCTGCTGACTAAGCACTCACAGAAAGTAGTGTGGAAATGAGACGTTAACACAGGAGAAGCTCAGGCTGAGCTATAGTGATTCAAAGGGCTTTTGGTGAAGTGGAAAATGAAGCGGTAAGCATTTCAGAGTCATGCCTGGCTCACGGGGAGAGCTGTGCAGAGGAAAGGGCAGGACCTTGACATTGTCTAAACTTTTCTCCATGTATGTGCCACCAAAAGAGCCGCAGATAACAGTCGGCACTCGAGACGTGGGAATCTACTTCAGCTTGTGCAGAAATTTCAAGGATGAGTGTCTGAACTGAAGAAGAATGCTTAAACTGCAAATAACAAGCGTAAAGACCAATGTGCCCTTTTTCCAGGAATATTATTACACGGGGAAGCAATGGTCTTCATTAACAGCTCACAGCAGCATTAAAAAGGCACCCTGTGGAGGTTGGTTTCCTCGAGGAACAATGGTGCAATAACGGCCTCACGGCACCTGGTTTTTAGTGTTTTGTGGACTGGACACAGCAGGAAAACTGCAGAATAATCCCACCAATCAGATTACACAAAGGGATATTCAAAGGTTGAGACTGAGTGGGGTTTCTTTGCATGTTTCACTCTTTTCTCTGGGCTATTTTGCCTCCAGCCACACGTCACTGCAAGTTCAACAAAAACACTGCATTCATAATCCAGAGTTGATTTTTGCGGTAACTCTTTGTTTTCTCTGTGGAAATTTCACACCAAAGGTATGCATTAGCTGGGACTAATTTTGAATACGCCGCCCCAGCAGCTGCAGGAGACCAGTGTGTTGCATTCTTGCATGGATATGATAGGTGTGATATACAATATTTCATAAAGGCAATAATTTGAGTAAAAATTGATGGAAAGTTTCTATACTCAGAAGGAATCATCAGTTAAACGTTTACATGGGATTTTTATTAGAAGTCAATAATGTTTTATTGAGTTGTGCAATTCAGCTAACTTGCTATGGTTTTATCCAACTCTGACTACATATAAAAACATACTTTAGATTATTTTTACACCAGGGAATGTGATTAACAAAGGAGCAACATATCTACCACAGTAAAACAACAGTATGTATACAAATCAGCGGATGAATCATGCAATATTAGAGTTGATTCAGGTGGGGATACAGAAAAAAAACACAAATATAAAAAGAAAGAATCCACAGGTAAACTTACCAAACACGTTATTTACACCTTGCTTCTCTTTCAAGTAGTCAATATAAGGTCCAATCACTGATAGGTTGATTTCACTGTTTTGGGAGAATGTGAAAAATATAGACCTACACATGTGGCAAATAACAATACCTGACAACAGGTGTGTAAGATGCCCGTCCCTGCGCCTCCCCAGTTTCAATACATCTCACACACTTTTACTGAACAGACACACAGGAGGAAAGAGGCTTCAGATCCCCTTACCCTTGACTGGTGATCGGAGTGAATGTGGCTGCAACAAGTCCGGTGAGCTTTTTGTCGGCGGCAGGAGCCATGATAGACATGTTCTGGCATAGAAAGGCACACTGGAGTGAAACAAAAGAAACACCGCAAAACAAACAGGCGAGACACAGCCTTTGACATCAGCACACTCACAAACTTTATAATACACCACAGAGCGCTGGGGCACGGTGTGTAAACAGAAGAATGGCTGTAAACTGATATACTATGAAAAGGAAATTATGGAGCATCAAAAGCAGTTCCAAAGACGATCTCCAGCTTACCTGCACGGTCTTTCCTTCTGGGAGGCGCTGGCATAGGTTTTAGTTTTAAGGGAAGTGGATCTCTGGTTATAACTTGTTTTTTTGGACAGGGATTTGCTGAAATGCTCGTCACGTGAACATCAAACAACTAAACGTCAATGGACATCGCAAAGATTCATGGGAAATGTAGTTAGTTGGGGGGGGATTGGATAACAAGTAAATATGAACTTTATCCGCTTTTATATTAAAATATTTCAAATTAAATACCTTCCTCACCTTCACGCACACACATATCGGACAGCAACTCTGTTGCTTGTGAAGCTCGCACACAAGAATTTCACTCACATGTGCTGTACCAATGTACCTGCACATGTGATGTGACAATAAAAGTGATTTGATTTGATTTGATTTGACTGTTTTTTTAATGTATTGATAGGACTGAATTTACTCAGCATTCATGGTGCATTCAATTTCCATCAGGATATTTCATTAATTGTAGCGCTACCAGCGCGTACAGAAAAGTAGTAAAAAGTTAGAATAGATTTTGTATGTGGCCATACAGTTACGGGACAGTCACATAAGTAAAATATCTAGTTTTACAGGCGGGGAGCAATAACGCTGTGCCATACAAGCAAAAGTTACTAATAGTAAACAAAGAAAACATAATAAAAGCAGGAATTCACATAAAATGACAGATATTTGGCTGAATTTGTTTCGTCTGCGGTATTGATAATTATTAGAATATTGTTGTGTTTTTTGCCTTAGATTAAACGCCGTGATTGCAAATTTAATCGCTGTGATTGTACTTTTTCTGAGCTTTCATGAACGACACAGAAGTGCAAATTTATTTTGTGTTCCTCATTTTTGACTGTCAGGTAGCTCTCCCGCCTCGTTGTGTAACCGTCATGTTACCGGGGGTGTAATGTGTGTAACTCCCATACAAACATCATCAGTATGCTATGTGTTTTCTGCCAGGCTGGTTACTGACTCGGAGTTACATTAAATCCCAACCGATAGCTCTTTAACTGCATCTCTGAGCCTGACCGAAAGTGCTGCAGGACAAATAAAACCTACGACCACACCGCCTACTCTTCCAGGAAGCGGATGTTGTTGACGTTTTCATCGTAACAGCATCCGGTTTTTTGACGGCAGCTAGCTTGGGGAAACACAGCCGTACAGCGAAATTATCAACTTAATCGCAAAAAACACGGAGAAGATACCCAGGAAAGGCCCGCTGTTCAGCGATGGAGAGGTGTTTTTTCGACCCATCTCGTATTCCCGGGTCGCCCGTTGTCACCTGCCCGGCTAGTTAGCGCCGCTCAGCTAATTAGAGACCGACAAGTGCTCGGCTTCTTCTGAGTAGCAGACGATAGAGAGCTGTCAAGAGGAGGAAATCATTAACTCTCCTGTAGTAAGCTTTTCATCTAACAGGCCGGGCGATAGCCGGAGGTGTTGCCTTAACTCTTTAATTTGTTCCAGGCTGTTTGAGGACATGAGTTATAAACACAGATAAGGCATGAACTGTTAACTCGGAACAGTCTGGTTTGGCTCACATTGAGTTATAAAGATCACCGGGAACCGTTATAACGTAAAAAAAGAGAAGCTTTCCCAACATTTCCCACTGGTGTGTTAGGCGAAAACATCTGGAAAACAGCGGTTTGGTTTCCAGCTGGATTGGTTTGGCACGGCGGGGTTTCGTCTTAATGGGGTTTTAAATGTAACGTCAGGGTTTTCCATGACAACGTGTCACACATCCTGTGTAGAATCAGCCCAGGGAAAGTAAACAGGTGTGACACGTACAGGGACCCGTTCCCAAGAGGTGGCGCACATTTCCACTACAACCAGTCGCTGGCACATACTGTCAGCTAGGCTTAAATATCTGGTTACTTGAACTCATTCCTGCTTAGATATTTACCTGTAGT
The DNA here is from genome assembly GCF_057382185.1 of Mchenga conophoros. Classification (NCBI taxonomy): domain Eukaryota; kingdom Metazoa; phylum Chordata; class Actinopteri; order Cichliformes; family Cichlidae; genus Mchenga; species Mchenga conophoros. The sequence continues at coordinate 11,536,137 of NC_140547.1, read as the reverse complement.
TTCAGCTGTGGACGCACATTTTACCTAGTCACTCCTTGGGGTCTACACCGATAGAGTCGAAGTAGCCAAAACTAACTCTTCGTGCTGTTTTTGAGCATTGCTCATTAGACATTACCTCACAAGGAAAACTAAAAAAAAAAGAATGATTGGGATGGCATAAGTTAGTTTGTCAGGGTGGTCTCAAAGATTAGATAGTGTACTTTTAGGTTTGTATGCATTTAGCTGTAATCTTCCCAGCACACCGCAATGCCACTAGTACTGTTATTATTGATGCTGTTTGGAGCATTATGTAGCCCTGGACAGGCCATGTCCCGGGAGGAGAAGCAGAGATTGAAGTAAGTTGAAGAAAAAACACTCATGCTTTTTCCTCATCTGAGCAGATGTTATACCTGCTGACTTCTGTCCGTTCTGCTTTTGTTTAAGGAACCAAGTGGTTGAGATGTTTGATCATGCATATCAGAACTATATGGTGAGTAAACAGAAGAGCTGAGTGAGGTTCATTATTTATTTGTTCAAATCTGCGAACACACAGTCCGGTCAACAGCATCAGCACTTTGTCTAAAGTGTGTTTGTGTGTTTCCCAGGACCATGCGTACCCAGCTGATGAGCTGATGCCTCTAACGTGCAGAGGACGAGTCCGTGGGCTCGAGCCCAGTCGTGGAGACATAGATGATGCACTTGGCAAGTGAGTAGCAGGCTGCCTTTGTTATGACCACAGCAGTCCGAGGCGATTTACTTACCTTACTGCTTTGGAACTCGTCAGGAAGTTTTGTCTGTTTGTGTCACTCTTGATAAACTGCTACGATTTCCCCCTGAAAGGTTTTCGCTGACCCTCATCGATACTCTGGACACTTTGGTGGTGAGTAGGCTTTGTTTGCATCTGATGTTTATTTGTTTAATGAAAAATAGTAAATGAATAAGGATCACAGGCTGTGTAGAACAGATGATTCCATATGCTGTTTTGCTTAACAATTAGATCGGAGCACTGTGTCTAGAGTCCTTAATACTAAATATAAATTCCCAGTTAGGTATTTCTGGGATTATTTTTCTTTCCAGTGCATTTCATTTGATATTTAAACTATGTGTAATTGAGCCCAGTTTCACAGTCATCCGTTTCTGGCTTGCAGCTTTTAAATAAGACGACAGAGTTTGAAGACGCAGTGAGACGAGTCCTGTCAGACGTGCGGCTGGACAATGACATCGTCGTGTCCGTCTTTGAGACCAACATTCGAGTCCTCGGGTGAGATTGGATTAAATTGTCTTCAGATAGTTAAGGTCAACAAATACAAGCCCGTGCACTGTCCCACATTTAAAATGATAGGATTGCGTTGTACTAAATTCGCTGTATGTGGATGTTGTGTGTGCGTGCGTCTGATCAGAGGTCTGCTGGGAGGACACTCCATGGCCGTGATGTTGAAAGAAGGAGGTCAGCACATGCAGTGGTACCAGGATGAGCTCCTACACATGGCCAAAGACCTGGGGCTTCGACTGCTGCCCGCATTCAACACCAGCAGCGGCCTGCCTTATCCCAGGGTGAGACAGAAACACTTGGGCGGAATTACAGACTGTATGTAAGCTGATGTAGGCTTGACCCCTGCAGGTCGTAGAAGTGCAGGTATGCAGGGTCTCCCTAATTGAGGCAGTGTCCTGCTTCCTGCCTCTGGGCAGTTACATTTTTGTTTAACTTACATGCTGCATATATCCTGTTGAACTGTGGTTGATCTGGGTAGATTGGCTGTTTTTCTGCCTGGCAACAGATTGGGGGGGGGTATGGCAGCAGGGTATGGATCCTTTGATGAAGTCCTCAGGACAACGCCATGAGTACCTTGTACTGACTGAATTCCTTCTTGCAAGAATAAAGCCAAAAGCCAACTCTAGCATTGTTACTTCTTTTATTAAATGCACTAAATGTCCACAGGAGGTTTCCAAATGTAGTTTAAAAAAAAAAAGGGGTGTTATTGATGTTCTGCGGCTTGGAGGATAGCAGCAGCTCGCTCCTTGTTCAGTAAGAAGAGTGCAGGTCATATGTGACGCAGTCATAGAGGCGATCCACGTTTGTGCGATGGAAAAAATAGAAGACTTGCAGAATCTTTAGTAAAGATGTTTTGTTTTATGTGTATTACAAAATAAATGTTTGAGTTTATTCACATACAGCAAACAGTTACCTGCGTTTGCTCGGGGCATTCTTTCACTTCACGGCTTCATGTTTCCATTTTCTGCTTCGCTGCTCCGCTCGCAGCTGTCACCGCTCCCCGATGCAGACGTTCTCTCGGCCGACTTGTTTTCATGCAAATCCTCTCGCAAGATCAAACGCGTCTCTCAAAGCAGAGTTTTAATGTTTTTCTTTTCCTTTCCGATTGACAGGTGAACCTGAAACATGGCGTCAGGGGGCCCGAGACGAGGACGGGCACAGAAACGGACACCTGCACAGCGTGCGCAGGAACCATCATCCTGGAGTTTGCCGCTTTAAGCCGTTTCACTGGGGACCCTGTGTTTGAGGTAACACGCGGCCGGTCGTATGATCACGTGGTGCAGCGGGGACATTAGCACTCAGCAAAGCATCACGAGCAACACATTTCAGCAGTAATTTAAAATCGGCTCATCTTTTTCCATTATCCGTTTTCTTCTGCTGATCTAGTTCAGATTGAGCTGTTAGTCTTTTTAACATTTGCAGTCACTTACACACCACATGTCTCTGTTTTAGTTGTATCGCCTCACCGTTTCTGCACCTTGAGGCACTTGATGGCTGTCTGAGAGCTCTTATTGTGTCTCAAGCAGCCACACCCAACATGCAGTTTAAGTTTCATTTGAGATCAGTTTGCAGATCCTTGCCTTTATGAAACCACCCTGTTATGTAATGATATGTAAATATTAAAATGCCACGTAGTGTCTCATATTTACAGGTGAGATGTCGTTCTGTTTTTTTCTTGTTTAACATGTACTTTTTTTACAGTGCTCGTATCTTAATGATGATACACCGTAACCACCTGTGTTTTACCCCCCGCCTGGGGCTGCACATATTTATAGTAACTGAGTAAACTCAGCTCAGTCACCTCTTTTTGAGAACAAAAACATCTTCCCAGTTCCCTTTTTGCTGTTACACAAGTGCACGCAGACTTGAAAATTGCTGTTTGTCATCATTTCTGTTCATTTCTGCGCTGATGTTAATCAGGAAGCACCTGATGGTGTTTCTGTTTCATCAGTTTGCCGTGCAGATTTTTGACCTCGCATAAAGTCAAGTCATTTTAATGCCAAGTCTTGTTTCCTTTAACTATTCTAGTAAGCACATCGCCATGTTGTCATTCAGCTAAATATGCCTTTATTTATCCTCCGCACGTGTCATTTTCCTTTTTTAAAAAGCCCCTCGTGGAAATATAATAAAACGAGTCACATCAGGAAATATTTGCTCTGTGTTTAGTTGTTTTTTTGTTTTTTTTTAAATCAGCGTTATTCTGATTACAGGTATTTTTCTTTGGCTTTCTCTGTGCTCCACACTGTTTCAGTTCCTGGCAGCAGTAAACTGCTGAATAAGCACAGAGTCAGTTTCTGTAATCCTTCAAAGAGTGCAGAGCTGCTGCAGATAGATTTTTCCTGGTCAATCGATAAAGCACCCTTCCCTTATCACAGGCCCATGCCCGGAGAGCTCTGGACTTTCTTTGGGAGAAGAGGCAGAGAAACAGCAATCTGGTGGGAACCACCATCAACATCCACTCTGGAGAGTGGGTCCGAAGAGGTGAGAGAGCAGGTACAGGGAGGACTTGTGACTGAGGAAGAGAGAGAAAGACTGGGGCAGTGTTTGTTATTAAAGGAAGGAAATAGGAAAAGTGATTTGAAGTACGGTAGGATCTTGTGGGTGAACTAGAACTCTTGTGTGTCCTCTGACTCCTCTCGTCTTATAAAGTGATGATTTTGTGTGTTCCAGACAGCGGAGTCGGAGCGGGAATTGATTCGTATTATGAATACCTGCTAAAGGCCTACGTCCTCTTGGGAGACGACCTGTTTCTGGAACGGTTCAATATTGTAAGCGCGCGCGCACACACACACACACACACACTTTGGTGGAGTAATCTGATGCTTCACTGTGTGAATAATAGCATTTGTCACAATGGCATCTCCCTTATGAAGCAGCGTTACAGATTTAAGATTGCTCGCTTGAGCCGAGTCCTTGATCACAAAGGTCGCTGTTCGTGTGACGCTCCTAGAACATTTTGTTACCCAAGAAGAATAGTTTGAACTTTTTTATACATGACAGATTTCTGTATTTATCTTTTCTCTTCTCACTGACGGGACTGGAAACATGCACACACCTGCCAAGTCACACCAAAACTGGTCACAGTTTACAGTTAATAAGTAATAAAACAAAATGCAGTCTGTTCTGTTTATCTTAACGGTTGTATCTTCTTTGCGTGTCCCATTTAGCACTACGCATCTATCATGAAGTACATTAGCCAGCCTCCTCTGCTGCTGGACGTCCACATCCACAAACCTCTGCTTCCTGCTCGCACCTGGATGGACTCTCTGCTGGCCTTCTTCCCAGGGCTGCAGGTCAGATTAGATCACGTGAACTCGAACCATTTGCTGGTCGTTTAGCATTTCAGTAACACGACTAACATTTCTTATGTCCCAGGTGCTGAAGGGAGATATCCGGCCTGCCATCGAGACTCATGAGATGTTGTACCAAGTTACCAAAAAACACAACTTCCTGCCAGAGGTAGTCTGTCACTGTTGGCTTCATCTTCTCAGTGAAATTTAACCACTCGGTCAGATAACTTCACGTGACTTGTGCTGCCAACTAAAACAGTTTGAAACGAACAAGCTTGCATTTATTGCTACACTGCTGCATTTTCCCTTCATCTGTCTGTCCTATTTACGCTGCTTAGCACGAGTGCGCTGACCCCTTTGTCCTTCTCCGGTTGTCCTCAGGCCTTCACTACTGATTTCAGGGTACACTGGGCCCAACATCCCCTGAGGCCTGAATTTGCAGAGAGCACCTATTTCCTTTACAAGGTAATTTATCAAGTAGTGTGACATAATGCAGGCATTCTCATTTCACAGTGCCGGATTAATATCATGCAGTAGTTTATGCTAAGCCTGCTTTTTCTACTATGTTTCTGACACATCTCAAGGTGCATGAGAATGTATCTAGTTTGTCAGAAATGTTGTAATAATTAAGCACCCTTCAACATACAGATCACTGATATGTGTTTCTAGATATGCAGTCTCATTAAAAATCCCTGATGTGCTCTCCTTGTGTTGTGATCACACTCCTGCCCTCTCGTTTTTCCAGGCCACAGGAGACCCTTACTACCTGGAGGCAGGTCGCACCATTATGGACAACCTCAATCGCTTTGCTCGTGTTCCCTGCGGCTTTGCAGCAATGAAGGATGTACGGACAGGCAGCCACGAGGATCGGTGGGAACGATAGACTCCTTATTTGAATGATGATTGTGAAATCAGGCACTGTGTTTAGATATGCTTACACCACATTAGATTTGCATACAGGAGATAATGCATGGGCAAAACAAAATGTTATCACATTCGATGGTGTGCCATCATTTAATCTTTGGATGGGGATTGTGGCAAAAGCATTTTATAAACTACACTGGGAGAAGATAGAAATCTGGTGAAGGTGTCTCCGATTGCTGAATCAAACATGTGCATCCATGTCGCTGTGCAGTAAGGAAACTTCTTTGCAGTTCCCAGAAATTAAAGAATTTATTTGGTCTTTTTTCCCCAGAATGGACTCGTTCTTCCTCGCTGAGATGTTTAAGTATCTGTTCCTGCTGTTTGCTGAACTGGACGACATACCGTTTGACGTGGAGGACTACGTCTTCACGACTGAGGCACACCTGCTGCCCCTGTCTCTCTCCATGGCCCCTCACTCCTCGCCTGCTCCCTCAAATCGAACGGTGACGAAAACGATTCCACTGTAACGAAACTTTTAGAAAGTGATGAAAGCATGGACACCTTTTGATTTAAACGTCTGGTTCCTGATGTTTCAGTCAGATGAGGAGCTGGACGACTCAAACTTTGACTGGACTTGTCCCAATACGCACCTCCTGTTTCCTGACCCTGCCTTCCCTCGCATCCTGAGAGAGCCGATCCGTAGTGCCGTTGATAAGAGCTGCCCGCGCCCTGCCCCTTACAGGTATGCACGCTAAACAGGTTAAACCGGGCTGCCAGTAATGATCTGTTTTCTATAGTCGCTCACCTCTTCTGTCTTTCATTTTCTCTGCTTCTTCCCATGCCTCCTGTCAGGGAACCTGGTATGGGCCGTCCTCCCCTCAGGGCTCAGGACTTCATGGCAAACAACCCTGAACATCTGGAGCTGCTGAGGAGGATGGGAGTCAGTCTCATCCACCTAAAGGATGGCAGGGTTCAGCTGGTCCAGCATGCTACACAGGTCAACACCACACAACCCAGATGAACAAACACAGTATCCATAGCTGAGATAAGTGGGTTTACTGCTGCTTCTCAGCTGTTTCACTCTGAGCATTAGAATCAGAATAACCAGGTTTAAGAAGCTCTTTACGAACCGCTCTGACCACACAGTCAGTCTCTGGAAGCAATGGGGGAAAAATATCTTTTAAAATCTGAAAATATTTCTTTATAATTTATAAGTAATAAATGCAGAAGAGCATGTGCGCATACAAGATATCCGACATTTTGGGCCAGATGACTTTCACAGGTCTTTTCATCCTTTAAACGCTCTCTCCCGCTCTGTCGCCCGCAGGCGGTGAGCGCAGTGGCAGCGGAGGACGGCGTGCGGTTCATGCAGGAGATGATGGAGCTGTCCAGTCAGCAGCAGAAAGAGCAGCTGCCTCCGAGAGCCATTCAAATCGTCTCTCATCCATTCTTTGGCAGGGTGGTGCTGACCGCCGGCCCGGCACAGTTTGGCACGGATCTGTCCAAAAGTTCCACAGGGGTGAGTGGGCTCGCCAAGCTTCGGGGTTACAAGTGGTCACTAAAGGGTCCTTCTGTTGTTTTTGTTTTTTGTAAGCGAGGCGCTCACGTTTCCTCTTCAGGATCACAGATGGAGAGACGAGTGCTTGCTCGCAGAGCTCTGAGATACGTGCTGTTAGTGTCGGTCTTTGTTCTTTCTGTAACTTCGCCTCTTTTCCGCCTCGTCTGTGCAGGTGCGGGGCTTTGTCACTGTAGCCGAGCCCTACAGCGGCTGCAGTGAGATCGTTAACGCCGAGTACATCCAGGGTCACATCGCTCTGCTCCAGAGGGGTCAGTGCATGTTTGCAGAGAAGGCCCGGCACATCCAGAAGGCTGGCGCCATTGGAGGCATAGTCGTTGGTGAGCGCGAGCAGCAGATGACTGCTCAGTGACTAGATTAGCGCTCGACAACCTAATTATCTCAAAGACAGCCAGCCCAGTAATTTCTGCTCACAGCATCGTGATTAAACAGCAAAGCAACACTTTTCTGACCAGATTGACGAACAATAAGTTCTTTTTATGTTTCATATAGAAAAACGAGCAGCTGTTTTAAAAAACAAAAAAACCCATATCATTGCAGACGATAACGAGGGCAGCAGCAGCGACACAGCTCCACTCTTTCAGATGGCGGGGGATGGCCGCAGCACCGATGACATCACCTTGCCTCTCCTCTTCCTGTTCCACAAGGAAGGCAACATCCTGCTGGAGGCGCTGAAGGAGTACAGAGAGGTGGAGGTGCTGCTGAGCGACAAAGCCAGAGACAGAGGTGTGACACTCTCCCTAATGGTTCCTCTTTGTTCCTCTCCACTCGGTTCGTGAGACTCATCACGTCAGTGTGCTTATTTATGCCTCCGCTGACTGAGCCTTAACGTGGCTTCATAAAATAAAGATGGGCTGCAGGGATTCGGGCATTATTTGAAGTCTCAGAGCTTGTGGCTTATTCCAAAACCACCCACTTGTTGTGGTTATAATGGGAAATGGGGGAGGTTTGCATCCTTATCGCTCTTTCCCTCCTTTTCTCTGTGCTGTGTAACGGTGCCTTTCTCTCTTCTCTGTCCTGCTTTCTTCTCTTTCTTGCATACTCTGTCCTTTTTGATGGGCAGCGGCCATATTCAAAGGTAAACCTCTTCCTGGAAGCCTGATCGAGGGCAGTAAGTATGCGCTTTTTTTTTTTTTTTTTTTCTCTCTCTTCTTTAATCTCTGTTTTTCCTCTTTGTAGTAATGCTTGACGGTCTTCATCCTGTGCAGTCTGGCTCGTTGCCTCAGGTTTCTGTTTCTGACTTTCACAGAGAAGCTTGGTGCAATCACAGAAATGTGTCATTTGCTATTTCCTCCCTCGAAGAGTTTAAGTCATAGCAGCCTTTTCTGTCTTTGGTCATCATAGGTTTCACAGGAAGGCAGGACAGTGACAGGGTTTGACCACACTTATCTGCTTTTACTTTGATATAAACAGCTGTAAAAACAAATCTTTTTAACGAATCCTGAACAGTTTAAAGAGAGGCCGTTATTATGAGAATGACTTCCAGTTGTACATCTGCACCGTAGGAGCGGTTGGGTCTGAGCATCTGCTGTGCACTCTGCAGACCCTGGATCTCAGATCCTTTGATTAACGGCGAATCTGTGCCACCACAGAGCCACTGTGACATCATAATGACCAGATCGCCTGCACCCATCTGCATCTGAATCATGCAAGCCTCTGGGTTAGCGGCAGTCCTAAACGGGCGCACTCGTTCCTTAACTCGCTCACAATCTGCAGCTGAAAAAGCGGCTGCATTTTTAGAAGAGGTAACAGACTGAAAACGCTTTATCGCTGACCAGATCTGTGTCAAATTCACACTGCATCCGTCTGCCAGGTTCATTTTCGCAGCCGACTCTCAGTTTAGTTGTGGAGCTATGTGAGGAAGGTTTTATCTTCTGGGAAACATGACTCACATTCAGCATCATGCTGTTTTAGTTGTCAGCCTCTTGATGAAAACGGTTCTATTATTGACTGAGAATGGTTACCAGGAGGCATCTATAGATTGCAGAGGAGGGAGAGGAGGAGTGTTTGTGTGTAAAGCTGTTTCGTCTCACGCCCCTGCTTCCTTTTCAGGTGCAGATGTGCAAGAAAGGGAGGAGGACTGCTTGACTGAGGCAACGACTCCCACCTCACACGAACCTATAGGCCAGTCGCAGATGAGCACGGTGGAGCTAGACGAGAGTGCTCCGGAGGAAGTCAGTCCAGTGGATGAAGATACTAGTCCTGCAGAGGAAGTTAGTGCACCAAAAGAGGAAGTCAAACCTGCAGAGGCGGAGCCGGCTGTGGCTCAGCCTCAAGAGGACAGAGACTCGGAGAAGGAGGAGAAGCCAGAGGAAGACACGGACTCAAGCAGCCAGTCGGTTGACGAACTGCTGGCTGATTGGCGAGAAGACTTGGAGGCCTTCAAGCAGATGGAAAAGGATGAGCTCTGACAGACGTTAGGTGCGTTCTGCCCTGTGACTGGTCTGATCCCGCTACGGGGAGCGACCGCGAGGTGTCACGTGTCACCGGCCTCAGTCTTATGAATCAAAAGGAAGCTGGGGATGATGCATTCTCTTGCCCTCGGCAAATGGTATCGCGAGCCAAGGCGACCCACGTACTGTCTCTGGGCCATAAGGGAGTTGTTTTTAGGTTCTTACACTTTCTGTTTTATTTGTCTGAGCAGATTCTATCTGATGGATTATGACCATGACATGGACCACACTGTTTCTAACTTTGTCTCACTTTCCACTTCACATTACTTCACTGTTGTTCTCTCTATGCATTTCTGACCACTTTAACTCAGTGGCTTTCTCACAAATTAACCCACTGACCAATCAGTTTTATTTAAACGTGTTCATAGGTTTACTTGTTTGGTGGTCTCGGGCCTTATTGTATGTACACGTTGACCACAGTTGATGAGGATTGGTGATGGATAAGCTGCGGGATCACCAGGCTTGATATTGCTGAAGGCTTTACTAAGTTGCGTGTCGGTGTAAATATGTATGTTGACTGAAATTACTACAGGGCTGTTTGCTCAGGTTCTGGTTCACACCACAACAGCCTCTGGACCATGTAGGGTGAAGCAGACACACCCTCAGCAGCACGACGGGATGGATAACGGCGCCACAGGGGGGCACTGTGGGATCTGCAGTAATAAGCCAATAAGTTGACAGGGTGAGAATAAATAAAAACGAATGAGAGGAACTTGCTGTCTGAACACAGAGTGCTTGATTTAATAAAAAAAAAAAAAAAAAAAGTCAAACAGAAGGTTTAACAATGTCGCTTTCCTGTTTTACTGCACCGGACTGTTCTCATGTGATTAAAATGTTCCATTATTTTTATCTTGTTTGAGAGGAAATGATGAACACATGCTGGCTTTTGTGGAACAAAGAGGCAGGAGATGTGAAAATCACTTCTGTTCCGACAGAGGTTTCTGTGCAGTGGGCGGACACCCCCATCAAATCACTCGAGTCAATGTGACAGACGTGTAATTGGGAAATTGTCAGTATGCGCCATGGTATTACTGTCAGAGTGATTCAAACCCTGCTGCAAGAGTGCTCATCATATTTAGCAGAAATATGTATTTAAATCTGTTTTTGTCACTTGAGTAGAAGTACAAGTATCTGCTGAACCGATCCCATGTTTACACTCGCTGGCGGTTATTTTAATCCGGTGCCAAGAAATGAAAACACAGTAAAAGTACACGACAGAGGTAGGTGAGTACTCGGTACATTTCCAGCACTTTTGTTTATGTGCACATTTACGTGCGTGTCTCATGAATGCGAGCGGCTCTCCTGCTGTTCAGCGCCTTCGGAGCGTTTTTACGCAGCGGTGATGTGCAGCTCGGGCCCGGCGCTGATTGGTGGCTCGGTGGGGCACTCCTCAGCAAGATGGCTGCATTGCTGCGCGCAATAGTGGCATCCTGGTGAAATGACGCAAGCCACAGTTTACGTTCAGTCCTCGCGGCTCCGAGCCTGAGCTCTCCAGTCTCCATAGCGCAGATCCCGCCCGACACAGCCGGAAGACCGCCCGACTCTCCTCCTCCACCGGACCGAGTGGAACCGGTTCATTTGAGTAAGTAGCAGCGGGGATTGCCTGTTGATGTGTCCCAGAGGTGCGGTTTGTCCTGCTGTTCGTGGACTCTTTTGTTGTTGTTTCCCGAGTGTCCGTGATTACCGGGCGCTCTCCTTCCTGCACACTGTCGATGGTTTCTCGCTGGCGGGGCTGGCCGTGGGGCTAACGACGCTTTGTTTCTCTGTTTCTCTCGCTCGTTTTTAACTATCATTGTTGTTACTGGTGGTAAAATCCACGAGGTGCCCACACGGAGCTGTGTTCCTGTCTCGCGTTTGGACTGTGTGAATGCGCTCGCTCGCTCGCCTTGGACAGCGTTGGCTCGGCGCATTTCAAATTTTCCACACATCCTGGCGGCTGTGCCAGGCTGTCCCGCTGCTGGGAGCCCGTGTGTGTGTGTGTGTGTGTGTGTGTGTGTGTGTGTGCGGGGGGAAACACTCCTCACAGGGAAGAGCAGCTTTGGTCGAAGCTACAGGCCGTTAACCTTTGTGGAAATGAAACTATGAGCACACGCACACAGCACTGACTCCCCCTGTGGGGAACAAAGCTCCCAGTGTCTCCCTGTAGCACAGCTGGACACAGCTGTTAAGCGGCTCGAGCTCCAGGACAGAGCAGAGCTCTGTGGCCGGCCATGGGCTCACACCTCTGCTGCTGCTGCTGCTAAACCTGTGGTACAACTTCTGAGCTGCCTTCTGTCCACAGCAGCCTTTTGGCCTGCGGGGGAACGACCTGCTGATCGTCTTTGTTCCTCATGACTGCCTCAGAGGAAGACAGAAGCTGCTGGATTGTATGAACAAAGTCACAGCAGCCAGGATTACATCTGATACACAGACCATTTGCAGCTCATTAGCTCAAAGTTACCCAGTCTGTTTCAGATGGATCCTTCCTTCCTTCCTCAGACACTATGAAGCACACCGGATCGCCAAATGCACTTCAGAAGTTTCCAAACCGCCTTACTGGCTGCTGCCTTTAAATGTGCCATATGGTCATTAGCTACTGTAGACTACAGCGTGCCATCAGCAGCAGATCATTACACCCTTTGGTGGCTGTGCAGCTCTGGTGTAGCCAGACAGTTAAAGGGGACAGCATCCATCACCTGCAGCTCCCATCAGGGCCAGACCAGCAATCCTGTGGGTGGATGTTGTGGTGCCCCTCCTGACTTTAGCCTTGTTTTATCTCCATCTATCTGCCTCTCTCCTCCACACTCCCTCCCTCACTTGTTTATCTGTTACTGTGTGTGTGCTTGTTTCTCACATATGCCTTTCTGTTTCCAGTGGCTGAAATATAAACGTCTCACTCCTCCACACTCCTTCTCTTCCTCTCTATTCTGAGTCCTCCTGCTTCTTCCTTGTCCACCTGTGGCCTCCTCACCTTCAACTGATTAAAAGCGATCCAGGTGAACACACAGGCGCTCATAGGGTCATCCCGCAACACCTGTCGTGTCATCTTGTGGGGAAGTGGAGGGTTTCCATGGTTACCGCAGGATGTCTTCTCTGTCTGTGGGTGTGGGAGGGAGTTCCCGTGACTGTCTCTTCCATCCAGTTTGTGTTCGCTTTGCGGGCATTGTGTTCTGTGGGAGGTGCAGCTGAGTGCTGTCAGCTGTGATAAGGTAGTCTGTATTGCAGTGTGGAAAGCACAAGGTCAGCACAACTCAATCCTCCAGGTTCACTGTACCTGTCAGTTTGACTGAGGGCGTCGCAGGCTGATTAGGTTTTCTACCCGGCCGAATAAACAAAGTGCAAGAAGCAAATGTTGCAACACTAAGCCCAAAAAATCCGCACTTTGTCATTAGCCGCCGCTGTGCTCCTTCTGCTCCGTGCATTCCTGTTTATTTTGCATTCGGTGTGCAGATCGGTGGACGAGGGCTGTTTCTGCCACCGGTCTGTGTGTGAGTAGGGATTGGCTGAGTGGCCTGCACACATGCTTTCTGTCACACGATGAAGGGTCCTGTCTCTGTGTCCCTGCCTGCGTTTACAGTTCAGTTCGTGTTCAGAGTCCAGCTGGGATGGAGACATGGGGACAAACTACAGTATTGATTTTGCTTTCCGTTTCTTTTTCTTTTTATTCGCCTGTTTTCCAATCTCTACTCTAGTTAAAGGGTCGCTGACGGGGTCTCAGCTGTGGAGCTGTTAATGCACAAGTAGGTGGTGGTGAAAAATTATATAAAAGGTCAGTGTTTTGGAGGAGGGGGGTTCCTGTTGGCGGTATACCAGTTCCATCTTCCCATACTATGACACCCTTGTGTGGCTGTTAATGCTCAGTTAGAGCACTCAGCTCTGTTATTAAGCATGTATGAACTGAGCCATGGTTGTTGGAGCCCAGCTTCCAGTACCACCAGCAGACATCAGGGCCAAGATTTCAGCGTCTGTCTTCCAGGCTTCACAAGATGGTAGCTGATGGTTATCTGATGGATTAGACTGTTTACCTGCGAGTTTACCTGTGCTCCGTAGCATTTGGACTACAAGCCGAACCCAGAAAGCTTTGTGTACTAAAAATATGGTCTCTCACCTACAAATTCTGCATATTGATGTTTGGAGTCTGTGCATAAAGATGAGAGTGCAGGTTGGTTTTACCTTTCAGCAAAACCCTAGTTCCTGTTTAGTCTAAGCATCTTGTGCACAAACATATCTGGAACTTGCTTGGTTGTTCAAATATAACAAATTCATCACAAGCAGAACTACGTGTGGCAAAACACTTATCCTTCACATGCATGTCGTCGGCATCACCGTATTGTAAATCATAATAATGTCTTTCTGGGTGTCTTTAGGGTAAACTGCTGGAAGGTTTTATAGCGTGTGTGTAGGATAATGGACCGACCAAAAGCACTGGTTTGCATCTGAAAGAATAACATTGCAGATGCGATACCAGCCATGTTGAGATTTTAAACACGGGCTCGTTTGCAGCCACCTGAAGAGACGAAACATTCAGTGTGTTTTTATTCCCACACAAACAGTCGTCTGAAGGGTCTTGGCCAGTCGTCCTGCCAATTATGCAAAGATTCGTATGCGTAATTTCTTATGACTATTAATGCGGGCACGGTTTTAATTGTGTGCCTCGTGGGTTGGTTTGTTGGCAGTTCAGATGGATCTGGGTAAGAAAACATAAACACGTCTGACCTCGTGTGCCTGCTGTGTTGGAGGAGGCCGACACCATCAGCTGCGCAGCTGTCTGTCAGCAAACGTGATCAACAAGAAAATCGGTGATGTAAAAACATAAACCACCTGAATGCTCGGAAAGCTGCCCGGCCCAGACGGCGTGTCTCCTGCCACCCTCAGACACTGTGCAAACGAGCTGGCCCCAGTGTTTTCTGGCATTTTCAACTCCTCACTGCAGGCATGTCATGTGCCTGCCTGCTTCAAGTCCTCCACCATAATCCCTGTCCCCAAGAAACCTAGGATCACTGGACTAAATGACTACAGACCCGTGGCTCTGACATCTGTGGTCATGAAGTCTTTTGAGCGCCTAGTTCTCTCCCATCTCAGGACCCTCACGGGCCCCCCTCCTGGACCCCCTGCAGTTTGCATATAGAGCCAACAGGTCTGTAGATGACACCATCAACATGGCCCTACACTTCATCCTGCAGCATCTGGACTCCCCAGGAACCTACGCCAGGATCCTGTTTGTGGACTTCAGCTCTGCCTTCAACACCATCCTTCCAGACCATCTCCGAGACAAGCTTTCCCAGATGAATGTGCCTGATCCCATCTGCCGGTGGATCACTGACTTCCTGACGGACAGGAAGCAGCATGTGAGGCTGGGAAAGAATGTCTCGGACTCCCGGACCATCAGCACCGGCTCCCCTCAGGGCTGTGTTCTTTCTCCTCTGCTCTTCTCCCTGTACACCAACTGCTGCACCTCCACCCACCAGTCTGTCAAGCTAATCAAGTTTGCAGATGACACCACCGTTATTGGACTCATCTCAGACGGGGACGAGTCTGCCTACAGGAGGGAGGTTGAACGTCTGGTGTCCTGGTGCAGCCACAACAACCTGGTGCTGAATGCCCAGAAGACAGTGGAGATTATTGTGGACTTCAGGAAGCACACAGCCCCACTCCCCCCCATCATCCTGACTGACACCCCCATCACCTCTGTGGACTCATTCCGCTTCCTGGGTACCACCATCACCCAGGACCTGAAGTGGGAGCCCACCATCACCTCCGTCATCAAGAAAGCCCAGCAGAGGATGTACTTCCTGAGGCAGCTGAAGAAATTCAACCTGCCAACACGGACGATGATGCAGTTCTACACTGCAATCATCGAGTCCATCCTCACCTCCTCCATCACCGTGTGGTACGCTGGAGCCACTATCAGGGACAAACAGAGACTGCAGCGTGTTGTGCGCTCTGCTGAGAAGGTGATTGGCTGCAGACTCCCATCTCTGCAGGACCTGTACACCTCCAGGACACTGGGGCGTGCAGCTCGGATCTCAGCTGACCCTTCTCACCCTGGACACAGTCTGTTTGACCTGCTCCCCTCAGGCAGGAGGCTCCGGTCCATTCGCACCAGAACCTCTCGCCATAAGAACAGTTTCTTCCCCTCTGCTGTTGGACACATGAACAATAACCGTATGACTGTCCCCGCCACTAACACATGACCCTACGCTGTGTCACTGCATCATTCCATGTTTGGCACTGATCACCACCTGCACTCATGTATATATCTTTCTACGTAGCACTCTTAATTCTTATTCTCATGTATATATCTCATGTATAGCTCATGCACATATCTTTCTACGTAGCACTTTTAATTCTTATCCCTACTTTTATTTTTTCATGTCTATTTAAGTGCTATTTATGACACTATGTTTGCACTGAAGCACCGTAGCAATTTCCTAATGTTGTAAACCTGCTCAACATTTGGCAATAAACCCCTTTCTGATTCTGATTCTGATTCTAGAGCTCTACCCTTAATTAGCAGCAGTACTTTTACTTTGGAGAACCTGGACACAGGATGGAAAATAATATTCAGCTATAGAGAAGTGCAAAAATTCACAAGTACAGCTTTTAAATACTGCATTTAAAAGGTTTACTTCATTCACGCTCCCTGGATGCTGTTAATTATATCGCCATCATGTCGCCCAAGAATTTTCCCCCATTACTTTTCCATCTTTCTCCTGTTTCCGCTGTTTTGCTTTGAAATCTTGTCAGTCAGCCACCTTAGGCTCTGACCTGCTTTCGCCTCAGTCCCACAGAAATGACTACCTGCCTTTTGCTCTTTCAGGGAACTGAGTGCTACTAACGCCAGCCATTTGCAGGCCTCAGAGGAGACATTTTATCCTCTAGTCTAGCCTGCATTAGTTGAAATCATTCGTTTCTCTATGGCTTGATTATTTTTACCTGTACCGAGATACGGCTTAATGCAGCTCACGTTTCAATTAGAGTGCTTAACTGCTCTTTCTTCGCTCTCTCTCTGAGTGACAGCACTGAAAGGAAATGGTGAGAGCCGTGCAAACTTCTGTGGGCCTGTAGTAACAACACTGGCCTCTTCCCAAAAATACATAAAAGCTTGTCTACAGCTTACTCCAGCTTCTTCACCAGCACATGCCTCAGTTCTGCACAATATGCCTCTCATTGTCAGTCACAAGGCCGGGCTTAAGTTTCACTCAGCAGAACAGGGTCCCCTCTGTTTCCACGTCCACTCCTCCACCCATGGCTGCTTGTCATCCTCATTACTACAGTGAGAGGAAGAGGAAAGAGCCACTCAACGGCAGACGGTGAAAAAGAGAGAAGAGAGGCACACAAGCAGCAGCAGAACACTCATGATGGACCTTTACTGTCCACCGGCCTGTGTGTGTGTGTGTACGTGCGTGTGTGTTGGCATGACTTCCCAGGCTTGTCAGGCTGATGGAGTGCCTAAAGTGGGACAGGAGGAGAGGTGCAGCATTTGCTGCCTGGCTAGAGTAAATATTATGGCGCACTGGCCCACGAGTTGCCGGCACTGTGCTCTGTCACATAGAGATGCAAAGACACGCTCAACACGCCGCAGCTCGCGATTCGCCGTACGAGTCATTTGCAGTGACTCCAGGTGGAGCGTTTTGATTTTTGAGCCGAGTGTTTATTAGGTCAGCTGGTGCAGTGTGTTTGCGTTCTCACTATGAGTTATGCAACATGACTAGTACATACGAGATGATTTGTCAATCAGATTTTCTCACTTAGTCATAGATTTTATCACATAAGCTGAACTGAGGGGGTTGAGTATAAGATAAATAAGGATTTTTAAAGTGTTAATTATGCAGAGCAATATTTTTTCCCTCAGGGAGCTTTACTGTTTGCTTATTTTAGCTGTACATACTTTTTTCTGGAGTTGTCCTCTATCATCACATACAGAAGGATGAATAATTCAGAGAAAATTGTGAACTTGTGACCCCTACAGTGAGGGATCCAGTGGCTCTGATATGCTGTGAGGACTCTTTCCTGGCATGGATCGAGGCCCAGTTGTCCCGTGGTGTTCTCAAATTTTTGATGACAGAGTGCCAAGTTAGGGAGCCAGCATATGACCGAGTGCCGCAGAGAAAACATCCAAACCTCAAACACTTGCAGGTGTTTATTCCATATTCAGAGGATAGACTTGTGGTGGTTTATAGCTTCATGTGTTGCCATATTTCTTTGCACCGGCTGTATTTGGGGTGTTATGGGGTCTCTTGAGGACAGAGCAGAGCTGTGAGCGAATGAATGTCGCGTATTGTTATCTTGTCATGCTGCTGCGCTCCATGAAATTGCAGGGGAAGCCTATGATGAAGCACTTTTTTGATCTAAAAGATTATGCCTCAATCTACAGTGCACCAGGGGTCATTGGATTGTTTGAGTATGAAAATGATGTGAATCATGTTGCTGGCTTTACTCAACCAAGGGAAACAGTTACTGGCTCCATCTCACTGGAGTAAAAATAGGATGGCAACTTCCTTGTGACTAGGAAAAATTGGTGGGTGGTGACTACATTGAATTGCTTAAAGTCCAAGGAGTTACTCCAACCAACTGGTTACCGTTCAGCTGGTTGTATTCTGGCTATAATCATGTATAAAAGCAAGGCTGTCACCATCCTGCAGCACCTACGTCACTATTGGAGGACAAATTTCTAAATTTCTGTCTCAGCTCACGGAAGTTAGGCTGGATTCTGGATCTAAGTAGTTACTGTGAATTTGTGTGCATTTAGACGGAAACAGATTTGATCTGTTTATCACAGTTAAATGCTGCGTCATTGCAGACTACATATAATTGTAAACTTGACTCCATTCAGCCCCAAACAGATATCAGACTGACTCTATCTCATCCCTGTTTTATCAACGTCTTGATGCTCCAAGGTTGTTTTCAAGACGTTAACTGACACTGAGTGGTTGCAGATCTGGCGTCCACCTTTGAAACTGCAGTATCAGAGGCAGCGACGCAGGTCACACAGGGCGCGCAGTCGCAGCTCCGGTTTGGATAAAGGGGGAGAGAGGCTAGTTGGCTGATGATATCAGTAGATGTTCCACCTGAGAAGGCACCATTAATGCTGAATGTTATACACATGCTGCATTCCAGATGAGCTTTTGTGTTTTCATGGAAGTCCTTAATTATGTCAGCCAAGACTGCATGTATTACATCATACAGCTGCCCACGCTCGCTGCACGTCACCGAGGGAGATGTGCTCCTTGCAGTAAACTCAAAAAGAGCCTAATGATATGTTGTGTTTTGTACTATTTTCAATTAAATATAGGCTTTGAGCCGTTTCAAACCACTGAATTCTCTCTTCTTCTTCTTTTTTTTTGTTTTAGATTTAAAGCGCATCCAAACCTTTTTTGTGTTTTTGACATGCAGTTTCTAAAGCGTAGCTCAGCACTCAGCTGTGAAGATGATGAAGCAAAGATAGAAACTGTCGCTGTGTCGTCACAGGTGAGGCTGCCCTGAAGTCACTCTCCCTGAGGCTTAAATGGCTGCTGAGCGAGCACTTCCCCATCACAGCCGGGAGCTTTACGGTGGGAACTGATAAACGTACACGTCCAGTTCACGCACAGAAATAAACCCGTTAAACAAAAACTCTCTGCTATGCTTCAACCAGTTTTCCGCCTTTGTTTGGCCCGTTTTTCAGGCTCTGTGGTTGCTTGTGCTCCCTCTGGCACAATCTTGCATTTGAGAAACCCTTGCACTGCACACTACTCGGTCTGTGTGCACGACCTGTGTTTGTGCAAGCATTCACATCTTCCTCACAGCGCTTTCTGAGTTCCTCCTTTAACAAACTGACTTGTAAAGGAGGCTTATTCACAGACCTGAGGGCAGGTCACGTCCCACACCAACATATGCAGGCATGGGCAGGCCTCTGTGTTTGCCAAATAATTTTCAGGGTCTGGTTATTTGCCATGTGTTAAATATACAACTTGGTCTGCATTTAAGAAGAGCTCTTTGTATCGCCTGGCTCAGGATTATTGTTTCAAACTGCTTACAATTGGTTACGAGGTGAAACAGCAACAGGAGGCTCTGCGCCAAATCTGGGGTAAGATCGGCTTGAATGACGCAAGAGCTGCTAGCTGACATCACAACTTCTTTATCTTTAAACTGGGTTGCCCCTCTGTTTTGGCCCATATGCTCACAATGAATCTTGAGCATCTGGATCCAGAGGCGGTCGTGTGCCAGTTGGTGTTAAGAACCTTTTATCCTTTTCACACACTGGATGTTTATCGGGCCATGTTGGCTCACAAGCTGAGCCAACATGGCCCGTGTGTGTATACACTGAGTTGCCAGGCTTGTCCCATTGACACACTTGAGCATCTACAGAGCAGCTCAGTCCTGCTGTCCTGTGGGTTAAATCAACACTGGAAAAAACAGAGCTCACACACTGCAGAACTCCCAGTTTTTACTTATTTATTTGTAACACGTCTTCAATAGGTAAAAATTGGCTGAGCACATTTTTTTTCCGTCTCAACAGCTGGCCCACACTGTGGTGTGGATTTTTTTTCCCGTATTTAAATCAAAGCTGAGCAACGCCCCACTGTGGTTTTGCACGTGGCACAGAATAGCGCATTGGGCAGAGCTCAGTACTAACTCGGGCTGATTCCTGCTGGAGTTGCCAGTCCTAAAAGTGTATGCACTGATCTCACTGTACAGTGGAACACGTGCAAACGTACAATGCCAGCGCGGCTCGTGCAGCAGCACAGTGGACGAGCCTTTGGTGGCTTTTTGTCGAAGCGTTTTATTGTAGTTTGTAAATTAAACTGTGCAGTTCCCTCAAAAAGCCATTTACCTGCACTTTGCTCTACATAAAGAGGTAAAAATTGACTTAATTAAAAAAAAAAAAACGTCAACCAAAAAACAATTTTCACATTTGCATTGTTAATACTGATGTGTTACAGTGGCGATTTAAGACATATTTTGAGCAAAATGCACGTGTTTAGAGGTGGAGGTTTAAAGCTGGAGAATCAATTCAGATTGGTATCTCCATATTTTGTGTGCAGATTATGAATTCTTTAAAGTATTATTATTATTATTATTATTATTATTATTATTATCAAGTTTGATTAAATGTGAAATTCTGTCCATGTAGGCAACAACAAATGTGTGATTTTTGATGACTTATCACAGCTAATTGGTGAATCATCAGCAAACAATGGAAATGACCCAGTTCAATGGCAGACTGTTGGTAGACTATTGGAAGTCTGTTGGCAGACTTGTAGCAAACTTCTGGCAGACTGTTTGCAGACTGTTGGCAGTCTGTTGGAAGACTGTTGGCAGTCTGTTGGCAGACTTTTAGTAGATTGTTTGCAGACTTGTAGCAGACTTCTGGCAGACTGTTGGTAGACTATTAGTAGAGTTGTGGCAGACTGTTGGCAGTCTGTTGGAAGACTGTTGGCAGACTTTTAGTAGATTGTTTGCAGACTGATTCTGTCTTAGCAATATCTCAGTAGGTTTGGCAGCAAAAAATAACCGAAGTGAGATAACTACACCATAATAGATAAAACAAATACTGATAAAGTTGAACTTGAAGGACATAATATATATTGTTGGGTGTCTGGTGTTCAAACCTCTACATGTGTTTCTGATTGTGCAGCTCTGAAAATATATTATCTATGATGAAACCAACACTCAACCCTTCATGTAAGCATTCCTCGTTAAAACCTGCCAAAGATTTTTGTGATGCTTGTGAGAAGACCAAGTGTTAAAATGAGCAGAAGTCTGATTTTGAAAGGATGTGACTTCTTGAATTATGCGCCACTGAAGAATGTCTGAGCCTTTGGCCTTGGTGTTATTTATTTATAGGTGTGTTTGGCTGTGTAATAGTCTGCCGTTCTGGCTGTAGCTTATATGCATAACCCGAGTAATAGCAGCTTGGCCTAAGGCTCCACAGCCTAGCATTATCCCTGCACACAACAATAGCTCTGGGAGTGCTAGGTCTATTTTAAGCCTGCTCCTACTCACAATTTGATGTTTCAATACACACAAATCAAAGCCTTCAAACAGATGCTGCCCACACACTAGAGACCCTTTGAAACTTCACGTCTATCACGGCTGCTCACATTTCTCAGCGTACGTCCTCCGGTGGTTTTCGGAAAGGGAGTTTCTGTGCTTTGTTCATCTAATATTCACTTCAGTTGTACGCTAATAGTGAAGAGAGACTTGACTGCTCGCTCTTGGTGTCCTCTCTCCCGTTACCTTTGTTGGCATGTTCTTTTTCTATCTTTTTTTCTCCATCTCTGGCGTTTGATTCTCCACTTCACTGTGATGTAACTCTGACAGATAACATGGGCTCCTCCGGCAGCGTTTCCAGGTGCATGCCTCGTGCTTCTTCCCTCATTTATGTGCCAATGTCAAGAGACAGATAATGCGGGATGCGATTATTGCTGTGTCTTTACGACAGCGTGCCTCAGACTGCTGCATTAAGATCTCCCAGCTGTGTGTGAGGTGATGGTGGCTTTATGAGCACATGTGAGGCATAATTGAGTTGTTCCAGAGTGGTAGTTGTAGTAAGAGGTATCCCAGGCTGCCTGGGACGGGCTGATAAGCTGCTCTCTAGACCAGAACTCCTACTCAAGCCACAGGTGACCCTACACACTCATCCCGAGCTTGCATGTGTGTGTCTAAGTGTCTGGATTCTTGCCCGCAAGGTATTACTCCCTCTTGCCTGTAGGCCCTTAGAGAAATTCATGTGTAAGCTCTGCTCAGGCTCCAGAGATTAATGTCTTTTCTCCTGCAGAGCTGAGAAAGGGATTCATATATGAGTTCTCTCATCTTGCACTGAATATTCACACACCTCAGAGTCTCAAAGGAGCAACGAAAGATAATTAATTTCAGGATGCTTCTTTTTTTTGCTATGTATGGTTTGTTCCTGAGAATTGTTGCAGTCTCCTCGACACTCCTCTGCTGCCTCACCGAGTGACAACCTGCCAAGTGACAGTGAATGAAGCAGCCTGTGATAAAGGGAACAGCAGCAGCTTAGTTTGCTGATAATACTGGCCAGTAAATTCTGGGCTACATAGTACCTGCACACGCAGGTACTCGAGCGCTGTGCACCTGGTGCTTTGTGTCATATCCAGTGAGATGGAAGCTGGTGGGCCGCAACCTAAAGACGGCCTCCTGTCAACTTCAAACGCTCTGAAGGAGCAGCGAGGGCCAGGCAGCGTTCTTTTGAAGCTGTGCACTCGTCCTCCTCTCTGGACCCTTTCTGTCCCACCTATTGTAGACCTTTTCCTTCCACCTTGTCCCCCTTCAGCTCAACCCACCCTCCCTCTCTTTGTCTTTTTCTCTCTATTTTCAGTGTCTTCAAAAAGCCTCTTCCTCACCCTGCCTCTTATTATTTATGTACCGGCGGCACAGATTTAATCAGGTGTGTGTGTGTGTGTGTGTGTGTGTGTGTGTGTGCGCATTTTTGTAAGTGGCAGCAGTCAGATGGGCCTGTCAGAGACAGCATATGGCATGTGTGAGTGACACAAAAACTATCTACATACAGCGTGTGCAGCTTTGTGTTAGCTGTTCTGCAGGGTGGGAGGGTTTTCTTATTTTCTATAGAGTAACGATGAGTTCGATTTAGTTTGTTCATGCCCTCACGTTGTTCTCAAACAAAGCTCTGAGTTGCGTTGAAGTAATTACAGAGACTTAACGGCCGAGTCAGACTGGTTTACAGGTTACAGGTTTGCTGAAAGTGAAAATATTACTGTAATGCATAAAATCAGTCTGTTGGTGTCTTTGTCTGTAAACTCCTCCGAGACCATCTGCACTCAAACTTGAACTACAGGTGCTTTACTACTTATCTGATGGTTCTCATCTATATCAGGCATTAAAAATGCATCAAGTTGCCTAGCAACAGATGAAAACTATTCGTTTTTAGCATTTATGAACTTTCAACACCTCATAAAAAAAATGTGTTTCAGGGGAGTGACATCAAACTCATATCCACAAAAGTTTCATTATGCATGGCTAGCAACCGCCTAGCAACAGGCCAAAATTACACTTTTTAGCATATATGCAATGTCTGTCTATCTAGAAATAAAATATTCATTTCAAATTTTAAGTATATCAGTTTATCAACAGCATGAACAGGCCAAACAGTATAATAGCACAGAGCCGTATTCGTATCGCCGATGTTCCAGGTAGATCAGATCACCAATCTGATATTTGGATTGGATATCCGGACTGGAAAAGGTCGATGCTGATGCGGTGAACGTGGCTCCCTGTTGCTCTGCGTTTGCTGTGTCACAGTCAGTAGCAGAGCAGCATTTGCTCATGTAGAGAGACTTTATCGTTCATTTTATGCATCGCAGTCCTGTTTACACTTTTGTTGTTGATCCTGATGATGTTAACAGTCCATATAAGAATAATCGCAGTGTCTTCCTCAGAGTAGGAACACCTCGCTCATTTAACACAGCTATTGGATTTTTACTCTGTGTCAACAGATCAGTGCATCCTTATATCATGGTGCCCGATATGCAAAACAATTTTTTTTGTTTGTTTATTTTTAATGGATGGTAACACAAATTGGTGTAATCTAGGGAAGGGTTTATCTCTTCAGCAATGTTGGCTTCATGTAGCAGAGAAGCATCACTACTGAGCAGATAGTGGTGCAATAATCACATTAACTTGCTATGTAGTTCCCATAAAATCCCATCACTTCTCCTTTTCTGTGTAACTTCATAAATACAGCTAGTCAGACATTTACATTCATGAACTTTGGACAGACAGTTGAACAAATCAGGGAGGGGTCATCTGAAGTTGCCTTTTTCTCCTACATTTCAGATAACTCATGATATACATGCACTGTCACTACTGGAAACGCTTGGTGTAATTTTAGGTGAGGTTTCTAATGAGCTATTTATATATAGTAATATGTACCTATTCTTTTTATGTTGAATTTTTTGCAGGATATTAGAAGAAGGGGTAGTTTCAGCAGCTTTGGCAGATTTTGATGCCAGATGTTTGGACTCGTGACCCCCTGAGGTTGGTTTGTGTCTCCTCCCCTGTCCTTGAACTTGGTATTTTTCGTTTGCAGCCACTTATACTGGGGATTATATTAATATTATCTTCTCACTAATAAAAATCAGCATTGCTATCTGGCACAAAATCTATGCGGGCTGTGCTGTAATTAGTTTTTAGTTTAACTCTGCAATTAATGACTGTGATAAGTGCAGAGTCATTAACTCTGTATTAATGAATCCAAAGACTAAATAACACCTGAACTGTGTCACTGATCAGCCCACCTGCAGCTCCTGTGATACTGGTAGAGTTCAGCTAATTATTTTTGGTTGTTTAGACCAACAGCTTCACTCTCTTAGCTCACCCGTTAATTTAGTTTTCACAGACACAGTGTATTTTACACTGGCAGTTTCACGGCCCACTGCAGACAGACGGCAAACATCTATCGGAGGAACATAGTTTGGCATTTAGCAAAAGAGGGAACTGGACATTTAACAGCTGGAGACAAACAGAACTTTGAGGGTGGTGAATATTCACCAAGCAGCCAAAGGTACGGATGCTGATGTTGCTGCTTGCGCAGGCAACCAAGAGGTTTTCTATAAACATCACTTAGTAATGTTTTCAGATCAAAAGTCCAAATATTCAGGTGTGACTAGCTCTGTAAGTTTTCACATTTAAATACATTTGTGTTCAGTTTCACAAAACACATTTATTTATTTATGCATTTCTTTTAGTTTTTTTAGGTGTTTTGTATAACAAGAATAAAAAGCATAAAGCATATATCAGATGGGTTATGCTCTTTATTTACCCTGCACTGCACCCCTGCTGCTGCTGCTCCATGTATTTAATGGCAGTGGCTATTTTTAGCTCTGAAAGAAACTCTTATGAGGAAGTAATAACCTGCAGCATGCGCTATAAATGTGCATTTCTCTTTCTACTGAGCCTCTTAACGCCAGGTGTGAATTCACACTTCTGTGAAGTGTGCTTTGGTTTCCTGATTCAGAGGGATGGAAAGGATGGGAAAATGAAGACAAGTCATCTCTGAGGGTTGTGCTGCATGGAAAAAAAACAACATAAACGACATTTTGCACCGATCGGGAGTCGCCATAAAAGCTCAAACCGTCGATCATGTTTGACAGAGCGCCGTAAAAACAACAGCGCTGTTCGTTTTATTGTGTCTGTCGTGAATACGAAGTCTTGTTTTCTCTCTCTGTGCAGGTGAGAGTGCGATGAGGAGAAGTTTCAGAGTGTGAGGCCATGGGCTGCACCTCGGCCAAGCAGGTGTCGGCCGTGCCCAGCGATGAGGAGGGACGCGGCAAGGCCTACAGCAATGGCGACGTCTTCACCGGTCAGTTCGCGAACGGATGTCAATAAAATCTTCACTGCTCCATTTCACTCAGCTGATTGCTCAGCGTGGACCCATTACCCCGCCTGCCCACACAATATACATCCTCATTGTTACAGCTCACGGTACTTCGGCGGAGTGTAAAGTTCTCCAATTCAGACAATAACTGTCAACACCGCCGCTTTTATTGGAGATGTCTGTTGACAGTTCGTGTAAGAGAGGAAGTAACCAGTTAGTGAGATGACGGCGTTGAGTCGTGTCCTTGGATGGGACCTGGCGTGTTCGTTCCATCTCCATATTGCTATTCTTGCGTTTTTATTAGAGTAGAACAACAGAGAAACGTCTTCTCGCTGACATCAAATGCTAAAAATGTAAAAAGTGAAGGTTTCTGAAACTGTAAATGGTAAACTGCTGTCACAAAGCAGACAAAGGCTATTTGATGGGCATCATGAGTCCATACTGCTTTGGTAACCAGCCAGAAAGGTTTGAAAACAGCTGGATTAGCTCAAAAGAACAACAGTTTTAACAATGCTCACTTTCTACAAATGTGTCTCCCAAACACGACCTAATTTTGTAGATTTGATTAATAAAAAATGCAGAGAGATTCATTAGTAATGAATATACTACAGTCCTTAGTTGCTCCCTTTGCTTTAGCAGCGTGTAGCCGGCTGTTGTGTAATGAGGGGCAGGAATAAAAGCTGGAGCCGGAGAGAGATGATGGGTGGCGGAGGGATTAACAGCGATTAAGAATTAGGAGCAACACTCTGGTATAGCTGCAGGCGGGTGAATGGATGTGGCAGATGATGATCCACAGGAGGTCCCCTCTCTCTGTCTATCTGTCATCCCCCTCTCCCTCTGATCTTTCTAACTCCTCTCCAGCCTCTCACCTCCTCCCTGTAACCCCTTTCTAACTCTGCTCCTGCCCTGTTTCGTGCTCCTCTCTGTTCTCTTTTGCCCTCTCGTCTCCCGCTTTGTCTTCTGAGCAGCGCCAGAACACGGCAAGGAGACATGAAGGAGAGCAATGAGATGAACATTTTTTTTCCTTGAGAGAGGAAGAGAGTGACGTATTTTGGCGCTGCAGGCCTTTTTTTTTCTTTCTTCAATCTATTCTCAACTTCTGTGTCTTCCCGTCCCCCCTTTCAAGGCCTCGCTCTTCTCTTCCTTTTTCTCTCTGTCACACTATTTTGGGTCTCTGCACCCCCTTCTCCTCCCTCCTCCTTCTCTTCCTGCCTTCATCTCCCAGTGTTTCTCCCAGCTCTTTTCCTCTCTTCTTTGGCACAACATTAGGTCAGAACCTTGTGTCCTTTCACATCCCCTCCTCCTTCCTCCCTCTTAGTCCCATCCTATCCCCTAGTCTCACTGTCAGTTGGTTAAAGGGAAATCTGGAATGGCAGTGCATGGGTTGGACTACTATTTGAGTGTGTGTGGGGATATCTTTGTGGGGACCAAAAATTGGACAATTACAATACTTGTGGGGGCCAACAGCCCTTATGGGGACCACACATTTTAAGGCATTTTTGAGGCTCAAAATGTGGTTTTAGCGTCAGGGTTACATTTGGGTTATAGTTATATTTAGGGTAAGGGCTAGGGTTAGGCATTCATTTTTGATGGTTAGGTTAAGGGTAAGGGGCCAGGGAAAGCATTATGTCAATTAGATGTCCCCACAAGATATGAATATCCGAGGTGTGTGTGTGTGTGTGTGTGTGTGTGTGTGTGTGTGTGTGTGTGTGTGTGTGTGTGTGTGTGTGAAGGTAGAGATGGAAGTGACCTGGATTGTGCGGATTAGAGTTATCCCAGGCCTCAAAACCCCAAAAGCATCTCCCTTCTTAATGCCCCCCTTCCTTATCTTCACCCGCTTCGCGTGCACATCTTTCTGCTGTCGCTGTCGTCACATACTGTGCAGTCATTCTTTCCCACTCGACTCGCCGCCCTTTACAACCGCTGCCAAACTGGCTCGCAGCATCCGGTTTACTTCTCATGACTTAGGCGGAAAACACTGGTCGGCTCTGGTCAGCCTACGCACACAAGTGTAACCCCAGCGGGCTGCGCGTCGGTGTGTTTGTATTCACGTATGCGCTGATGTTTTCATATCAGTGTGCTCAGTTAGACAGTAAGCCCTATTCATGCTCATGCAGATCTGCCTCCAACAGATTGTCTGGCAATCAGTCTGTCCTTGTGCCCTCTGTGTGCGTGAGTGTGTATTTGTATGTCCCAGATATTCAGACTCCGGCCGCTAACCCTAACCAACCCCCCAAATGCCCTGCCCTCCCCTCCCCAACCCTCTCTCAGTCGCTCTCACACAATAACCGGAAAAGGCTCAGCTCCATTACACAAACGCTGAGGGGACGACGAGGGAAAATAGCAACACTCTCCACAACATCGTGCTGCTGATGTCTGTAATAATTACAGTCAGAGGAGATTAGAGTGGAGATAGCAAGTATATCTGATTGTATATGTGGCAGCTCAACATTTATAGAAAACAAGGCGGTGTGCAGTTTCAGTGTTTCTCAGTTTTTGTGCTGAAAGGTTCGACTGTCTCACTGAATGAACACGTTACTGTCCTTCTGTGCCACAAGCAGACAACGCTACAATCACTTCCTGGGAGTAAAACGGGATTGCTCAGAAATTATTGTTCAAAGAAACTCGGGGCTTTCTTTATCGGACTGCCGAATGAGAATCAGACCTTGGAAATATTATCGCAGATGAAAAAAACAAAACAGACCAGTTGCTTTCTTGAATTAACCGATTGTGCCGTCGGTTCCCTGTTAAACTCGAGGAACACAAAACACAGCTGACAGCCCAAAGTCACAAAGGACATCGTTTCTGTGTACGTTGCGTGCCGAGTGAAAACGACTCCTCTCTGGGGCAGCGCACAGACCTGAAGGTCACCGGTTCAATCCCTGGGATGGAAAGATAGACTTGGAACCAGAGGTGAGAGCAGCATTAGAAATGAATCCATCAGAGGGGCAGCTCAGAGTCAGAGAGGCAGAAATGGGTTGCACATGTGCAGCAGAGGCAGAGAGGATGATGAAGAAGATTCATGGATGTAGTGAAGGAGGACATGCAGAGGGTCGGTGTGACAGAGGTGGATGCTGGGATGGGGGCAGACGGTCTGCTGTGACGACCACTTATGGAAAAGAAGGAGGAGAAGAAGGTTTTCAGTATTATGAAGGCAGTTCACTTCTTGCTGGTATACATCGCAATGTTAACTTCTGCTGCAGACACAACCTGCTGCAGAGCAGGCTGCGACCTGGAAAGATGCCTCAGACCTCAGTGTGCTGAGAGTAAGAGGAAGTTTTTAAAGTATTGTCTTTCCCTGACGCACTGTTACGTTTCGGTGTGTCAGTGTTTTGTTTTTGCGTGACTGTTATGTATTTCCTGCTTTACTTTGAAAGTCTGTGTTATCTTAGTGTGTTCAGTTTACGTTTTCCCTGTCTCGTCAGTTCTAATTTGCCCCAGCTGTGTTTCCCTCTTGTGGTCCATTTCCTGATTGCTCCCTCTATGTATTTAAACCCTGTGTTTCAGTATGTCATGGTCGCGATCTCCCCCGTGTTGTAAATAGTTTGGTGTGTTTGTTGTAAATAAATAGTCTGTTGTAAATAGTTGTGAATGGGTTTGTTAATATTTTCGTTTGAGACACCTTTGTTTTGGGATTTTGGTGGAGAGCTTTAGTTTTTTTTCTCGTGTGTTTTGCCTTATTTTTATTTTCCTGCGTTGCACCCCGGTTGCCTAGGCCGGGGTGTAACATATGGGGGCTCGTCCGGGATCGCTGGAGGGTCCGAGGGCCGCTTCGGCCGTCCGCCGTTGCTGGAGGGTCCGAGGGAGGACCGCTCCAGCCTTCGTCGTCTGCTGGAGGGTCCGTGGGACCGCTCCAGCCTTCATCAGCCTTCGTCCGTCTTCGCTGGAGGGTCCGTTGGAGGGACCGCTTCAGCCTTCGTCTGCCTTTGCTGGAGGGTCCGAGGGACCGCTTCAGTCTTCGTTTGCCTTCGCTGGGGGGTCCGAGGGACCGCCCCAGCCTTCGTCGTCTGCTGGAGGGTCCGTGGGACCGCTCCAGCCTTCATCAGCCTTCGTCCGTCTTCGCTGGAGGGTCCGTTGGAGGGACCGGTTCAGCCTTCGTCTGCCTTTGCTGGAGGGTCCGAGGCACCGCTTCAGTCTTCGTTTGTCTTCGCTGGAGGGTCCGAGGCACCGCTCCAGCCTTCGTCGTCTGCTGGAGGGTCAGTGGGACCGCTCCAGCCTTCATCAGCCTTCGTCCGTCTTCGCTGGAGGGTCCGTTGGAGGGACCGCTTCAGCCTTCGTCCGCCTTCGCTGGAGGGTCCGAGGCACCGCTCCGGCCTTCGTCCGCCTTCGCTGGAGGGTCCGAGGCACCGCTTCAGTCTTCGTTTGTCTTCGCTGGAGGGTCCGAGGCACCGCTCCAGCCTTCGTCTGCCTTCGCTGGAGGGTCCGTGGGACCGCTCCAGACTTCATCCGTCTTCGCTGGAGGGTCCGTGGGACCGCTCCAGCCTCCACCAGCCTTCATCCGGTTTTGATCAAACATTTCACTTGGGGTTACATGTTTGATTTTTGGGTAGGGGGAAATGTTACGTTTCGGTGTGTCAGTGTTTTGTTTTTGCGTGACTGTTATGTATTTCCTGCTTTACTTTGAAAGTCTGTGTTATCTTAGTGTGTTCAGTTTACGTTTTCCCTGTCTCGTCAGTTCTAATTTGCCCCAGCTGTGTTTCCCTCTTGTGGTCCATTTCCTGATTGCTCCCTCTATGTATTTAAACCCTGTGTTTCAGTATGTCATGGTCGCGATCTCCCCCGTGTTGTAAATAGTTTGGTGTGTTTGTTGTAAATAAATAGTCTGTTGTAAATAGTTGTGAATGGGTTTGTTAATATTTTCGTTTGAGACACCTTTGTTTTGGGATTTTGGTGGAGAGCTTTAGTTTTTTTTCTCGTGTGTTTTGCCTTATTTTTATTTTCCTGCGTTGCACCCCGGTTGCCTAGGCCGGGGTGTAACATATGGGGGCTCGTCCGGGATCGCTGGAGGGTCCGAGGGCCGCTTCGGCCGTCCGCCGTTGCTGGAGGGTCCGAGGGAGGACCGCTCCAGCCTTCGTCGTCTGCTGGAGGGTCCGTGGGACCGCTCCAGCCTTCATCAGCCTTCGTCCGTCTTCGCTGGAGGGTCCGTTGGAGGGACCGCTTCAGCCTTCGTCTGCCTTTGCTGGAGGGTCCGAGGGACCGCTTCAGTCTTCGTTTGCCTTCGCTGGGGGGTCCGAGGGACCGCCCCAGCCTTCGTCGTCTGCTGGAGGGTCCGTGGGACCGCTCCAGCCTTCATCAGCCTTCGTCCGTCTTCGCTGGAGGGTCCGTTGGAGGGACCGCTTCAGCCTTCGTCTGCCTTTGCTGGAGGGTCCGAGGCACCGCTTCAGTCTTCGTTTGTCTTCGCTGGAGGGTCCGAGGCACCGCTCCAGCCTTCGTCGTCTGCTGGAGGGTCAGTGGGACCGCTCCAGCCTTCATCAGCCTTCGTCCGTCTTCGCTGGAGGGTCCGTTGGAGGGACCGCTTCAGCCTTCGTCCGCCTTCGCTGGAGGGTCCGAGGCACCGCTCCGGCCTTCGTCCGCCTTCGCTGGAGGGTCCGAGGCACCGCTTCAGTCTTCGTTTGTCTTCGCTGGAGGGTCCGAGGCACCGCTCCAGCCTTCGTCTGCCTTCGCTGGAGGGTCCGTGGGACCGCTCCAGACTTCATCCGTCTTCGCTGGAGGGTCCGTGGGACCGCTCCAGCCTCCACCAGCCTTCATCCGGTTTTGATCAAACATTTCACTTGGGGTTACATGTTTGATTTTTGGGTAGGGGGAAATGTTACGTTTCGGTGTGTCAGTGTTTTGTTTTTGCGTGACTGTTATGTATTTCCTGCTTTACTTTGAAAGTCTGTGTTATCTTAGTGTGTTCAGTTTACGTTTTCCCTGTCTCGTCAGTTCTAATTTGCCCCAGCTGTGTTTCCCTCTTGTGGTCCATTTCCTGATTGCTCCCTCTATGTATTTAAACCCTGTGTTTCAGTATGTCATGGTCGCGATCTCCCCCGTGTTGTAAATAGTTTGGTGTGTTTGTTGTAAATAAATAGTCTGTTGTAAATAGTTGTGAATGGGTTTGTTAATATTTTCGTTTGAGACACCTTTGTTTTGGGATTTTGGTGGAGAGCTTTAGTTTTTTTTCTCGTGTGTTTTGCCTTATTTTTATTTTCCTGCGTTGCACCCCGGTTGCCTAGGCCGGGGTGTAACACGCACATTAGTAGAAAAATAGATTTCTACTAATTTTATCCTCCCTATCAGCTCTAATATCTGAAAACAAGGCACCTATGTTTGTACTTGTTGACCTTTATATCACATTTGCATGTGCGCTAGGCTGACATTTGAATTGTGCTTTTATACTTGTTCTGTACCTGCTCTCACACTCTCGGGGCTGCAGCTGAGAGATTTTAAAAACCGACACTGTCTTCCGCATATCTGAACACGGATTTCATCTGTCAGATTTTCCCGAGTCTCAGTGAACTCAGTGATGTAATACTAATCAGTTCAATTACACTCCTTCCTTTAAACTTTACAAATGCACCAGCTCTTTGTAGTGATGATCATCCGTACAGAGCTTTTAAACACTGCTCATCTGTCAGTTTTTTCAACTGGTCTGCTGACAATAGGCCTGTCTGTGGTTCTGGTGAATCATACAGCACCGCCTCCGTCATGTGAACGTGATCATTGAGAAACCAGAGGTTAACTTGGGTTGATAATGACCTTTGTGTGACTCCTGACAGCAGATGTTGGGTTAAATGGACCTTGATTTTAAAGGTATGTTGCGTTTTTAATAGAGGGCTCATCAGCAGCTCAGTGGTTAAGTGGGACTGTGTTCAGAGGGGAGGCAAAAAAAACCTGATTCATTCAGTGATCTTCAGAAGCCACAAGCTCCACAGCTGATTACAGAAGTTGAACTGAAGAGGAAGCTAACTCAGAGTCATGCACAGACAGCTCAAATACAGTCCAGCCCTGTGCTGACCTGTTGTTCCTTTCCTCATTTTCTACTGTTAAAATGGTGGATGGTCATACCAACCTTGGTACCAACCACCTGCGGCTGAAATCTTCTGTGAAAGGCAGCCAATCAGAAAGCAGGTTGGTTTAAAGTATGTCCTGAGGTCCAGTATAAGATAAATAAAGATTGTTTTAAGCAGAAAATCACAGGAAGCTACTCTGGAGTCCAACAACAAAATTTGTGGAGCTGGAAATGAGCATTTAAGTGTCTGTGTATGCATATCTGCTCCCATGCACTTCATCATCACGATCATCACTTTATTTCCAAAGCACTTAAAAACAACATAAGTGCTGTAGAAAAAAATGAGAGATCAAGTGTAAAACATTGAATCAGCTACAAGTTCATTCATAAATGCCAGATTTGAAATAGTACTACGCTAAAATCTGAGTTATGTGCTCTTGTTTGCTTTTCTGGCACAATTTCACCTACGTCCCAGGTGCATGGAGAAGTTATTAGGTTACCAGACCAACGCGTTTCGGCTTCATCATGACCCCGATGAAGGCCACAAGCCGACAGGGTCGTGAAAATCGTGCAGCAGCGTTTTTGTAACGGGTGTAGACGTGAGAGGGAGGCAGAGTAACAATAATCCAGACGAGAGGTGATGCCTTTAGGTGGGATCTAGACAGGATGGGCTTGATTTTTGACAGCTGCCTCAACTGAAAGCACTTAAAAACAGGGAGGACTCGACTTGCATGTGGCGGTTAAGTTTTAGGCTGGGGTCCATTTTCACACCTAAATTAGTGAGGCTGGATTTTTCATGTATGGCCAAGGAGGAAAAGTCAAAGGTAGGGATACAGCTGGAGCTACTGGATTTAAAAAGCATGACCCCAATCTTTTTTTCCTTTAAAATTAAGGAAATTCGGTGCCATCCATCCCCTGATGTCACTGGGATAATCAAGGAGAGGCTCTAATGCACACAAGAAGTGTTTAAGCTCTTTATGCATACAGGAGGTCTCATCCGTATGTAAGAGTTCTCTGAAAGTCATGTTTATGCAGTAAAGTTTACTTATTGAATCCATCAGCTCAGCTCGCAGATGAGCAGAGAGCCTGCGCTAATCTTCTCCGCTTGTAACTTTCTCGTTACGACAGATCAGACGAGAGCCTTCATCAAACAAAAGCATGATCTGTCTCAGTGTTGGATATTTCTGAGAAGCTGTCCCAACACTGCAAATTCCACTTAATGTTTTTATTTCTTTTTACGTGAAGTTTGACTGTTTTCACACAGATGAGACTTTCCTCAGGTTCCTTTCATCTTGGAAGAGTTTTAGTGACAGTGAGAGACAAGCTGTAACTGACTTTCATTTGTGAGCAGCTGTGTCAGTCTCTGGAAACACATATCGGCACCCGGCGTGTCTCCTGCATCTCTTACTTACTTTACTGATTAATCATGAGTCAATAACTTTTATTAGTTGTGTTATCAGTTTGCTATTTCGGTGATAATGTGTGGGAGTATTACTCAGAGATGAGATATCAGAGTATCTTTTTGGCATTTTAATAAACACGTAAGGGCTCTGAGTCAGTCGTGACCTCTCAGTCTAATCTAATACGGACATCTAATTAGCCAATCACATGGCAGGAATTCAGGGCACTGAGGCGTGTAGACATTTTCAAGATGTCCTGAAGTTCAGACTAATTGCCAGGGTGGGGAAGGAAGGTGATTTTAAGTGACTGTAAATGTAGTTGTTGGTGTGAGTGCTTCAGATACTGTTGCTCTGCTGGGATTTTCCGACGTGGCCGTCTCCGCCGTCACAGAGATGATATGATTCGACTGGTTTGGCTGCTTTGAGCTGAAGGAAGGCAACAATAACTCAAATAACCACTCATTACAAACTAGGTGTGCAGAAGAACATCTCTGAATCCGTAGCATGTTGAAGCTTGAAGCACATGGGCTGCAACGGCTCCTGTGAGCTACATACAGGAAAGTGAAGCTGCAGTCTGCACCAGCTCACCCAGCTAACATTCACACATTCACACTTCAGTTGTTGCATGCAGACTGGAGTCAAACCACCAACTTTCCGATTAGTAGGCAACCTGCTCTACCACCTGAGCTAAAGCCACCCCAGGCTTTCTGACGCTGATGCTTTGAGTAGAAAAGCTCTATGTAAGAGCCAGTCCACACCGTACCCATCTTCCGATAGCTCAGATAGTCTCAAACTGGTTTGTTCGTGATGATGAATCTGATCCAATAGAGCAACTTTAGGATGCGGTAAACGTCATGGATGCAGCAGCTGTCAGGGATGTTTCCAGCAGTGTGCTGAATCTGTGCCATAAAGTATAAAGATGGTTCTGAAGCATTAGCAAGGTGTTGCCTAATGTGTTCCCACAGCCAGTGCTTTAGTTCAGTTGTAGTTAACTGTATAACCTTCCTCCGATAGTTCAGTGACTCCAGCTGAAATGTTAAACGGGCCTTGCAGTAATAAACTGTTTGAGATCGTTCTCTTCCTGCTTTTCATCGTTTTATCCCTGCCGGCAAGATTTCTGTTCAAAATATCATAAACAATTATTTTTCTCTCTTCTCCTTTCAAAGCTGATAGTCATTTCATTGGAGCGATGGTTGGTGTGTGTGCGCCTGTTTAGAGATGAGGGTTCGCGTTCAGGTGTGAGTGTCACGACCAGACCGATGATGGCTTGTAGCCAGGCTGGCTGAGAGGGAGGACACACAGCAGGAAGGACAGAGTGACATAGCCACAGGACAGGCCAGCGAGAGCTATGAGAGCAGACACACACACACACGCTTAAATAAGGCGATTTAAATGACTCATACCCAAACAAACACTGCACTCGCATGAAATGACAAACGTGCTGATTCAAAGACGTTTCCATTTCTATCTGCAATGAAACATGCTTGTGCACACACACACATGTGAACACACGCGCGCACACACTCTGACTGCTGGTATCTTAAGGTCAGCGCGGAGCGCCGCTCTGTAATCAGAGATGTGAACGACGTCCACATCACAAAATCGCGGCTTCTCAAAATAGTTCTTCCCTTTCATCTCTCCCCTCTCCGACGGGCTCCCTCCCTCTCACCCAAAGCGAGCCCAGCATCGATGTGACGAAACACCCATGTCATCTCTTGTGACACAGCGTGCCACGCGCACGCACGCACGCACGCTTCACATACAACTCGCACAGCGTGACCACTTTCTTTGCTCCTATCTAAATCGAAGCCAAGTCTGTGATGTGATGACTCTTGATTGGTGCAAGCTGGGTCACTTTGATCTGTCTACCGTTTATCGTCGCGTTCAGCTGCCATCCTGTGACAGAAGCAGAACATTCAAACACTTTAACCTCTCAGGCTGCAGCTCACCCAAATTATAATGCCACATGCTCCTCAATGCTTGCTTTAAAATTCCAGTTTAGGCTGATTTAGTGTAAATCCAGCAGCTGCTGCTAATTTTACCCCCTCTGTTCGTTTGTCTCTGCCCTAAAAAAACAGATTATATAGCTTGAAATTGATGCTGTTGCCCCTCTGCCATCAGGAGAGCAGAGGAAATAGCTCTTAGTACTGTTTCCTACAGTAGCACCGTATGCACTTGTGTTTACAGAGCAGACCTGAGCTCGGTGAGCCTGTGCTGTGTTACAGCGCCGTATGTGTGTGTTTGTCGGCATGTTCAGACAGGAGCTGCTTTGCTCCGACTCGTTTACATTCCTGAGACAAACAGCAGAAAAGGAGCTGGCATTTGTTTCTCTCGTCTCTTTCTCTTCATCTCTGCCAGCGTTCTCTCTTTCTCTCGCTAATTATTTCGGCTCTAAAGACACACGTGCGCGATGTAAAAACACAGGTGATCGTGGGCTTAAGCACACATCAGGTGAGGAGTTGGGCGAACCCTTCAGCCGGGTACGCGGGGGCACAGACGGACGTCACGCCGACAGACACGCTGCAGAGAGAGCGTGGGGGCAAAATACAAAGTGTGTAAGAGATAAAGCCACTGGTACTTATCGCCTTCTCAGCTGCTTTATCAGTTACGAGGTAGTCAGCAGAGCTTGTGTTGTTGCTCAAGGTTAGGCGGGGCTCGGGGTTACGCAAATGTGCCGTACATATCATTTCACGTTACGGTCACTCTTATTAAGAGCTTGTCTAAAGGTCCTAAAACCATTCCAATGCGTCCCACATCACTGATCATTAATAATCATCAATAAACATGATAAACACATGGCTGGCAGTAGGCCTCATCATACTGGAACTGTACAGTGTGTTCACTTTGGTCTTTAAAGGCTCATTAATGTCATCTAAAATACAACAAGAAGCAGCCAGAGAGCACAAACATCTGCCCAGGCAGCTCGCTCTCTGGGCACTGTGTACTTTTAAGGGAATAGTAGAGTATCTTCCATATATTCATGTGCATATAGTACACATGTAGCATTCACTCCATCGGTTACACATTTAGTAATTGTACATTTATTGAAACGGTTCTAATCTGTTACTGTTATGTGTCTAAAAAAAGTCATAATAAAGTAACACGATCCCTGTGTGACATTCCCTGTAAGCATGTTGTCAGTGCAACATTTAAATAACTCAGGTCCTGACCTTCAGATCAGTCTGTTCACCATAAAGGAGGATCAGAGGTCAAATCTGACATTTGAAATCTTACTTTTTATATTTTGACCATACAGGGAGTGCAGAATTATTAGGCAAATGAGTATTTTGTCCACATCATCCTCTTCATGCATGTTGTCTTACTCCAAGCTGTATAGGCTCGAAAGCCTACTACCAATTAAGCATATTAGGTGATGTGCATCTCTGTAATGAGAAGGGGTGTGGTCTAATGACATCAACACCCTATATCAGGTGTGCATAATTATTAGGCAACGTCCTTTCCTTTGGCAAAATGGGTCAAAAGAAGGACTTGACAGGCTCAGAAAAGTCAAAAATAGTGAGATATCTTGCAGAGGGATGCAGCAGTCTCAAAATTGCAAAGCTTCTGAAAGCGTGATCATCGAACAATCAAGCGTTTCATTCAAAATAGTCAACAGGGTCGCAAGAAGCGTGTGGAAAAACCAAGGCGCAAAATAACTGCCCATGAACTGAGAAAAGTCAAGCGTGCAGCTGCCAAGATGCCACTTGCCACCAGTTTGGCCATATTTCAGAGCTGCAACATCACTGGAGTGCCCAAAAGCACAAGGTGTGCAATACTCAGAGACATGGCCAAGGTAAGAAAGGCTGAAAGACGACCACCACTGAACAAGACACACAAGCTGAAACGTCAAGACTGGGCCAAGAAATATCTCAAGACTGATTTTTCTAAGGTTTTATGGACTGATGAAATGAGAGTGAGTCTTGATGGGCCAGATGGATGGGCCCGTGGCTGGATTGGTAAAGGGCAGAGAGCTCCAGTCCGACTCAGACGCCAGCAAGGTGGAGGTGGAGTACTGGTTTGGGCTGGTATCATCAAAGATGAGCTTGTGGGGCCTTTTCGGGTTGAGGATGGAGTCAAGCTCAACTCCCAGTCCTACTACCAGTTTCTGGAAGACACCTTCTTCAAGCAGTGGTACAGGAAGAAGTCTGCATCCTTCAAGAAAAACATGATTTTCATGCAGGACAATGCTCCATCACACGCGTCCAAGTACTCCACAGCGTGGCTGGCAAGAAAGGGTATAAAAGAAGAAAAACTAATGACATGGCCTCCTTGTTCACCCGATCTGAACCCCATTGAGAACCTGTGGTCCATCATCAAATGTGAGATTTACAAGGAGGGAAACCAGTACACCTCTCTGAACAGTGTCTGGGAGGCTGTGGTTGCTGCTGCACGCAATGTTGATGGTGAACAGATCAAAACACTGACAGAATCCATGGATGGCAGGCTTTTGAGTGTCCTTGCAAAGAAAGGTGGCTATATTGGTCGCTGATTTGTTTTTGTTTTGTTTTTGAATGTCAGAAATGTATATTTGTGAATGTGGAGATGTTATATTGGTTTCACTGGTAAAAATAAATAATTGAAATGGGTATATATTTGTTTTTTGTTAAGTTGCCTAATAATTATGCACAGTAATAGTCACCTGCACACACAGATATCCCCCTAAAATAGCTAAAACTAAAAACAAACTAAAAACTACTTCCAAAAACATTCAGCTTTGATATTAATGAGTTTTTTGGATTCATTGAGAACATGGTTGTTGTTTAATAACAAAATTATTCCTCAAAAATACAACTTTCCTAATAATTCTGCACTCCCTGTATGCACACGTTCTAAGGCTTTTTGTCAGTTTTCATGACAAAATCATGAAGTTGACCTTGAAGGCCTCGATGGACACGAGCCAGGTTGTAAACACGACCCCGCTCTACGCCCCCCACAAAGTTTGATCACATGGCATTCAAAACTCTTCAAGCGATCGCGTTCGTGGACACAGTGAAAACCAGAAACAGAACCACCCGAGTGGAAGTCATAAAGGACTGTGATATTTGTTTATGGACTTAATGATAAGATCCGTAATGAGTATCGGCTGTCGATCGTTAGTCTGCACAGTTTGCACTTGTGTGGGTTGACTGTGTGCATCGCGATATCTTAGCTGTTCTTGGGCTAATCATCGGGGCTCGGACGGTATCGGGAAAATAACTTTGGATGATTTATTGCCCTGAGTCTGAGCTGTGGGCTTGATTGAGGCCGGACGTTCTGGGCGCGGTGGTTGAACCGTGCAGATGGTTGCGCCGTTTGGTGACGGCCAACGCTCTTGCTGCCTCTGAGTTTGTCTTAACTGTCTTAACCGTCTAAGCTGTCCATGAAGCCCAGAAGCTGTTTAACTGATCTTAAATCCCCTGCAGCTTACTCCTCCTTATCGCCTCTTTTTTCTTCCCCCCCCTTTTCGTCTCCTCTCATTTCACATACCCACTACTCACTTATTCTCCCTCGGTGTCTGCCCGTCGTTGCTTTCTCTCTCATCAGATGAATTGCTGTAGCTAAAATGGAAACTTGTGTCCTCCTGCTTATCCCTCAGCTGTCATCTCCACTTTTCAGTACACCCCATCAGGTCATAGTTATCAGATTACCTTGAACCAATTATAACAACAATCAATGGAATAGTCGCTGGCCATGTTGCTGTTGCAGCGAGGTTACAGTAAGGCTGACGAGCCGTTCTTAAACTATTTCTGAAAGGAATTTGGTCCCTGTTTCTTCTGATAAATGCAACTTATTGTTCTTTCCTCCCTCCTTTAATCATCCCTCATTCTCTCTCTTTCCAGACGAATACAAGAAGGGAGTGGAGGAGGTGAAGTACATGAGAGGGGATGAAAACCGAGTGAATGCACGCAACCAGGAGAACCTGGTGAGACACACAAACACGCACACACCATCCGCTGACAGCCTGTCATCGGCTCACAGACTCGCAGACCTTTTCCTGACAGTCCATCAGATGAGGCGAACAGACTGCTGTTTGTGTCCAGAGGCGGCTCCATCAGCCTGACCAGCCTGCACGCACACACACATTGTCTTAGTGCAAAAAACACACACAAAACTTGCCTCGCATGCAGGTAGAAACAACATGAGGCGTGTGTGGAATGTGTGGGCTGATCGCTCGGTTGGTTTCACTCCCTCCTGCAAAACTTTTAGGTCTTCAGTGGTGCAAAGACGTACTATATCGTGACTGGGAAAGTCATTCTGCTTCAGAAATTTGCAGAACAGCTTCCCTGTTACATAATAATGTTTGGATGCATTATTCCTCAAAAGGTGAAACTTGCAAAAACAGGTTTTTATCCTCTCCAGATCACTAACTGACTGAAAAGAATGAGCGTCATGTAAATTAGGTCTGCCTTCATATTCAGGTTCACGTTATTTTATTTTACCTGTAGGTAGTTTTGGTCTGCAGTCATGAGTCATACTGTCTCACATGCGCATTTTCAGTACAGACACACACAACAGATAAGGACTGTATTCAATGCAGTTTTATTTATATAGCGCCAAATGAGTTGTTGTAAGACACAAGCTGCGTTTTTACATAGCCCGGTCCGTCTGCCGTTTGCGGTCTGACCAGCATCCGTGTAGCTGCTTGCTCTCACAAAGTAATCCTCACTCAGAGACTCAGAGGTGGAAAATGCATGATGCGGAAACACAGCAGGAAACGCATGCATGGTGATCAACCTTCATCAGAGCCGATAATCAGTTTTATTAGGCATACATACATTATGCCTCTTTCCCGTGTCCCACGCCCGTCACGCAGTGCCGTCTGGGTGAGGATTGTAATTTGATAATCCAGGTTTGATGTGACATTTGCTTCCAGTGATGTAGCTGTTTGTTTTAAACGTATCTATCAGCTGATAATGAAAACTAATGGTGTGCATGTGCGTGCGTTTTCAGGAGAAGAGTAATGTCCAGCACAAGGGCAAACAGCAGAAAGAGGTTCCTGCACCAAACATCAAATCCAAGTAAGTCATGAGTAGCGGGTTTAATCTCGTAAACATGCAGTGGGAATAAATAATAACATCTATTCTTTATGGGCAACTTCGGTAATTTGAATGACAAATGTCAAAGGTACAGTTTGCTCACATTACGTAATATATTTTCTTTTTGTTTTGTGACAGAGGAAGCCACAGTTTCTCTTTCTGTTTCCACGCTGATTTCGTCTGTTTTCAACGTTCAAAATGAACTGTTGAGCCGGAGGTTCTTAAACTGTGGCGGGGGCCCCCTCTCAGAGCCATGCAGCCAGTAGAAAGGGGACCTAGAAAAATGTGAAATAATCTTGCGAATGAAAAATAAGCCGAAGTTATCAGGCTGAACGTTATTTCACTCGAATTCAAGCCGGAGCCTTTTTATTCTGACGAGTTCTAATGAAAACAAACAGAAATGATTACTGAATCTGGCTGAACTGATGCGTTCATAAGCGGCTGCTTCCATTAAGTTGTCACCTCAGTATGTTAATGTTATGACGTGAAGCGAGCGATATTTTGTGTCTGGCTTTTGTAATCCTGCCTCGTGGCCGGCCCCCGCTGCGTGCATGTTGATGAGCCTCTGCGTGCGTACATCACGGCTGCTGCCGGCTGCAGTCTTTAGTCTTTTGCTGCATTAATTCTTTATTAAATGATCTTTTAAAATCCTCCAAACAGAACTGTTTCTCACACTGCGGTGAGGGATGTGTGTGCGTGTCTGTGCTGTATGTGTGTGTGGGGGGGTTGTAATGGAAAATTCTCATGATGTATTTGTTGCCTCCCCCCTCCTCCTCATCTCCATCCTCCAACTTCCTCTCCCCCCCTCTCTAACTTTTCCATTTGTGTCTGTGTCTCTCAGCATTCACACGTCAGAAAGCCAGCAGGAATTTTTCAGGATGCTGGATGAGAAGATTGAGAAGGTGAGGAGGCCGGAAGTGGGGTTTGTTGGGGAGGGTTGCAGTGAAGGAGGGGCAGGGCATTTAAAATAACAGCTGGATCCTAAACCATTAAACATCTCCCTCACTGAGGGGGAGGAACAGGTGATCGCCACGGTGATGAGCGCTCGCTGCTCTTAGTCTGCCTCTTGAATTACGCTGCAAGCTCATAAACAGTCAGAAGCACCCAAAGTGAAATGAGTAATCCTCGATTCAGCTTCGCTATGACGGATTAAAATTTTCACCTCGGCCTTGAAACGTGGATGAGGAAATGTAGCTACAGCGTGAAGATAGTAAAATGTTGGTGTATTCGATATATTTCA
Organism: Mchenga conophoros; assembly: GCF_057382185.1. Classification (NCBI taxonomy): domain Eukaryota; kingdom Metazoa; phylum Chordata; class Actinopteri; order Cichliformes; family Cichlidae; genus Mchenga; species Mchenga conophoros. Next base: position 11,493,737 of record NC_140547.1, on the reverse strand, counting down.
AACATCTGGAGTTGATTCCAGGAGTTGCGAATAAAAGTTGCATCCTGGGACCTGTTTTGGTTGCAGCTGAAATCGGAGAGTACGTCCATGTAGGTTTTTGGTCACCGTGGTCTTTTTCAAAGGCGTTCCTTCTCATCCATCAGACCCCAAGGAGCCTCTTGGATGAGAGGTGGAACATTTTTTTAAATAACGTAAAGAAGTGCAGTCATCTTCGCTTTTAAACTGTTATGAAACTTGGAGAAGTTTGAATGTTCCCTGCAAATTATGAGTGACCAAATCACGGGGAGGTGCAACTGCCAGCAACCGCTCTGCAACCGGTCTCTAGGCCTGTGTGACGGGGACCTAAAATCAGACTGGATGTTGCCTCCAAACAGTCACAGCTATTATGGTCTGTGACTGCAGTGTGTGTAGTTAAAGCCGTGTTCCAGCCATGCCACAGATTTAATGCGATTCTATAAATCAGCTCTGTGACTTGTTTGACGTCAACAGAGAGCTACACAAATGAGAATGACGGCGAATGCTGGAGGAAAAAACAGATTTCCAGATGAATGATAGTGATACTTGCTGCAGAGTCTGATGGATAGGGTTACATGATGGATTTTTACTAGGCTGCTGTTTTCTTGTATAAATGCAATCGGGTCATAATATGTTAATGTGGCCCAAAAATAAAGCCCGTTAACAGAGCTTTAATTACTGTCTGGTGTTTTAATCAAAACATTATGAGTGCAATCTGCAAATCTGAAAAAAGAAAACATATCTGTCACATTAATGTTGAAGTAAAAGTCTTTTAATTTGAAAAGCATCATTACTATAAAGTAATACAGAGTGGAAATATTACAGTACTGCACTCGGCGTCCTTCTGAGGCATCCTGTGATTTCAGAGCTTTTTTGAGGAGAGTTGGAGAAGCTCTGCAGAGGAAAGGAGAGCAGCTAGTTTAGCCCACCTTTGAGCACTTTATCGGGTGATGGTGGTCTGTGTAAACGAGGTGGTGTAACAGGTGTCGGCTCTTCTCATAGTCATGCTTTTGTTTGCAGGGACGAGACTACTGTTCGGAGGAGGAGGAGGAGGAAGATGGGACATAGCACAGAGGCCCCCAGGAGTCACCCCCACAGAGAGCCTCACCGTGTGTGTGTGTGTGTGTGTGTGTGTGTGTGTGTGTGTGTGTGTCTGAGAGAGCGCTAAATCAGTGTTTGACCAATGGGGTGTTGACAGGACACTTTATGTTGGTATGATTTTGTGAGTTGTTGAACATGTGGCAAAGATAATACTTTAAATACAAGCGAAAGAGTGGGGGATGCTTGAGACAGAGAGAGAGAATGGCATAAAGAAAACTTTCTTCAGAGACTATACACAGCCCTCCTTACTTAGCGCCTCACCCCTTCAGGCCCCGGGTGGACAGATGGAGGTGGCGAGGGATGAAGTGACAGGCAGATGAAAGGAGGGAGGGATGGAGGATGACGCAGTGACGGATGTGCACACATCGCGTGAACTCGCCTCTGACGGGTTGGGCACGGCCGTTTCCTCGAGCTGGATAAAGGCGGCTTCGCAGGCCTCCATCTGTCCTCCTGTCTGTCTGTCTGTCTGTCTATATTTAACCTCTGCAATTGGACAAAAGAACTTCCCAAATACGGAGGCCCAGGAAGGAGGAACATGTTGGTGGGTGTCTCGAGATGCACGAGTGGAGAAGAAAGAGCGCAGGGAAGGAGATATCTAACACTACCAGGATCCACACTGAACTCTTTGGCCTGCCTGGCTACAGTCAGGCTGGCCTGGGCCGCGGCAGCCTGAGAGAACGGGTGAGGGAGGAAGAGGGAAGGCGGAGAAAGGGGGGAATATTTTGGGGATATTTTAATAAGAGAGAATATGGAGCGAGCTGGTGATTTGAAACTCAACTCCTCCTGCCTTGAAGTCAAGGACCCTGTTTTTGTTTTTTGTTTTTGTTTTTTATTCTGTTCCAGCCAATCATTCACTCAAGCCCTTCCCTTCCATGATGTTCTTTTCTTCAGTTTGTTTTACTCTTGGCTTCCATCGTAGTGTATCCTCATCAAAGCCATTATCGCCCTCACCGCCACAGCAATCAGAGTGAAGCTGCATAATTCACCGCATCTGTGTCTCAACCCAATCCGTCCTCCACCTTTTACCAGAACCTGGCAGAGCCGTGCTAACGTGCACGTGCAGTCTATTCTTGTACATATGGTAGCACACACGCATTCCAGCACACGTTCGGCGTATCGATATGAGTCACTCAAACACATTAATGTGTTCTCCTCATTTCACCAGCAGACTGTCATGTGCATCAGTCAGAGGTGTTCCATGTAGCTCCACATTTCTGCTTTGGCTGAGTGTTCACACACACACACGCGCGCGCGCGCACACACACACACACACACACTGGCACTGAAGCAGCAAACTGGGCTGAGCGTAAGGGGAGGATGCATGGTTGCCGTGGAGACACAGACCTAATCACTTTTTTTTCTTTTTCTTTGATTTGTTTTGTTTTGTTGCTGTTGTCATCTTTACTGGATACTTACTGTTGTATTATTTTAAATACTTTTTTCTATTAAAAATAGAAAGCGCAGAAGCTCTGATCCTGTGTGTACCGTGTTAATGTGCGCGTGCGCGCCCCCGCTACTCGGAGCAGAGTAATGGAGCGCCATGATGCCGGCAGTGCACTGAGGAGGGAGAAGTCAGTCTATTTTTCTGTGGTCATGCTGCCTGAAGCCATGCAGTCAGAGCACATTCATTCATAACTGCAGCGCTGTGCTCTGCCACCTGCTGGCACAGACTCAGTACTGCAGTCTGCTCTGCAGGCGTTCTAATAAATACATATAAACATATTTTGGCCATGATCAACAACTTCGTGGGCACTCACATTTTTTTCTAGGTCAAAATAAATCAGTTAGATGTCAGCAATTCTCCAATGAGTATTCAAATCACGGTTCTTGAAATTATTTATCTATATAAATGTGAGCCCTCCGGGTGCATGAGCTAATTCAGCCCAACTGTCAAGCGGAGGTCAGCGTGACATCTCTCAAGCACAAAGATTATTCAAAGAGCTTCAGGAGGCAACGAAATCCTGCTTAAAACAACACGATCTACAAGCTTAATTGTAAAACATGCAGGGGGACACGACCTCGTCTCACATTTAAATCATATAAATATAAAATATATTTAAATCATATGCTCGTATATCCCCTCAGACTTGATGTAGGAGTGTGCTGCAGCAGGCACACAGCTGAATGAATATCATTCATGCTGGTAAAGATGAACAGGGGTCTGTTGAGGCTGTGGTGTTGGCCTTTACTTCGCTGAAATTTTACCTGGAATCCTTTTTGATAAAAATTGTTGGGTGGAGTGGGTGTCAGTTTTTAAGCTCTCTGAAGGATGGTTTGATGGGGAAAATGTGATATCAGCACTAAAGCGATGGAGAAGTAGTGGGTGGAGGTGGAGAGGCAGCCTACGTGGAGGTGAGCACAGCTAAACAGGTGAGTGTCAGCTGTTTCTGTGCTGAAAATAACAGTGACGATACACAAATGCAGCTGTTGGTGGGTTACTCTATGCTGTTGCTCACCTTGGCTTGTAATCACCTGATTCTAAGACCCGGTTAGGGAAACTTCTGCCAGAGATAGCGGGCCTGCTTTCTTCTTCACATGCCTGTAAACCCCAGAGTGCTCCTGAGCTCGGCCTAATGTGCACACTTGGGACTGCGCGTATGATGCCTTGAGTGGGTAACAGTGGTAGAGCCGATCTCCTGGTTATGAAGGGAACATTTGGTGGCCCCGCTGTGTCTTTAATAGCTGTCTCTCTGTAACACACACGAACTCCTTCTTTACCTTGCATGACTCACTTGCAGGGGCGCATGAGGTTACAATCAGCAGCCGCTGAGCACATCGGCAGCGTGAAAGGCTCCCTGTGGGACGGCGCTCGCGGCAAGGCTCTCCCACACAGAGAAATAAAAGTGTTGGAGGCAGACACGGAGAGGGGGAGAGCGGGAGCGAGAAATTAAAATGAGGGAGTCGGGGAGGTGAGAGTGTAGGAGGGAGAGAGTGAGGAGGAGACGGATGTTGCCCGTTAACCTCAGACAGGAATATGGGCAAGAAAATGTTCTTTCCACCCTGACGTAAGTACCAATAAAGAGCCCACTCCTCCCTGCTTCCAGTGCGTGTGTGTGTGTGTGTGTGTGTGAACAGCCCAAAGTGTGAAAGTCTTTTTAAGGTACAACATGTTCTTGGCTTTCTGAGTGATTTAAATCCAGATTCTTAAAAAATATTTGAGCTAAATTCACTTTCATGAATTAAAAGTGGAACGACACTGCAGTGACTTTAAACTCCCCCTAAAAGCCTTAAAACTTTAGCACCTCCTGAGAAACACCAATAACTGAGATTTAAACCCACTAATTAATCTGAGAGTGACTCCAGGTCTGCTTGTGTTGAGTTTTCTTGGTTGGATGATTTATGTTTTAATCCAGATTACAGATGTAGACTTAAAAATTCCACAAATTGTAAAACAAATGTTCAGATTTGGTCATCCTGGGATTATTAGCATCAAAGGAAAATAAACTGACAGGCAGAAATAAGATACTCTGATATTTGGATCGCCTGAAGGTGTCTGAGGAAGGCTAGATAGCTTTTAGAAGATCTATATCGATTAATTTTTAATAGGACAGAGAGCAGAGTGTAAAAAAGAATCAATTTAAATCATACGTTTTAAGACTGCCGCACTCCAACGGGCCTTAAATTTGAGATACTGTTATAGGGCAGAATAATTTTTATGTACTATAAAAATTTAACCTGGCTTAACTTCAGTTTTAACCACGTGTGTAGACAGTACTGCATTTTGGATAGAAAATAATCACCTCACACATGCAGGTGAACATGTCTACGCCTGCGTATGACAGCCACATGAACGTATAAATATTCCTTGCATGTGGGAGCATGGTGCATGTTTGTGTGTGTGTGTGTGTACATGCAGACGTTGCCCACGTAGACAGTATGAGTCAGCTGTGAGAGGCAAACGGATGGCTTCCTGCCTGGATGCCCAGCAGGCCTCTGCTCAGTGTCTTAACTCTCTCCAGCACTTCCTGGCTGCCTAATACCCACTGTGGAGTAATCCTCTCTGTGAGCTCTAAACATACCTAAACACAATGTCAACCCCTGAACCTCCTCGTTCTCATTTTGTTTGGAGAAGCATACAGTTTCCATCCATCTACAGCGCGACTTAATGATATGTCCGTGTCTTTTAACCAGGCGTATGTAAAACCTCTAAGGATCCATGCTATGGATTACCCTGGAGAAGATGCAGCTCTCACGAGGGGGAGACCAAGGCTTACGAAAGGTGGAATTAGATGCATTTGCATTCACGCTGCACACCCACAAGAACTGACCTACTTAAATCTCAGGAAGCTAATTGTTGAGCGCATACACGCCCATGAGCAATTATGCAACCGCTTGGATGCGTCTACTTCATGTCAACATCACGATCTGATGATGGCTCAAGTGTGATGAAAAAGCACATTTTTTGCAAATTCCATGCATCACCGAAGTGACCAGCGGTGCAGGAAGGAGTGAAATGGATAGCCACACAGCCTGATTGGCTTCTGGTTCTGCACTTGTATTGTATTTTGCTGCAGTCTGCCAAATTCCCATCAGCTGAGTAAGCAGCCAGCGTTGGAGGAAAGACTTCAGCCTTGAGTCTAGTGGTCCTGAGGAGGCTGTGTTTCAGGAATAGGAGCTGTTTTTAGTTGACAAGTGTGGGAAAAATTTGACCATTGGAAGTGGGGATGAGTGGTTTAGTCTCCATCTGAAGTCCTTCAAGATAAGACTGTATATGTGTGAGAAAGAGAAATCTAATTCAGCAAGGATAAACCGGCAGCACCATCTGCTGGTTTGGGATTTCCCCATGATGCTGACACATGCCCGTGCACACCCTGAAAAGGGCTCTCTGCATGATCAGGCACTATCTATTAGAGGTGTACATCACCCAGACAGCCTGGGTGGACGCCCACCTATGTACGAGTCCACACATATAAATCAGCTCGCTGGCATTGCAACTAGAGTGGATTGCAACCTCTCCTCTCCTGAAATCACTTGCTTACAGTGAGCCATAGCAAAACAGCTTTAAAAGACTGCTGTGTGCAGCTGTCGTTATATGTGCGGGGTTGGTAATGTTTCACACGACTATGCCTTTACTCTTGTATTTTCCATTTGAATCTACAGCAAAATAAAAGTAAGCATAACCTTTGCTTTGTTGTCAAAGGAAGCGCAATCCTTTCTTCAGCTGGTTTTATGAGCGTCCTGGTAGAGAAAATAGCAGTACATATTTATCCTCCAGCTTTCTCTGACACGGTTTTCTAGTTTTTCAGTTAGGAAGGATTTACCCTTCTATTTCAAGCCAGAGCAGAGAAAGCACGGTTATTTAAGCAACCACAGTTTAACAAACCCAGAACCTTGGCAGCTTTTAAAACACATTTCTTCCAAACATGAGGGGAAAAAAAGAGACAGTTCAGCTCTATCTGTCATCCACAGATCAGTTACAGCAAAGACAAATGGCTTCACGTCAAGTACGCAACCAAAATTACAAAGCAGATGTTTTGCTGTGACAGAAGAGCGAATTCAAGCCAGCGGTGCCTAAAACTGACGCTGGTCCAGCAGGGCGAGGTTGTTCTCCGAGAGCTGCAGAGAAAGTGCAGAGTACAGTGACTAACACGGGTTTATGAGCATTTTCTTCTTTTTTAGGCTGAAACCTGAAGACTCCCGGTCCAGATTGGCCAGAGTTTGGACCTAAATGTTGATGCTGTTTATGTGGCCCTGAGAAAGCTGCCATCATCCTCATCTCTGACCTTTTTTAAAACAGCTGTGTGTAGCAATAAAAAGGACAGGTCCAAAATCTGTAAGGGTGGGGTGTCAGGACTGTAATTCGGAATCGCTCTTCATGTCTTTGGGAAAGCACTAGAGGGAGCTGAGGCATCACGCAGACAGAGAGCATCCAGCAGCAGACAACATGGCAGAATACTCTCATTACCAGGTGGCAGAGATCCTAGCTTACATAAACACAACTGTGTCAAGACAGGGACAGCAGTAAGCCGGCTTTGTCTGTCTGTCTGTGTCTGTCTGCTATAATTAAAACAGGTTACCCGAGGGTTACTGTAATCATATAAGAGCAGAAGATATAATATCATAATAGGATGTAGAGATGGCTGTAGAGAGGCTGACTTTTGGAGTGCAAGGCGAAGCATTTTAGACACACTAAGCGAGTGGACTGTGACTTTCTGCCTCTGTATCTGAAATGTTCTCATATGAGTTTGACACATTTTCCTCATGTGATTGGATAGTTAGACACTTTGTTTTTATTCAAAGAAAAAAGGCCTCCAGTGTGGCTTTAAACACTTTTAAATGTCATCACAGACTTCAGTTTTAGACCTGCCATTTAACTTGTGTCTCCTCTTTGATTGGAGGAAACGGAATCTTTGTCTGATGATAATGTGTTTTACATTATTTTCCATTGTATGTATTGTTGTTTTTGGTTGGTTTGTCTTCTATATCTGTACAAAGGTTTTGCAGGGTAACATGTGGAGATAAATATTCTTGTGTAGAAGTTCTTTGAAAAACCTTCAGGTTTTAAAATGAAAAAGAAAAGACACCCAAGTTTTCAGTTAAGAATGTCAGTCCACAAAGAAACGTTTATGGGAAATAGACTGCTTCTTATATAGCGCTTTTCTACTCTTCTGAGCACTCAAAGCACTTTACACAACTTGTGCATTCACCCATTCACATTTTCTAAGCGCTTTCTAACTAACATTCACACACACATTCATACTTTGATGGATGCATCGGAGAGCAATTTGGGGTTAGTTTCTTGTCCAAGGATATTTGGCATGCAGACTAGGGGAAGCCAGGAATCGAATCACCAACCTTCCGATCAACAGATGACCTGCTCTACCACCAGAGCTACAGAGCTACATCCCTTCACTTATCAGAATAAATTTAAATTTAAGGATGTCTACAAATATAAAGAATGATTGATCCTTTTCAGGGCCACAGGTGGGGCTGGAGCCTATCACAGCTGTTTTAGGGCAAGAGGCAGGGTACACCCTGTTTGTCACAAGGCTAACACATAGACACAGACAACCATTTGCACTCATATTCACACCTATAGGTAATTTAGATTTCCCATTTAACGTATCCACACTAACTGGATTTCTTTGGGAGGGCACTTGGAGAAAACCCATGCAAACACAGGGAGAACATGCAAACTCTGCACAGAAAGACCCCGGCCTGATGCAAGAACCTTCTTGCTATGAGGCAACGTTGCTAACCACCCTCATTCTTTATGTTTTTTCGTCTGAACAGCCAGACTTTCTTGTTTTTTTAAAACAGTTCTCCAGCTTTCTGAAGCTCTTTTCTTGAAACATTGACTGCTTTTGACTCTGCTTTCAGTCCTGGTACTTGTACCTGACCATTTTTGTTAAATGTAATGAATCATTCAAGCATAAAAATGGCACTTAACTCAAGGGATGAATCAATTTAATGTCTAGAGATAAACAGCAACTGTGGAAATAATCATTTTTAAATCATATCTTCAGTGTTTGCACCAGTGAGATGATTCATTAACAAATGTGAGAAAAACTTCCAAGTCGAGGACAAAACAGAAGTGTGAGGCCTGAAAATATCTACAGCAGTGTGAGAATATCTGAAAGTCATGTCCTCAGGAAACAGAGAAAATCCAGGAAAGACCTGAGAGATGATCTGAACCTTCAGCTCATCCATTTACTGCTAATTGAAACCTGGAAACCTGGAGAGCAGTCCCTTCTTTCGAATGTTGGAACACTGAGCTACTACTCAAGAACTGGACTGAAAGTTGGTGGAAACAGGCCTGACAGACAGATGAATCCACATTTAAAAATTTTAGTTCAAACCATCATCAGTGCGAATGGAGAAAGTCAGGAGGGAGGTACAACAGTGAGTGTCTGCAGCCATCTGTACAACAGACCTCAGCATTACTGAAGCAATGTGGGGTCATTCTGACAGAGCACAGAGAAAAAGGCAAAAACATCCAAAGAAGAGCTTTAAATGTCCTTCAAGAAGACTGGAGAACTATTCCTGAAGACCCTCAGAGAGCTGGTAGAGAGCTGCTCACACCAAACATCACTGCTGCTCACTTTCAAGGGCTGCCTTTGTCTCATATACTATATTTCCGTTTACGTTTAAATGTTTGAGTAAATCAATGCTTCTATTTGCCATTTTTCTAACAAATGATAAAAGATTCGGGTTGGCTGCAGAGTTTTGCACCGTGCTGTAAGAATTTCAGAGGGAAAAAAGTGCAGCACTCTGCGAAGTGCAGCACTCTGCGAAGTGCAGCACTCTGATGTCAGAGTTGATGACTTCATGGTCTCCAACTCTGCGGCATCCAGAAGGCTGTCAAGGCTCCAGACGTGGAAAAGGAAAGAAACATTTAGGAAAACGTGCAGGAATGAGGAGAAATGAGGAGAAGTATAGCGAGCGGGGCTCACTTACCCCAGTTTACTAAATGGATATATAGCGCTTTTCTAGTTCCTAAGGACCCAAAAAGCGCTTTACATTATCCACCCATTCACACACAGGTGATGGCAAGCTGCATTGTAGCCACAGCCACCCTGGGGCGCACTGACAGAGGCGAGGCTGCCGGACACTGGCGCCCCCGGGCCCTCTGACCACCAGCAGTAGGCAACGGGTGAAGTGTCTTGTCCAAGGACACAACGACCGAGACTGTCCAAGCCGGGGCTCCAACCGACAACCTTCCGATTATAAGGCGAACTCCCAACTCTTGAGCCACGATCGCCCCTAAACACTGATAGAGATGATTTAAGAATCATCAGCTTACTGTAAGGAGGCAATTTATTAGAATCCAAGGTGTTCAGTGAGACTCTGGATAATAATGATTATTATGAGTAAATTGAGAAGTTTGATGAGGGCTCCACGGCAGCAGCAGCCCTCGGGGATGTAGGAGGAGTAAGGAGGTGTGGAGACCTACACCCACCCACACCTTCCTTCCTCTCTCCCTCCCTCCCTCCCTCCCTCCCAGTGGCAGCGTGGCTGATCCTCGGCTCACTCCTCTCTCTCTGCCTCACTCTCTGGACTCGCGGCGGATTTTGGAAGCGACGATGCGAGCTGCCCGGACTGCGGGAGCCGGTGTGCTGTGGGCGCTGCTGTGCGCTCTGGTGCCCGGCGGGGTGTCGGAGCTGGTGACGGCGGTGCAGGAGCAGGTCAAGCCCGAGTCCTCCCTGCTGAAGCCCAAGGTTATGATCGCCATCGTGGCTCGTAACGCGGCGCACAGCCTGCCATACTACCTGGGCTGCATCGAGAGGCTGGAGTACCCGAAAGAGCGCATAGCGATCTGGTGAGAGCCGCACTCACAGGCTGCAAACCCTGGTTTTATTTCGGGCAGTGGCCCGTAGATTCTCAGCGCACACCCAGGAGCTACATGATGCTGAGCATCTGTAACGAGAAGCAGCGGGTGTGCGCGTTAATTCTTGGAAACCTCCGAGACCTGTTGCAGAGTTTTATGATGTACTTAACTCGCGTGTCTGCCGGCATCCAAATTGCACACTGTGGGAGAAGATGAAAGGGCTGCTGTGCATGTTAGGTTCGACTTAACCCTTAATCACGGTTCCTTCTGTCTGATTCAGCACAAACCTGCGGAAACGGGGCTTTAAAGCAGCGGGGCTGCCGGGTATGAAGGGGCCTCACCCCAGGTGAGGTCCTGTGTTCCGTTTGGTCTCATGGAGCTGACTGTGATAATAAAAAGCAGGTGAAGGGGATAAAAGGAAACACTGAGCTGGTCTGACAGCAGGACGGGAAGTCATGCGTAAACTGTGTGTGTGTGTGTGTGTGTACCCAGGATGTGGGTTCTGCGGGCTGATGGATCATATCAAAGATGGGTGATTTCTGGCTTCCACAGGCTTAAATATCCAAGTGCAAAACATGTGAAATGGCAGATAGAAACAGCTCTGTGTTGAAGCTTTGCAATGTTGTTGGCATTGGTCTCCGGCTTTCGGTGTTTTCCTTTGTTTCCCAGCCTTCCCTTGCCGAATGTCTTGCTTTTCTTTGCAGAGAGTCTAATTGAAAGACCCTCAGGAGAATACACAGAGGCACTAGAGGGACTCATAAAGAGGAGGGAGGCTTCATTACACAGCAAAGTGCCTGAGATGCCATGGCTTTGTGAGTGGTTTAGGGCCCCATCAGCTACGACAGGCATCTCTGTACCTTGCAGTCAAAGTAGAAGCACAAAAAAGCTTTACCTTCTTGAAACATAACAGCACCTAACACACGTCTGTTTTAGGTGCAGCTGATTAAAATATTTCCACTAACATCCATCTGGTGATGTAAGAGGATGTGAACAGTATAAGTATAACAGTATAACAGTATAATACTTTGAGCAACACCTCCAGAACACTGAGTCTGTAATATGTGGTGCTGCCTTATTGTAATTTGAAGGAGGAGTAATTGGAAACAGTGAAACAGTTTTAATGTTTATAAAGTTCTTATTTTTCTAAGTTAACAAAAAGTGTCTGTGTGGTTAAGTCGGTCCGGAAAATGACATGTTTCACTGCAGCTCTGTGCTTCTCTGCTGTCATCATTACTGTTACCCATCGTGTAAGCCAAACCACCCAATGAATGCCCAATTGTAGTTCAGTTATCCCTAAACACATAAATACACGTCAGAGCGTTTTACAGCATTTTTTACAAAACTCATTACTGCTGTGCGACAGCTTCAAACCCAAACATCAGAGTGTCCGAAGCTCCTCAGATAGATGGGTGATGCAAACACTTTGAGAATAAAACAGTAACACAAATTCCTTCTGATGACCTCAACATTACTGCATCTGAGCTGTTATTTTATATTATATGTTTGACTGTGGACTGCTTGGACAAATAGAGACATGAGTTTGGAGTTCCCATAAGGTAAGAGCCAAAGACTCTGTGGTTTAATGTTGCACAGCCATCCCGGAGCGTAGCTGGTGTGCTTTACTACCATCCTCAGCTTGTCTATGGGCCAAGTGATAAAACCTAAAGGGAAAGTTTGTGGCTGTGAAGCTTCACTTTTGTGAGGGGACACGGTGTTCCTCACTGTACTCGCTCTCGGAATCTTCATGCTTGAACACCACAGAGGACTGTTTTCTTTCTCCATACCCGTTTCATAAAATGCAGTCCAATAGGAACAGATCGGGAAAGGTGGTGAAGGATTCAGGTGATTTTTAGAGGGAGACACTGGAAAGACCAATGTTTTAAGTGAGAGTCCTCTCTAGTCTTCAGTAAAATAAGCTCACGGTACTTAAATTAAAAAAAAATCTAAAATTGTTTGTTCCTTAAATATTTTCCACTGGATCCACGGCTTTTTAATAACATAAAATATGATGTCAAATTGAGAAGCTTCTTTAGCTTTTAGAGTTTTGAATCCTTTGTCTTCAAGTATTTTTGTCCGCTTTAAATCATCTGGGTAAGGTCACACAGCTATTTCTAATGCAAGATTTTCTCCTGACAGGGCTGTGGATGTTGGGATGACCATTTCATTTTATTCCAGTTTCTATGGCAATCTGATCATCCGCTCAGATCTTCACCACTCTCTACCAGTTTTGGGAAGGTCAGACAAAACTGCCCGCCTGTAAAAGTTTTCCCCCTACAAGCGGGCACAGGTCTCACAGAGAAGTGGCAGTGGCTTGAAAAAAGCTCTCACACCGCTGCTAAAGAATGAAAGAATGCAGGGAATTAGCAAGAGAGGGGGCAGCTGGGCAGAGAGAAGGTGGTCAACAATGGTAGCAGGTTAGTTAATCCACATTCCCACACTAGCTCCACCAAATCTGCTCTCCTCGATCCTCTTGTTGTTTTTCTCCTTTCCGGCACTGAAAGAGAAATGTGCCGATGTTTAGAAAGGCTAACAATAAGGTCAGAGAAACTGGATTTAAGCGTCAAACTCAGTGACTCATCAAGGGCGTTGCCATCTCTGTGATTTATAGGCACGGACATGACGGGAAACAATGAAATTAGATTGCTTGTATTTCTTCTGATGCTTCTTGTAACAGTAGGAGGAAACAAGGTTGAGTTGAGATTACTTCATGCTTTATCTTTGGCCAGTTAAAAGTTTTAAGAGTTTCACCTTCAAAGGAGGCGATGGAGATTTCCCCGTACACTGAACTGTGTTTATGTTTGATGCACAATGCATGAAAAACCTCAAACTCAGCACAGCCTCCTATTAGTTTCCTGCTAATGCTGCTTTTCGCTGGCTGCCGGCTGTGTGTTGCCTGCAGGCTGTGTTCATCTGAAGCGCTTTCCCAGGTGCTCAGTTGGAGGTCGTGATGATTTGTGGACCCAATCTGGAAAATAGAGCGCCAGCATCGCTGCCTTTTCCCAGGGGGACTCTCTTTTTCACTTTCATAATGTCGTGTTGTTTATTATCCTGTAAAGCCACTTAACCCATATTTATGACCGTCACTGCACTTTATACTCAGACACAATGGGGAATGGTCCTTGTGGTATGTTTTTTATAGCGTTTAACATAATGAGCAGTTCTTGTCATTACATTTCATTGATAGAAATATTGCACAGCTGCAAAATAACAGGGAACGCTAAAAAGCCAACCACAGCTATTATTTTATTTTTTCTAAATAATGAGATAATTGCAAGTCCTCATGTACCCAAAAGCCTCAGGCACCATGAGTGTAAAAGTTCGCAATGTTCCACGGCTGTGTGAATACATGCTGAAGGCCTTGGTGAACAGTGTGCCGTGTACTCTGGAGATCCTGCCAGGTATGCCACGGTATCTTTGATCTATCATGTCATTATGACATCACGAAAAGATCCGATGTGCGTCACGTGACATAACGTGACATATGCAATCAGAGTTAGGTAGTAATAATACATCTCCCTCTCTGGTTTATTCACTACATTCATTTATTAGTTATTATTCATCTCTGGCGATATCTTCCCCAGTGCAGCTTTTGCCCATTCTCCATCCTCTCACCCCCAACAGGTCGCAGCAGAGGTTTCTTCCTGCTGAAAGCGTTTTCTTCCTTCCTTCTGTCACCACGTGCCTGCTTATAGGCGTTGATTGTTAAAGTTCCTCTGTGTTATTGTTGGCTCAAACACACAAAATTCTCTTGCGAATGCAGTTCTTTGCATTCACAGTACAGAACTAGTTTTCTGTCATATTGTCCAGTAAAAGCTGAGTGTAGCTGTGATGCTGTGCAGGATTATCAGTACATAGTTTCTTTCTTTTAGCCCTTTGCTCACCAGGCTTTTTATATTCCCTCTGACTGATACAGTGGAGGAAAGTGGAAAGAATAAAACGGGCTTAGACGTTTATCGGTTTTGGAGCGCGGAGCAGATTTGCCGTGCCAGGTGTGTTACCTCGGGGCTCATTCCTCTGTGGAATTGCACCAGTGAAGGAGAAATTGTTCTTGGTTTTGTTGGGACAGAGCGGGACTTTTCAGAAGAGCAGCTCCTCCGAGCGTATGGAATAAATTTTGAGGACGGGATAAACTGTTGTGAGTTAGTGCTGACAGCGTGGGCATTTGTGAATGATTAGAAAAGTGCTTTTTTATTTCCCAAGTTTTTTTTACTAAAGAAAAATATGAGTGTGTCTAATGATCTCCTTAGTTCTGCTACAAGTATGACTGGATTTTCAAGCATGTGCACAGCATCTCTTCTCACATCAACCCTGTGTGTTTGATGTGGACATGTGTGTGTTCTGTTAGACACATAATGATTGTGTGTTCCACTCTGCTCCTTTGGCTCTGCCCCAGTTTTCCATTTACTTCCCCTTTACAACCACCAGGCCCACAGTGAGCCAGAAACAGTCCATGATCATCTCTTACCTCCCACTCATTATCACTTGAAAACTGCAGTCACATCCAGTCCATGGGAAACTTTAAAATCTCTTCAAACATCTGCTCTGATTTTTTAAAATAAATTCCAGAAACACAAGGTGACATTTTCCAGATAAGCAGCTGGTAATGACACAAACTCAGTGGAGCAGACGAAACTCTTTTCTTCTCAGCTGCAGCACAGTTTGCTTTGCAAACGTGAAGTTATCCTAAACCGATTTGATCTGAGCACAAGATGCATGTTTAGCGTGGTCACATTTTTTTCTTGCATCTTGAAAGCTTTCTGGAAACAGGGCTTTTATTTAACACCAGCCCATTAGGTGGTATTAGTAGAAGTTATTACAGTATGTGGCCCTCCGACTATTTTCTAAACGCAGTAACTTCGAAGGTTAATCTTTGCCAGCCCCGCGCTCAGCCTTACCATCCAACTCTCTGTGAAGTTGAAAGGACGCAGCCGATATTTTACCCGATAACAGACCGGCCCCGTAGCAACAGGCTCTTCATGGGAATGTCTTCTCTCTAGCATCGACATATTTGTTCAATCTAGTGAAATAAACAAAGATGATTTACTCTCCAATCCCTCAGCCTCTTCTTCAAGCTCTCTTTCTCGCTCTCTCTCCCCCCCCCCCCCCCGGAGTGGAAATGATTGTTCCCGTGCTGGACTCCAGACGGTGAATTCTTGCTTAGATGCCCCATGTGCTCCGCAGCACCTCAGCAGCATGGTCAGACGTTGGCAGCACACCAGCAGTAGAATTTGCAAATACCTAAACACAATGGCAGCTTGGTATTGTCTATAGGATGAGGGAGGCCTGAGTATGAAATTAGATTAGTTGAAGTCGAGGGACATTCAGAGGGAGGCAAGAACGAATTAGTCGGGTAAAGAATTTAGAAAAACATTTTCATAACTAGTATGATATTCATTAGACTTAAGCGTCACTTTACTGACTTGTCTCCTGCCCCACTGTGTCCTTTCCACTCTTTCCCTGACATCCTTCTGGTCCTCCATCTCTTCTTCCATCTCAACGTTTTGCTGATTTTCTCTCTCTCTGTCTTTCTGTTCATTTTAACCTCCAACTTTTCTTTTTACAGTAAGAAAGTATTGATGTAATTCACCGGCCGAACGTACTTTACACGTTTACACATGTTAACTCTACATATCCGTAACATTAGAGCACATATTTAGGGTTTTGGTGCCAAAAAAAGCCAAAATTCACCTGAGATTAACTTGAAAAAACTGAGAATAGCTTCCTGTGAACACTGAGATGGTGTCCTGTGAGTTTAAAAAATAGATTCAGGGAGACATACGCAACCATACACAGTCATATCAACAGCATATAGAGCAGTATGTTGAGATAATTCTGTGAAACTGATCAGTTAAACTTTGTCTTATGAGTTTTTTTAAATCATGAAAATTTCATACTAGAGCCTGGGATTGCCACTTTTTAGTGTATCATCTTGTTGTAGTATATTTGCTGGTTGCTGCCGCTTTAAATGCATGTCTTACTTCTAGCTGCTCCCTTGTCAAAGCTCTTTCATACATGCATTCTTTTGAGTTATTCAGATTCAGAAGCTTCAGTCAGCAGCTTGATCCACAAGGACGACCAAAATAGGACAGATGCACACGCAAGAACTGTATTAGTTTATAATATATGATTATTAATTACATGTAAACAGGATCTAAAAGCAAAATTATGTACTTCACTTTAAACCATTTTGAGATAATTATATAATTATAAGTTTATTGAGTTGACTAAAATGTGAATGGATGTCTTTCTGTATATGTGGGCTCTGGCCTCTGTAACTGCCGTGGTAAGAAAACTCGTGTATCACATGTCACATGATTTCATGCGTAGAGGCAGATTGAATGATAGAATCCTTTGACCTTTACATGATATTAAAGCGAGAACCATATGAATTTCAAATCCTTCTTGTCGAGATCTCAGGTAGAGCGCTTTGCTCTCAGACTGCAGGCTTGTATGAGAGGGGCTCATTTCTTCTGTGCTTCAGTGCTGTCCTTCTCTAACATTTGATGACTATCTTTTTCGAGCCTTGAATATGAATGCCAGAAATTACACTACAGTGTGAGTCTGTTGGCCTTGGGTACTTTTGTTGACCCTGAAAGTCATGAGGAATTTCAGTCCAGACGTCTCAGCTCACCGCTCCCTACTCTTCTCTGTTCTTCCTCCATCTCTCTCTGACCATCCACCCCCACCCCTTTCCCCTTTGCCCCGCCGGGCCGTCAAGAAGCCGACAGCCACGTCAGCCTACGGACTGTATAGCAAAGTCAACCCAAAGAAGCACACCCTGTATCATAGTTATTATGTTTTAAAGGCATCAGTGTTCACGCCTGTAAGAGGTACTCTTACTCCCTAATTAAATGCAGCACCCAGTCATTATTGGCAGTGATATTAGATAGTTTATTGAATAAACAGTCAGCTGATACTAGCCTCCTGGGCCTTTCAGAACTGTGTTTACCTCAATGGGCCAATCTCAGAGTCAAGCCTCTGTGCTTAAAGTCAGAATATCTGGCTCACCTTTCTGGCTTGGATAACCATAAGGAAGAGTGTGTGAAATAATGTTGGTAATCATTTTTATGCAATGTTATTACAAAACATTGCCCAGAGTCTTTACATTTTTGACTCCTTTATGAACATTTTTTAAAATGATTTGTTTTTGTCGTGCCTCACTCTGTTTGTCTCACGTGTAACACTGTGTGCACGTGCTACTTTGATTGCTTTATTTTACACTAATCCACTGCTCTTACACCAGCCCTGTGAAACATGAAATCTGGGGTCCGTATGAGATGGGAATGCAGCACGTGATTGGTCCAATGGGGATTAAAGTTTAAAAGGCAGATTGCTGAAAAGCTCTTATGGAAGAACAAATATCTTCCATAAAGTGATAGAGAGAAGGAGTGATGGGATGTGTAGGTGAGGCTTCAGGAAGCATGTGCTATCCAGATGCTGAGCCTAACCCCAAAGCTGCAGGCAACAGAATAATGAGGCTGCAGCTTACCCTAACCTTAAAAAACGGTGATGAGGGGACAGTATCGGGCAAGAGAGGAAAATAAAAAGGGTATGGAATGATGAAGAAGGGGGATATAAATCCAAGATCCTAAATTGTTGCATTTACCCAGTTATTGAATCGTGTTGCATCCCTGTGCATCAACGCCTGCACATCCATTTTTATCTTACTTCCCATAGCTAGAGGGACAAAAAGCTGCAGAGGTTTAAGTATCATCTCAGCACAGCTGAAGGATTTGAAAGAAACTGCAGGGGCTCTTTGAGGTCTCGCTGATCCAGCCTAAAGGTAGAGGAAATCCACCAGAAAGGATGATAGTTGCCTTGTAATAAAGAATGAATGCAGTAAGATCGAATGAGTTGGAGCCCCGGCTGTTCGGCAAACGTGATGAGGAGCAGAAAATGAGGTCGACTCTGGGTAAGTGTGTTTTCTGTGTCCCCATACACAGAAGCCTCGGTCTGTTTGTTTCACATGTGCACATTGTGTGCACATGGTGCTTGGATTCATACATTGCTAAGTTTCTCATGTTCAGAAATCATAAGGAACACTAAGATGCAATGTTGGTAATGGAAAATCACAGTGTGCTCGGAGCTCTTAGTGCTCAGAGGGGCTGGGCTGCAGGAGCGGCAGCCAAACAGGATGTGTTTCAGGGGGAAAGAGTCAGAAAGCAAACTTAATTCTAAAGCAGCTGCGGATCATTCTCAATAGCTTAATTTGTATTTATGTACCCAGACGGAAGCTGTGATGCTGCACACGGTTACTGTAAAAATACTATAAATGCTAATGTTTTATGTATCAGGACATTATAGAAATAATCCTTAGCAGGTCTAACATTAGGAAAATACAACCTCAGATAAATAGAAACACATAAATAGAAACACTGTCTTTTTATTTATTCAAGAAGAACAGCCAAGCTGCAGAATCAGTGTGTGAAACACAGGCAGGTGCTGCTAATCAACTGCACTTCATTAACTGATCTTCAGTCAGTGTGAGCACCCAGCAGTGCCAACAAAACTAATGAGGAACAACATTATCAATGATCCTAATCATAAGGCCAGCGACCTGAGCTGAAGGTCAGATGATGAAGGTCAGAAAAAAACCCCTCAAGATTTCCATCTCAGAGTCCACAGTTTGGGTCATACTATGTAAAACTGCAAGTTTTCTGGAACAATGTTCTTTGGATAGATCCAAGTGGAGATGCAAATACCTCGTATCAACTGTAAAGCCGGTGGTGGAGGGCGTGAGTTTGTCTCGCAGCCACAGGACCTGTGCACCTTACAGGCATCGAGTGGACCATGAAATCCTCTGTATATATCGAGTCAAGTGTGATGTCTGTCCCACGGTCAAAGCTGGGACCAAACTGGGTCATACAACTGGACAATGATCCTAAGCACAGCAGCAAATCTCCAGCAGAACAGATGAAAAAGAAAAGAATCAAGCTGCTGCAGCGGTCCAAAGTCCAGACCTCAAGCTGACAGTCAAAGAGCTGTGCATAAATTAATTCCCCAAAACTTCAATGAATGAACTGAAGCAACTTTGTAAAGATGAGTGGGCCAAAATTCCTCCACAGTGATGAGAGAGACTGATAAAGTCACACAGAAAACAGTTTCTTTGAGTTCTTACAGCCAAAGTTGTTTCTACCAGCTATTGAATAAGTAACATTCAACGTATGTATAGTATACTTTTAGGCTTTAGCTACAAATTCCTCTTAACAGAGGACAATTATTCTAAAATCGGTCATTCCCATATTTTCCAAACCATTTGTAAGAGGCTGCAGACTGTTTGCTGCTTATTTGAAGACACCCATCAACCTTCAGTTGGCCGGTTACCTGGACACAGCATCCTGCCAAAAAGAGCCTATAAAAATAAAATAGAACTCTGCAGAGATTTAGATCCTTGCAGATTGAACAAAAGCATCATTAGTATTTTAATATGGTGTGGGCAAAACAAAGCCAGGACAATCTTTGGTTTGGAAGTGATTTTAATGAGCTCTGTGAGGTATTCACTAAAGTGCTCAGTCTTAACTGAAAACAGTTTAAAATGATTTTTTACAGCATATGTTTACCAAACACAAAGCCACTTTTCTTCTCCTTTCACTTTCAGTCATTCGTTCCTCGCATCTCGCCCATCGTTCGTGTCCCATCCGTGCACGTGCTCCCTGTACGTTACGTCCCCGTTTCTCGTGCCTCGCATTGTTATTTTTGTCAAACTTCCGCCTGGAGCTGGATCTGTTCGTCAGAGCTGGCATGTGGGAACATATTCATGTCCTGGAGCGAAATGCTGTTTAGCAGATGAAAAAATGTGTAATGTGTGGGCACATCTGCTTATTACCAGGTGTTTCAGTGTGTTCAGCAGCTATTCATCAAGAGCTTCTTTCTGCCTTTGTTGCTCTCTTGCTTAGAATTGTGCACCTGCTTTTACTTACGTTTGACTTTCGACGCACTCGGGCAGACGGGTATATTTAAAATGTCCAAACACAGGCATGCTGCTGTAAAACACAGCTCTGAACATCCTCGTGGTCTGCCGCACACATCTACAAGTACTGACGTGCACACACCACACATGCTGTTAGAGTTATTGATCATATAGCTTGTGGTTCTCTCCAGCTGTTCATGTCGGACGGAGAGTTTATTGGCCCGATTGAAGTTGACTTAAAGCCCAAACATAAGCTCGCCCTGATGGTCGGACTAACCTCCGTGTACAATGCAAGACTGCACATCTGTTTTCTTCACGGATGTAATTTATTTACATGTAATTATATGAAGATAATGAGCATGTAAGCAAATGCTTATTGTACAGAGAGCAGGTGTGTGTG
This sequence comes from Mchenga conophoros, assembly GCF_057382185.1. Taxonomy (NCBI): domain Eukaryota; kingdom Metazoa; phylum Chordata; class Actinopteri; order Cichliformes; family Cichlidae; genus Mchenga; species Mchenga conophoros. The sequence goes on along the minus strand of NC_140547.1, from coordinate 11,473,043 downwards.
TGTGTGTGTGTGTGTGTGTGTGTGTGTGTGTGTGTGTGTGTGTGTGTGTGTGTGTGTGTGTGTGTGTGTGTGAAATATGGAAGGAGAAGACAAGTTTGGGCGTGTTGGTGTTTCTGTCTCTGTTCATCCAGACTAAAACTGGGTGTGATTTTGGAGACAGTACAGTAGGGAATATTACAGCAAGCAGTGGAAAACTCCATCTGTGTGTGTTTGTACACACACATTCAAATGGCTTCTGCTTCCAGATCTGTTGACCTCTCCTCCTTAAGTGACATTTTAAAAGTAAAGTGAGTTTGTGGCAGGTGACGTTTATTTTTCTGCTGCCCCAAAAAGTGAAGTGATCGCAAAAACTACAACGAGGGCATGTTTATGGTCTTAAGATCTCTCGCACAGATTTATATATCCACACAAGCTCCCGCTCACACATACAGTAGTCACACTGTCTCCTCTGAGTCAGCTGTTAGCTCAAGTGGAAATCTTTGCAAAGAAAGAGTGCAAACCACAGGGGTGACACCCCGATGCTTACAGGTATTTCTGCTGTTTTTCGGGGTCTAAATCTGTTTATGTATTCATATGGGATCATATCATAAACAGTTTTTCTTTAAGTTATAACTTTGGACATGTTTTAGGGTTAGGGTGAGGCTTGACAGAAGTAATTGCATTGTAACATTTTATTGTTTGCTCCAATAACATTGCATCAACATTCACAATTTAATGAAGCTAAAGACAGTTGTAGCTACAGTTATTCCTGCTTTTTTAAGTCTTTGTGCCCAAAGTTGGAGTGGTTTAATGATTCTCTTTGTCAGCGCTAATAATTGTTCAAAACCTAGCAGTCAGGCTTAAAGCAGGGTTTTGGTAGGCTTGCAGTAACACTTCCCTGCATGGTGACTCATGAGACTTTGCCTGTTCTCCAGCACTGCAGTTAATTAGGCAGCAAAGAGGCTCTGCAACACTGAAACTGCCTGCTGTAACAACGGACAGTACTTAGGAAGAAACACTCTTCCCTTGACATGGAAGAGAGTACCTACCTCTTCCATGTTACATCAAGCTGACCACAGTCTGCAGTTCTGAGCGTTGTGTTCGACTCTTCTTCACTTCCTCTTGCTTCTGCACAGTGAAAACAGTCCTGGCGTGGTGTGCTCAGGAGAAGTGTTCAGCAGATGCGTGTGAACAAGCTGTGCTGTTGTTTCTCCAGTTGAACTTGTGGCTGTTCATTGAATGGAGTCCTGTGTTGTCTGCATTGGTCATTTAGGGCAGCGACAGACCATAATGTGGACAACAGCACCGCCATGTTAAGAGAATGGCTGAAGAGAGCTCAGCACGTCTACCACTACGTGGAGTGGAGACCGATGGAGGAGCCGAGGTAAATCTACGAGAATTACTCATCAGACCTGTTTAGAGCAAGTCTAGTTCCTCCTCTCTTCATCAGTCATTTGTGCCCATTGATGGGATAGTGGACACTGAAAAAGTGTGTTTTTTCTCTCAGGTCCTACACAGACGAATGGGGCCCTAAACACTGGCCTCCTTCCAGATTCAACCATGTAATGAAGCTAAGGCAGGCTGCTCTGAAGGCCGCCCGGGAACGATGGGCTGACTACATCCTGGTAACCTCTTTAGTTTAAATTTAAATGTGCAGTAGGTATTTACCCTGAAGCTCTTTCCCCAGAATCTAGAAGCAGAGCCAGTATCCCGCTGAGTGCTTACAGCCATATTAAACCTCAGAACAAAATCAAATCAGCCAATGACATTTGCACCAGTGGATCATTCTGGTGGCTGGTTGTGTGCTGCTGTGATCCTTAAAGGCAGGGGTGTCAAACATAAGGCCCGTGAACCAGAATCAGCCCAGCAAGGACTCCAATCTGACCTGCTTGATAGCTTTTTTAGGATGTGAAAGAGGGCTCAAACTTAGGACTGATTTTTAATGGGGGTTTACAGCTTTACCGATAAAGGCGTTGTGTAGCTCATTTATGTGCACCAAAGTAAATAAGTAAAACAAAAGAAATTTCCATTTTTTACGATCAACTGTAGAAATGTCATTTTTTTTTGTTCGACAATGGGTCCAGAGAAAAAAGAAAGACATTTTCTGCGAATCAGCACAAACTTTTATTTCACAGACACATTAATTTCTTGCATTCTAAGCCCAAATAGTCGTGCTAACAGAGGCCTTTTGTTCACTACAGCAGCTTTTCTTTATCATGTAGAAAACCTGAGACGATATTTAAACATATCTCAGGGATTCAGTCTGTAGTTTAACTTCTTTACTCTGACAGAAACTTAATAACAAAGTGTGCCGTATGTGTAAAGCAGACGCCAAACAGCTAACGTTTATGTGATTTGTGTGTTTGAAGTGATATTATGTTTAGCTTTGTTTGCAGTGAGAGCATTAAATCATTTTTAGATGTGTACACAATGGTGTAAAATTACTTTTTATATTTAAATGGTTTGTTTTGTCTGATGTACAATGTAAAATATATCAGTTAAAGCTTTTTACATTTTGACGGTTAATGAATTTTTGAGTGCTGTTTTTTTGAAGAAGCTGTGACTGTGTTCAAGCTAACATCTGCGTATATGAAATCTCTGTAATTTCATGTTTCGTGTTCTTTGTTTGTAATTGCTCTCGCCTGCTCCTCTTCAGTTTGTGGACAGCGACAACCTGCTGACTAATCCTCGCGTGCTGAACCTGATGATGGCGGAGAACTTAACCTTGGTGGCTCCCATGTTAGAATCGCGCTCTCTTTACTCTAACTTCTGGTGTGGCATGACTCCACAGGTACAGTTAAATTCAACCCTCCGTCCATCCACTAATCCGGATTTATTAATTAGCCTGCCGTTTTTTTAAACTCCGTCCTTCATGTCAGGGTTACTACAAGCGAACCCCAGACTACCAGCCAATCAGGGAGTGGAAGCGGCTCGGCTGCTTCCCTGTTCCCATGGTGCACAGCACCTTCCTATTGGACCTGCGTCGTGAATCCAGCAGGGACCTGGCTTTCTACCCCCCTCACCCAGACTACAGCTGGGCATTTGATGACATCATGGTTTTTGCCTTCTCGGCACGTCAAGCAGGTCAGTTTGAATCTCCCTGCTCGCAGCAGACGACAAAAGGAGAGAAATGCCTTATGGCAGCTTCACCGTGTTGAACTCTGAGCTATCTATGACTTCATTCATGCACCTACATTTTTTTGCAAACTTTTTTATTGTGCAGATGTTTACTGTTGTATAACACAAAGCGTTTCATTGGTTTCATGCACATGCGTCAAATTAAGGTAAATGAGCAAGAGAGTAAGATAAATGGATCCATGTGTCTTCTTTGCTGAACATGGGGGAGGTTTGTAAGTGTGTGCAACCAAATCAGTGTTTGTGGATTTGCATAATCCGATATGGAACAAATGCGACTGTTAGGATTGATCTTCTGGAAGAAGGAAAAGCACTAACAGATGCAAACCCGAAGACACAGAAAGAAACAAAGACGTCTTCTTCAAAATTTGTTTCAGCTGTGCATTTAGGTGCCTGCAGTTGTGCATTATTTCACTGCACGTGTTAGACCGGAATCATTCACAAATGTAATAAAATCTCAAACGTTCTGCAGCAGTGAAACATGTTTGGGCATAAACAAGGCACCATCAACAGCTCATACACTGATAAGACCGATTATGTCCACCTGCCTAATACTGTGGTGGGGAATAGAGATGTTGCCCGTTGAAGCATGGACTCCAGTCGACCCGTGAAGCTGTGCTGTGGTATCTGCTTGTGCAGATACCAATGTTTGCAGCAGATCCTCTCGGTCCTGTTAGCTGTGAGCTGGAGATTCCATGGATCCTTGGGCTGCAACTGGGGAATTTGGGGGCGGAGTCAACATCTCAAACTTTTCTGATACCTTTCTATCAGCATGAACTGTTTCTGCAGTTTGAGCAACAGCAGCTCGTCTGCTGGTGGGCCGGCCTTCGCTCCCCACGTGATTCAGTGAGCCTTGGCCGCCCATGACCCTGTTGCTGGGTCGCCACTCTTCCTTCCCTGGACCTTTTTATAGATACTGACGGCTGCAGAGATAATCAGTGTTATTCACTTCACCTGTCAGTGGTAATAATGTCCTGCCCGATCAGTGTATTTATATGATTTCAAGCCTGTGCAGCCTCTCGCTCTCATTCAGGTTGTGATTGGGAAAAGTTTCTGTTTGGTTTCAGAGATTATTTACTGTGTGCACGTGAGAGGAGGGGCGAGGGCCCCAAGTAGTCTAATTTGGGTCAAGAGGTTATGTTTACATCCCTGTGTGTGTGTGTGTGTGTGTGTGTGTGTGTGTGTGTGTGTGTGTGTGTGTGTGTGTGTTAGGTGTGCAGATGTATGTGTGTAACAGAGAGCACTATGGCTTCCTGCCCGTCCCTCTCAAGGCACAGCAAAATGTTGAAGATGAAAGCGAGAGTTTCATACACACCATCACGGAGGCTCTGAGTGAGTACAAACACACTCTATTACACACTTATTGTGACTGCTATCTGTCATTCCTTGATTACTCCGCCTCTCAGCCTGGCTTCTTCTCTTTCTTGACCGCCATGACCTTCCATGATTGCGATCTTGCTGCCCTCCCCGCTCTGTTTATCCATGCCACCCCCATTTCTTCTTGTTTTCTTTCCCTTTGACTTCTGTTACTACTCCTCCCTCTGCTGAGCTTTCATATGAGCCTAATCAAATGAACCATCACAATCAAGAGGAAGTTCAGGCTTTTACTAATCCTGTTTATCCTGTTATAACCCTTCACCTCCCTCCTCTCTGTGTCAACAGTTGACCACGATATCGAGCCGTCCGAGTATTTGTACTCTCCACCATCCCCCCAGAGCAGGATGGGCTTTGATGAAGTGAGTTAAAAAATGCTTGTGCCCAGAATGCTGACTTAGAGTAATCTGATTACATGTAAATTAAGAGCAAAATGTTATATATAGTGTACATTAGTTTATACTGTCACATTTTAATGATTAAATCCTTCATGTTTATGGTTAAAAATCATTTTTTCTGTGAGTGCTGGCTCTGCCCAGAGGAACAAGAGTGCAACCAAAACTGTCTCTTTGCACTTTCACAGTTTTTTCTTATGTCTCTTATTTTCTTTGCTTGCTTAGATTTTCTTGATCAACCTCAAGCGCCGGCTGGACAGAAGCACCAGGATGTTGAAAACAATGGCCGCACTGGGGCTTCACTCCACGCTGATAGACGCAGTGGACGGGAAGTACGTTCCAGACAAACACCTATCCATGAATCCGATGATGATTAAATCCAAGCCATACATTCTTTAATTTAGTCACAAAAGCGTGTTTTTATGCTACAGATACTTTGCTTTTGTAGAAATACACTTGACTGGTTTTTCCTCCTCTGCTTATTTTAATCCACAAATGAGAATGTTCTAGTCCCTTTTCCTGTGTTTATTTGCACGGCACCGCGGCTGTTTTTACTGATGACTAACAAAGCAGTGAGTGTAAACTGTAGATATATGATGTTTTTCATCGTTTTTTCAATCTGTTCCCTCTCTCAGGGCTTTGAATACGTCCCAGCTGCAGAGGTTGGGAATAGAGATGTTGCCAGGCTATAAGGACCCGTACTCTGGTCGGGTACTGACCAGAGGGGAGATCGGCTGCTTCCTCAGCCATCACTCTATATGGACACAGGTGAGGCCAGGGAGAGCAAAAGCACTAAATCAGATAAAGAAGGTTCTGTAAAAGTGTTCAAACTTAAAAGCATCGATTCCACTTGCTTTAGTTTTGTTTTACTGAATACTTAATTCCTTCAGAGTAGCTGGTGTCTGACACTCTGATATTAAAATTAATATAATGATTTATTAATTAACAGAAAAAACTTTGAGATCATTTGATATATATTTATATTATATTATATCGAATATATTTGTAGTTGGATGCTGTCACTGCTGCTTAAAGTGGTGTTTCAAGTAAGATAACTCTTTATTGTCATTGCGCAGTCATTTCTATTACAATAGTACAATGAAACTGGAACGTGCTGAATCCTCTAGTGTACTTGATTTTTCACAAGGCTTTATGTAGACCTGTGAAATCTCTTTTTCTCATGACTGAGTGGCTTTGATTAAATAAGTAACACTATGAAAAGGAGGTGCTTTGTAAGTTTGAGAAGAGCTCACAGAGGGAGCAGGAAACATAGGGAGCTATTTGATGTACAGAGACTGGTGCCTGACTTCATGACCTACATGAACAGATCAAGTCAAATCAAGTGCCTTTTTTGTCATTTCAACAATGTGCAGTGATACAGTACACAGTTGAAGTGAGACTACGTTCCTCCAAGACCTTGGTGCTACATATAACAGACAATCAACACAGGACTACATAAAGTGCAAGTGTGAACAAATTGCAAACATGCAGACACAAGACAGTGCAATACCAGACAGAACAAAATGATATGGAAACAAGACAGTGCACTAGTTATGTGCAAAAGACTGAGCATTGTGTAGAAGTAAACATGAACACCACTTGTTTTGGTGTCCATGTGGCTCAGAAGTCGCAATGAAAAGCACAAAAACTGCACAATTTTGGTCCAGAGTGGCCATTGCTGTGTCGCCACCCCCCATCTGAAATCTTAGAGCACGTGGCATTCCTAGGCAGTCTCCCATCTAAATACTAACCAGACCTGACGCCGCTTAGCTTCTGAGATCAGACACGTTCAGGTGTGCTCAGGGTGGTATGGCTGTAAGCTGTTAATCGCACTCATGACTGTCCAAAGAAGAGACAGACAGACACAGCATCGTTGATTGCTACAGTAAAACGAGGAAAAACCAACACTGAGTTAAGGTGACTCAGCTTTTCGGTTTTAAAAAAACAGTCACCGCAGAAAACGATGGCCAAAAATCAATCTAAGGAGAGCAGCACTCGTGGCATGCTTTCATTTTAACCCCAGTGTTTGTGTTTTGTCACCATCAGGTGGTGGAGCGTGACCTCCAGAAGGTTCTTGTCTTAGAGGATGACGTGAGGTTTGAGCCCAGGTTTAAGCGACGGCTGCAGGCTATAATGGATGACACAGACAACACCCAGCTGGACTGGGACCTGATGTGAGATCACCTGCTTGACATTAGCTATTTTCAGATCAGAAATCTTCTGGTTTTTCATTATTTTTATGAATGCGTGTCATTCGAGCACATTTAAACAAAGCCTGGTTAAAGCTGCATTTGTCTTGGTCTGTTTTCAGCTACGTGGGCCGTAAACGCATGCAGGTGCAGCAGCCAGAGCGGTCAGTGGAGGGTGTAAACAACCTAGTCGAGGCTGACTACTCCTACTGGACGCTCGGCTACGCACTGTCACACCGAGGGGCCAGAAAGCTGCTGGCTGCTCAGCCTTTGCCTAAGATGCTCCCTGTTGACGAGTTCCTGCCCATCATGTTCAACAAACACCCCAAGTCTGTCTTTACGACCCTCCTCTTTAATTTTAAATTACAGCGATTACGTGAAATGTGCTTAATCTGATACACTGTAAATAACATGGATGGGATGCAGAGGAAGAGGGTTTTATTTAAGGACTGCACAACGGTACAGGACACAACGCCTCTGTGTGATACTCAGACAAAGACCCTTTAGACGGTCTGGTTTCTGAACAGACAGGCAAATATTTACTGAGGACCACAAATAGATGATCGCAGGTGCACTGCACTCTTACCTAAGAGTAGATCAGGTGATCCACGTGGAGAGGATGACATAACCAAGGCTAAATTTAAAAGTGTATGGACTTTTGGCATGCGTGGATCCAGTTTATGCATAAAAAGTCATACTCAAAGGGCAATGAAGCAGCACAGAAATAAAGCAGTTTCTATGCAGTAATTATCTATACATAGACATGGACACGCGTGCGCATGTCTCTGTTGTGATTTTTAGACTGCACGGCAGTGTGCAGATTTCTAATTTGTGCTCTGGTGGTGAACCACAACATCTGTCTGTTATGTTCTTTGTAATGTCTCTGCTTCCATCATTTTTCACTTTCCCTTGTCCCGTTTTCTTTGCTTTTCTCACCAGCACCAGCTCATTCCCCCTCTCTGTGCTCCTCGCCCACAGGGCTGGGATTGTTCTGGGGGTTCACTGGGTACGGTGCCTTACATGAGACACAATGCCGGCTTTTCTCTTTCGTTTTTTTTTTTCCTTGGGAATTCCTGCTCAGCCCCCCCCCCCCCCCCCCCCGATATTTTAGCGTAGCACCTTCATTGCCACGCTGTGGCGTCCACTCTTCTTGGCTCTCCTTTTTTTTCGCCATTCTTTGCACGTTCTCCTTAGCGCTTTATTACATTCTCCTCTGCAAAATTTACTTCTTTGTACACCTCCTGCGTCCCTGTGTCACCCACGTCTCCACCCCCTTCCTCCTCTCTCTTTGAGGAATGTAGACCAGCACGGCTTTTCCTGCTGGTTGTGGAAAGAGGGACAGGATTCCCATTGATAGAGTTCCCAGTGTGGGGGTGTGCATAAGATGAACACTGTGCAAGTGTGTGTGTTACTATATAAATATATGGCGATGTGTGTCCAGCGTGGAGTGTATAGATTACTACACAAATACGCTGTGTGTATTCAACAGTGAGAGAGTTTGTGAGGGAAATGTGGAAAAGTGTGCGGGGGAAAAAGTGCCATGTGTTGTACGATACTAGCGCGTAAACAGCAGGGGTTATCAGCTCCATTTTTCGTGTGGGATTTTGTTGTCTTCCATCCCCGTCTTTGCTCACAAATACACAAAAACAGGAGAAAGAGGAATATCTGACAGTGAAGCCAGAGTGAAAGACCTCATTGTGTGGAAGAGGCAGCAGCTCCTTTCAGCACTAATAAAGGTGTAGGGTTTCACTGTCCTTGTGGAGTGTTAACGGGCTTTTAACGTGTGATTAGAACTGCCTGGTCTGTTTCATGTAAGTGAGATTTTGAAAAAGATAAACACACCACAAACCAAATACAGGGAGTGCAGAATTATTAGGCAAGTTGTATTTTTGAGGAATAATTTTATTATTGAACAACAACCATGTTGTCAATGAACCCAAAAAACTAATTAATATCAAAGCTGAATGTTTTTGGAAGTAGTTTTTAGTTTGTTTTTAGTTTTAGCTATTTTAGGGGGATATCTGTGTGTGCAGGTGACTATTACTGTGCATAATTATTAGGCAACTTAACAAAAAACAAATATATACCCATTTCAATTATTTATTTTTACCAGTGACACCAATATAACATCTCCACATTCACAAACATACATTTCTGACAAAAACAAATCAGCGACCAATATAGCCACCTTTCTTTGCAAGGACACTCAAAAGCCTGCCATCCATGGATTCTGTCAGTGTTTTGATCTGTTCACCATCAACATTGCGTGCAGCAGCAACCACAGCCTCCCAGACACTGTTCAGAGAGGTGTACTGTTTTCCCTCCTTGTAAATCTCACATTTGATGATGGACCACAGGTTCTCAATGGGGTTCAGATCAGGTGAACAAGGAGGCCATGTCATTAGTTTTTCTTCTTTTATACCCTTTCTTGCCAGCCACGCTGTGGAGTACTTGGACGCGTGTGATGGAGCATTGTCCTGCATGAAAATCATGTTTTTCTTGAAGGATGCAGACTTCTTCCTGTACCACTGCTTGAAGAAGGTGTCTTCCAGAAACTGGCAGTAGGACTGGGAGTTGAGCTTGACTCCATCCTCAACCCGAAAAGGCCCCACAAGCTCATCTTTGATGATACCAGCCCAAACCAGTACTCCACCTCCACCTTGCTGGCGTCTGAGTCGGACTGGAGCTCTCTGCCCTTTACCAATCCAGCCACAGGCCCATCCATCTGGCCCATCAAGACTCACTCTCATTTCATCAGTCCATAAAACCTTAGAAAAATCAGTCTTGAGATATTTCTTGGCCCAGTCTTGACGTTTCAGCTTGTGTGTCTTGTTCAGTGGTGGTCGTCTTTCAGCCTTTCTTACCTTGGCCATGTCTCTGAGTATTGCACACCTTGTGCTTTTGGGCACTCCAGTGATGTTGCAGCTCTGAAATATGGCCAAACTGGTGGCAAGTGGCATCTTGGCAGCTGCACGCTTGACTTTTCTCAGTTCATGGGCAGTTATTTTGCGCCTTGGTTTTTCCACACGCTTCTTGCGACCCTGTTGACTATTTTGAATGAAACGCTTGATTGTTCGATGATCACGCTTCAGAAGCTTTGCAATTTTGAGACTGCTGCATCCCTCTGCAAGATATCTCACTATTTTTGACTTTTCTGAGCCTGTCAAGTCCTTCTTTTGACCCATTTTGCCAAAGGAAAGGACGTTGCCTAATAATTATGCACACCTGATATAGGGTGTTGATGTCATTAGACCACACCCCTTCTCATTACAGAGATGCACATCACCTAATATGCTTAATTGGTGGTAGGCTTTCGAGCCTATACAGCTTGGAGTAAGACAACATGCATGAAGAGGATGATGTGGACAAAATACTCATTTGCCTAATAATTCTGCACTCCCTGTATATTCACTTTTACTGTGCTTTATTTAAATATTAAGAGGTGTGGCGCAATATTTCTATCCATATAGCGTCTCCTCTGACTTCATGTACAAAGAATATGGGTTCTTGTCTGCAGCCAAAGTAAAACAAACTTGCTGTTATCATCATGAAGTTTGTTTCAACATTGTCTCTTATGCCCCTCCTCTTCCTCTCCTCTATATTCTCAGCGTTGAGTACATGTCTCACTTTGGGCCCCGAGACCTGAAGGCCTTCTCCGTGGAGCCGCTGCTCATCTATCCCACACACTACACCGGAGAGCCGGGGTACATCAGCGACACCGAGACCTCCACCATTTGGGACGATGATGCCGTGGCGACAGACTGGGACCGGCAGCACGCCCGCAAAACGGCCCAGCAGGGTCGCATCCGGCCCGTGGCGCAAAACAGCGTGACGGGAGACTCGCCGCCTCCTGCGGCCCGAGCGTCGCGTGATGAACTGTGATACGGAGACTCGAAGAGAAAGACTCGTGTTTAGAAAAAACACACAGTGAATGCCATGCGTACACACACTGAAAAGACAGTACAAGCAGACACTCTGTGCATGCATAGCACAGGTGTCCAAACGGATAAAGGCAGTATTGAGCTGTCAGCCTTGTCTGCTACCTGAGGAGGCACAGAGGACGCACAGAGGAAGAGGATGGGATGAAGAAACTGGGACGAGGGCCAGCAGGCGTTTGACAAAAGCTTTATTTATTTCCCACTTGCCTCCTCTCAGCATGTGGAGACCGTTGGGCCTGAAAAAAATCCAAGCGACACATGGAAGACAACTAGCATCATTTGCAGGGTGTGAAAAAAAAATCACAATTGAAATTTATATTTTATTTAAAGAAAACAGATGTGTTTTAGTGGAAGAATAAAAGAAACTAAAAGCTTTCCTAAAACAACTCTGTAAGCTTTAAGCGTGAGAAACTGCCCATCAGCATCCCTTTGGTGTTATTGCGTGTGCGTGTGGACATATGCACGTGTTTATAGAGCTGAACATGTGTGGGAGGAGGGAGGCTGATGTATCGTACCCAAGAGTGTCACTGCTTCAAATGATGTCAGAAGCACACAAAGTAAATAAAAGTCCTTTTCTCGCCACGCGGGGGGGTAACAGACCCAAAGTCTCTGCTGTGCAGCAGGCTGGACCTGCTGGTTAGGAATTCAGAGCGCCAGTCTCACACTACATAACGCCTGAACGATGCGTGATATGCCGTTTCAGACACATGCTTTTGCAATTATGTGTGCTAAATATTTAGGAAAAACTGGATTATCAAAAGTTTTCATGTCCACATGGTCTTTGTTCAGTTGTGCTGCTGGGCTGAACTAATAAAACTTCTTCTCTATTTCTGTGTTTTCATTGACTCTGCAGGATAAACTGATGCAGATGTTATCTGTCTGTCTTCTTACAGAAATTAGGTTATTATTGTGTGTGTGTGTGAGAGTGAGTGTGTTATTCCTGTGGGACTAACAGAGCTTCCACTAAGTAATGCATATTATCGTGTATTCGGTTGAACACCAAACATAAACGTTGCTACTTTGTTCCCATGATCTTCTGCTGTCTCCTCCAGTGGAAGTCGAGGCTTTTGCTCCTCATGGAATCACACAAATTGTGGTGAAGCCTGCACACAGCTCCAACCTCCCAGTAATTTTAAAGGTTAGAATGGTGACCATGTGCAGGACTACACTGTCCTCCACTATTTGTCTTTCACCTCAGTGGCTGAGTGAAATTCAGCTCCAAACTTTATAGTTTCTGCAAATGCAAGATCTGACAGAGAAAAGGGTGGAAGGGGAAATGGGCAAGCAGGGTGGGGGTGGCGGAGTTTTTATGGGATCTTGTGAGATAGAGAGTAAGAAATGGAAAGAGCCTGTAATTGATTATTGAGCACAAAGCTCTCCTCCCATCTTAGCTCATGCTTTTGCTCTCATTGCACCAAGACTTTAAAATGATCTGAGCGACCTCAGACATCCGTCAGCTTGAATTATGTTTAAGTCTAACCTGAAGATGCACCTCTGTCCTCTCATTTTCTGTGCAGTTGGTGTTTTTATGTGTAGAAGCAGTGTGGGAGCCTTCTTCTGTCTTTACTGTAAAACACCATATACATACACACATACACATGTTGGTTTACTTGTTTCTACTATATTAATCCTGGTTCATGCAGCACTAACCAGACCTTACCTAATACAGCTGTTATGTCCTGAAGTTGCTTCTTATTCATTTCAGTTTACCTCAGGTGTCCCCCCCCTCTTTTCTTTTCCTTTAGAAGAGAGATTGTGCTGCTCTCTGGTGGCCACGTGTGATACAGCAATTGAATGCTACGTGTTGCTTAATGAGGACTGTCACGTGGACATAACATAACCACATATGCTAAGATCCAGATCATGGTCAAATCGACAATGTAAGACATAAATAAAATATTTTACACCACAAGTTGCTAAAACACATACAAATATTGAGTTGGAGCCCTCTCTCGTGTGCTGTGCATATTTCCAAACTGCATCATTTGAAAACACAGAAATTTGGGGCCTGGTCTACCACATGTGATGTTTGCATGCGTTTAGCTGGATGATGCAAACATGAAACATAGCGGAAGAGCTGCAAGTGGACAGCTCTGCTCATAACTCCTGTGTTGACAGGGAAGCAGATTCTGCATTGAGGTAAGAGATTTTACAGTTTTTACGATATTTTTTGGCTCAGATTTTATATCCAGTCAACATAACTCGGCTCTTTATTACCTGAAAAATTGAGCAGGTGCTGCAGCAGTTTTGTAGCAGGGCCCTTAGACATTTAATATTGTCACATACAGCACCTTGCACTTTATTAATAATGCAGTAGACCCAAAAGCCTGCTTGTCCTGCAGTGTGTTACACATGTCTGTGTTTGTGTGGAAGCTCACATATGCATGCATGCTTTTCTGCAAAATGTGAATGTTTGTGTGTTAGTGTAAGTATGTGTGCTGTGAGTAGACTAGAGGTACAGTAGCAGCAGAGCAGCTTTACTTTACCAGAACAGAGTCTGCAGCATTCATCAGTCCCAGTCGCCTCCTTCTGTGATTGCTCCTTCATCTCTTATTTAAAAGTTGATTGACTCTTAGCTCACTGTCATAACACCATAAAGCATAATGTAATTTTCCATCCACAGAAGCATTCAAAAAGACGCCATTTCTAAAGCACGCTGTTGTGCTTTCAAGTTTCTAGGAATCTCATTTCCATATTGTATGAAAATGAGCTATGGTTAGACCTATGTACACACCACACACTGAACATCAGGCCTTTGTTATGCTGGTGTCACCGTAAAGCATCTGTAATGCATCTTAAAAATCACATTTCTTCTACAAGTGCACCAATATATGAAAATGTGACTCGGAAACAAATATCACAGGCAAGACGATCATTCCAGATTAACTGAGTAAATTAAACATGTCAGCCGTTGAAATAATAATGACTTTTACATTGGCTGTGTTTCCACTCGTTTAACCGTGGTTTCATTGCGATTACATTAATAACTGACTTCCAAGTTTCTGGCGTGAAGCTCATTGGACCACAAAGAATGTGTTCAGTCCATAAGCAGCGTGTTCCTGTTTTGATTTTACCAGATACCAATCGTGCATAGATGACAGGAAACAAGAGGGAGATACAACAGAGGTCCTCAGCTGCTTTTTCCACATTACAGTTCATGGTGGGTGTCTTAACCTCGATGAGTAACGCTTTTCACAGTGTATATACAGAAAAAAAAGGTTTTCACATAGTTTTTCACAGGCCTGTACGGAGCCCTAAGTACAACTTTACGACCTCTGTAAGAATTAAGAGAGTACAACACAGCTGGTAATTGTATTTGACTACGAACGTCAGTATGAGCACTCTATGAAAGCAAAAGTTGCGACACTTTGCAGGTCTGGAGGATTCAGGTGTGAGCTAACATGACACCAAGGAGGTTTATCAGGCCATTTCCAAACAATATGAAGTCTATCAGGCTGCAGTGAGAAAGCCTAATAGACAGTGGAAATCATTTAGCACAGTTACAAGTGGACCTCGCAACATAGTTAGACCATGCAACGCTCAGAGAAACTGTAAAAAGAGATCCATCTCCGAGTCTACAGGCCTCTGTTAGCATGTTAAAGGTTAAAGATAACGACAGCATAGTCACAAATAGTCAGAAAAAGGCTGACCAGGCTTGTTTTGGACAGACAGGATCAAAGCGGAGATGTTTGTCCACCCTAACCCTAAACCCACTTCAGAGAGCTGTGCATAAATGAATGCTAATAAACTTGTGGAGTGGAGAGAGTGTGGACCCAACTGCAGACACTGACGAATGGACTTTAATGGTGGCAGGAACTTTTACATTGGCTGTGTTTCCACTCGTTTAACCGTGGTTTCATTGCGATTACATTAATAACTGACTTCCAAGTTTCTGGCGTGACACAATAAAAATCAAAGGAGAAAGTGACTAAGAACTACACAAAACTTAAACTGGGAACAACTGCAAAGTAATACAAAGGAACTAAAAACCTGAGACGTGAAACACAGAACATGAAAACCTGAGACCAGGAACTCAAAGAAGGTAATACACAGACAATCCGGCAACAAACAGAGGACGACAAGGGGCTCAACACACAGAGGGATAACGAGAGAATGAGACACAGGAGCAGAGCACAGCTGTGAGAAATCCCACACAACGAGACCGGGGTAATCAAAACTGCAGCCTGTCAAAGTAAAACAGGAAACACTTGACACTGAAACGATGAGAAGCACAGACGTGAAAACAAAACTAAACTAGACGCAACACAAAGAACACAGGAGAAGCACAGAGACAGAAACCAAGAACCACTGACCTGCGATTACAACCAACTATTTACTCATTTTAATCATTATGTTTAGAGCCTTTTTTTTATTGATACCATTTTAGCCAACACTTTCACATCTTTATCAACAGGCCTACTTTAGCCCAGCTTTTCAGTAATGCATCCTTGAATCTAAAACGTTCAACGGCTACCATACTTGTCGGTATGTTGTAGTATTATCACGATCCTGGGTCTTTTGCCCCAGCGTTTTGGAGTTTTGGTTTATTCT
Source organism: Mchenga conophoros (assembly GCF_057382185.1). Classification (NCBI taxonomy): domain Eukaryota; kingdom Metazoa; phylum Chordata; class Actinopteri; order Cichliformes; family Cichlidae; genus Mchenga; species Mchenga conophoros. The sequence continues at coordinate 11,457,482 of NC_140547.1, read as the reverse complement.
GTTGTTTATGGTATGTTTAAGTTATTTAGGTTCTCTACGTTCATTTGCCTTTTAGTTTCCCCTTGTGTTTTCAACCCCTGTTAAGTCTCCCTTGCCCTTCATGTGTTTCATGTCTGTGTGTCTTATGTTGTCAAGTATTGCTCCCTAGGGGAAATAAAGGATTCTGATTCTGATTCATGTTCTCATGTCTGCGTCTCATTATGTTTCCTGTTTTATTTTGAAGGGGTCCTCTTTTCAATATTTTTAGTTTTAATCTCCCCTTGTGACGTTGTTACATTCATGTGTGTCAGCTGTTTCCCCATGTGTTCCCACTTCCCTCATTAGCCTTTTTAGTTTTTGTTCACCGAGTTTAGGTTTTTGTTTACTTTGTTTGTACCGTTTTTGCTAGCCTTAATAAACGGCTTGTTTTTTGTTAATCCACGTCACGTTTGTTTTTGGTCTGCGTTTGAGTCCTCTTTTGCAAACGCATACAGTCTGCCTCAGCCAGACTGTGACAAGTATTTATGATTATGATTAGCATTAACGATCCTGGATCCGTGCCTTTATGACGTTTACTCCAAACTTTGATTCGACCTGCCGAATGTCACAGCAGAAATCGAGATTCATCAGACCGAGGAACTTCTTCCAGTCTCATGTCGTTGAGTTGTAGTGAGCCCATGTGAGTCAGTGTGGTTTTCTGCTGCTTCGAGGTTAGATGTGTTTATTCAGAGATGAGTTACTGTTCCTATCAGCTCAAAGCAGCTCGGCCATTCTTCTCTGGCATCAAGCATTTTCTCTCAGAGAGCTGCTGCTCACTGAACGTTTTCTCTTTTTGGGTCCATTCTCTGTGAACCATGGGAATGTTTGTGTGGGAAAATCTCACCATCAACCGTGCTGCACTCAAAGTCACCTACATCACCTTTCTTCCTCATTATGAGGCTCTGTTTTCACTTTTCTTGAATATACTGAGCTGCTACCGTTTGGTTCTCACTGAACCAAACAGCAGGAAATGTGTCAAAGTGGGCTGTGTGGCAGGCAGCAATCGGACCTGAAGCACTCAAGGGATAACACAAAAGAGTGAGCTAGTATGTATGCACGCAGGCGGACAAACACAGCTCAAACTAATCACAGACTAATGAGGCACACAAAGCAAAACTGAACATAATGGACATGGAGTGAAAGACTATCAAAATAAAACAGGAAATGACTAACTCTAACATACGACATATGAACCTGACACAAAGACAGAGGTTGGAGGGACAGAATGGGAACACAAAAGATGATGACGAACCTATCATCAGCTAAAAAACATCAGAGAGCCAAAGAGACAGAAAACAGGATCGTCACAACTTTTTATTGATAATTTTCAGAATTAGATCATATTAGTGGGCTGTTTTTCACTTTGGGGATGAGGCTGATTTAAAGCACATCCAGGATAAGTGTGGTAGTTGTCACCTGTTCACTGATCATCTATGACCGTGCATGCTTTGCAGCTCATATCAGTGTGGGAGTCTAAGTCGTCACAGGAAACAGCTGGTGATCTGTCAGTGTTCCTGACACGGATTACAGTATTTGGCGACTCTTTGAATAACGAAGTGAAATTGTTGCGTAAACGAATAAATGAGTCAGTGTTGCTGTGCTGAACAGTGAAGACGCAGTGACCAACAAGTGCTGTCGTAAAACACTCACATGCATGCGGGCTTTTATGCATGCGCACAATACATTCAACTCACACTCACAAGAAAAGAGAAGGATGTGGAAAAAGAAAGCATTGTTCTCAAAACACGGCCTCCTGCTTCTCTTTAGTTTTTCCTTTTCTCCCGGTCAGTGATTGGGAGACAGTGCCCGTTATCTCCTTCTGTTCTCTTCCTCATACTGATAATAAGTAACTGTTCAATGTCAACAAGAGCTCCTCAGACAGCCACTCAGTGAGCAAGAGCAAGTGCGCATGAGGCAAGGGAGAAAAGGCCAACTCTACAACAGCATAGCGGAGACAAAGAGAATCTTAATATAAACAGTCTGTTGTGCAAAAAGATAAGAAAATCCTCTCTGTATTTGTGGTGTCCACTGGCAGCCAGCAGAGGGCAGTGTGGAGATGTGCAACGTTCGATCATTTCAGAGGATATATATATATATATATATATATATATATATATATATATATATATATATTTAATAAAGGGATGTGTAAGATATGTCACAGATGTTCATTTGTCATGTTCGAGTTGATGTTGTGGGTTTTCACTGAAGTACATTTACTCTTATAACATTTGACAGTTACATGTACTGATGTCCACTGAAAGAGCCTGCACATCAGGGGTGTAATTTCCAGGGGGGTTAGGGGGGTTATGCCCCCCCCCCCAATAATCAGACCCAGCCAATATAACCCCCCCCCCCCCCCCCCAAATAAAATTATGAATTATCTTGCATGAATAGGTTGTTGATTTTCTTTACTCATTTCAGTTATTGCCAGCAAAATAGTTGCATGTTTAATCATCTGGGAATTTACCCAGATTTATTTATTTATTTAGACGGAGATCTTGCTGCACACGGACAGCGAATGAACCCCAGAGAGAAGGGGAACGTTTCAGTGAGGAGCTTCATTGCAGGACAAAGTATACTTTTCTTCTTCTTCCACTGTCTTTATCTCATTCCTACTTATTTACAGAGCATTTACTATTGTGTTCGTCTTGTTTTGTGTGCCATTGTTTGAGGCTCTGTGAGAGAGAAAATGAGGGGGAGAGAGATTTTGTTTGTATTGACCCAAGCTGAGCAGAGCTCGAATGTGTAGTGTGTGCACAGAGGTTTGGTTTCCCAGCGCTGGCCACGCTGCGACTGTGTCAGCACACTCAGACTGAAGCAGTGGGAAGAAGAAATAAGAAAATGTCAAGAACAACATGTTACACAGAAAGACCAAATGTGGGTGGGTTCAATGAGAGATAAAAAAGAGCAATTTGGGCTGAAGTGAAGTAACTTCCAGTTCACTGGAAGTCCGTCCAGACAGCGAGAAGAGTGGCCGCATGTTTGCTCACTCTTCCTGTCCATTCGTTCCCAGAAGGCACCGGCAGTCATGACCTTGTTTATCCTCCCTCTTCAGACACTCCATTGGAGCTGGGTTCATCCGGTTTGATTAGGCAGGCATTTCAGTGCTGTTTCCATGCATGAGCTGCAATCATGAATCAGTGCTAAATATAAGCATATTTTAGGAGGAGCCTGACTGCATTTCTGTGTGTGCAATGGATTCAAAGGAATTTTGTCACGCTGAGTCAGAGAGTAGGTCTGAGTCACGGCCGCAGCGAGCTCGAGTTTCAGGGGAGGTTTTCTGATGCTGGAGCGCTGCTGCACCGATTAAAGACAATTTAGTAAAAGTGCTCACACACACGCACACACACACAGAGGGTAAACAAAGAAACACCTCACATATGAAATCCAGAAGTGGTCATATCAGCAATTAAAAATGAAAGCACTAACATAAACAGCAGGAAACCACGTTCGACCTGGATGGCAGTTAAGTCGAGTTTAGTTAAGTTCAGTTTATTTTGTTTGGCATGGTTTATTTTAGTTGGATCCTAGTTTAGTTTAGTGCAGTCGTTCTCAATCTGTTCAATTTGTTCAGTTTCTGAAGACTTTTTATTTTTAGTTTAGTTCATTTTAATTGGTTTAGAGTAGTTAATCCTCAATTTGAGACCAAGAGGAGACCCAAACACCCACAATTAGTAAGGAAGCAGTTTGTAATGTGTGTGTTTTTAACTTTATTTAGTTTAGTTCACTTTAATTTAGTCTAATTAAGTTTAGAATGGTTTATTTGATCTAGTTTCATTAGTTTAGCAGGATTTAATTCAGTTGGTCTCTTCTCAAATTATGAAACACTAATGTAAAAACCACAGGGACCGTGTCAGCTTTTCGAGGAGATCCTGTAAATACGATAGCTTCATGTGTTTCAAAAAGTCCCATTCGATGAAAATGATTATGGGAAAGAAAACGAGAGAGGCTTTTCTGTTTTATCTGTCTGAGTCAAACCACAATATTTAAACGATGCACTCTGAACGGTTTGGAGGGAAGCGTGTCCGCTGGATCTTTGAGCAACCCCGACGCAGACGGTCCTGGTTTAACTTCTGTAATCATTTGTATTTTCTTGGCTTATCAAGTGATTTTTGAGTAGCATTTTTAATCTAAAAGAAATGACGAACGGCAACAGAAAGCGAAGAAAGCCGCCAGTCTTCAATCTCAAATACATCAAACCAGCCAGATTAAAAAATAAAAGAATACAACTATCGAGTAAATGAAAATCTTTTACTTTAAAGTTCTGTTTCAGACCTGTGTGTGTGTGTGTCTGTGTGTGTGTGACCGGATGCTTGTGTTTTTCTGATGGTTGTTTATTTACTCGAGAAAACGGATGCGATGTCTGACTTCATAGTGCACCTCGCTACTGTAGAAAGCAGCTTTCATCACACCTTGTTCAGTATTAACTGCTCAGGCTACAGTGTGTGTGTGTGTGTGTGTGTGTGTGTGTGTGTGTGTGTGTGTGTGTGTGTGTGTGTGTGTGTGAGAGAGAGAGAGCACTGCCTGGTCCCAGATAATCCTCCTCTCTGTGTTTTACACATGACTGCTTCTTATTCCCTTCCCACACACACACACACAAGCGCTCTCTCTCTCCCTCTGGCCATCATTGTTACACATTTATTATGGTTTGACCTTTGACCCCGCTGTCACGAATGCCAACAAGCTGCGCTGCTTATCGGAGAGTTAAATCAGTAACTTCATGAGGTTGTTCACACTTCAGCTGTAACATTTTATTAGACTTTAAGGACTTTTATAACCCAAAGACGAGAACATTAAGAAAGGAAGATTTTAAGCTTAGATTAAAACACGGTCATTTCTCAAAACTCTGAGGATTTATTGAGGAACCTTTGGAGAGTCCTCAGGACCAATATGTTAGACACACTTTAAGTCTCTATCTTCACTGTCCTTTTCTGCTTTTAGTGTGTAGTTTTCGTAGGAGGGGGGCAGGGCCACTAGGTCATAACTCCTCCCCTTTTAGCTCTGATGAATGTAAGGGGCAAGGAAAGAAAGAGAGAGAGAGACAATAGACTTTAATCACTCATGTGGCTGAGAGCTGTTGGCAAACGGAGTTCCTTGAGCGCTGAGAGGGGAGGAAAAAAACAGAAGAAACAGGAAGGGAGAAGACTGAGGTGGACAACTTGAGTGGGCATTTCTCATCAGTCACACCTCTGAGCTGAAGCCAAGACCAGTTTGCAACCTTACTGAGAAGAGAGGAGGGCAAATCTGACATAAGATCATCCTGAAGGAAACCCTTTACCTCGTCACAGTTCGTAAAGGCTGCAGACGCAGACGTTTCCATCCACCCTGCCGTCCAAGCTAGAGTATGATCTGCTATCCTCGTCACCCCTGTCGCTGATGCAGGCGATCAGCATGATCTCTCACTACCCTCTGGCCACCTTCCTACCCTGGCCTACAGGCTCCTACCATCACCACTACCCCGACCTGGACTGCACCTTACTACTGGAGGGGGAGGGAGGGGTTGCCCTGCAGAGGTACCAGCCTCGCTCCCCGGAGAGCAGCCCGCGACACTGGGTCAGTCAGAGAATAATCATATCTATCAACTCTTTTGTTTGCACGAAATCTATTTGTATTTCTGGGAAGCACAGACATTTCCAGTCTCCTTAAACAATCTGGCAGCTGCTGGCCTTCGTATGAAGGCCTTCTGTTGTTTGGGAATGTGTGAGGTGCTGAAGTATGTGTGTGTGTACGTGCTGTCAAATGCTGAGTTTTTGGAAATGTAAATGGAAAAGTTTGGGAGCCAGAGAAGAGAGAAAAAAACGACACTGAGAAAAGAAGCTTGGAATTATAAACATTAAAGATACGCACTGAGGAGCAAAGATACAGGTGATGTTTGCCACTTCTGTTTGTCGGATGGTGATCTTGAGAAAGTTGAGGAGAAGCATAGGGAAGGAAAATCTGCAGATGTTACACAGGGACAGCTAACATGTACACATCCTGCATCCAGCTGTCTACACAACAAAAACCACATGAAACACACCTTTAATTTTCTCCATATATTAATCCAAGAAATCGCTTGGTTAATGTTTTGCCGTCTGTCATATGATTCCTCTATTTGGCCTCTACTTGAGTAAGTTTTATGCAATAATCTGACAGCTCATAGTGAAATAACGCAAACACGACGGTAACCTTTGGTGACACAGACGGGTGTCCGGCTGACCTCTTATGAAACGCAGTAATTCTCATTCATTCGAACAACCCCTTACTGGTCGTTCTGTGAGTGTGTCTTGCTAAATGTTAAGTTAACAGGAGCCATAATGTGTTGGATTTTGCTTTTGTTAAATTTATTCTTCTATTCAGCTCTATTTTTATTCATCTTTGGTGTTTCTCATTTCCCAAAACAGCGTGACTGCCAGAAAATTAGCAGCGGCTTATTCCAGCTAAGCTGTGGCTATTTTTTTTGATGCACACACTTACTTGTGGTATTAATGCTGAAGTGAAAGTATGTTTGGTGTTTTCAGACAGCGCATAGGCACTTATTGGCTTGTAGAGGAGAGAAACTGAGGTCTGAAAACCAACCCGATGAAACGTCCTTTAATAAAAACAATAAGAGGAAGAAAGAATAAAATCTCCCAGAAGCCGGATTTTTTAACCTAAAATACATTTATTGCAAAATAACTGAAACTTAATAACTCCACGAGGATAAAGCACGAGCAGTGAAAACTTTGAAAAGCAGAGAGATGTGCAGACGTTTGAAAACGAAAACTCTGACAACTGAAAAAAATCTGGGTGTAAGAACAGAAACAGTATATTAAAGATTGACAAAGCCACCGCGATGACACCTACAAATTTAAAAGTGAATGTCGGGACTGTGAGGCTCAGTCTGAGAACCCGAGGATGCTATGTAAGCACATCAGATGCTGACTCCTCAGAGGGTTTCTGTCTGTTTCCTGCCTGTTTAAGAGTTTATGAAAAAAAAAGTACACAAGAGTTCAATCTAAGCTGCTAGGAAGATCACTGAGTGGTGGAGGGGCCAAACATTTGTTGCTACAGCATTCAACAAGTGCTGGAAACTGATCCAATGAGCAATTCAAAACCCATCACAGTCACTGGAGAAGAAATTCGTGGAAACATTTTTGCGAGTGTAAACAAACTGTATGAAATCATGATTTCTTCTATTTAGTCCGATAAGATTTGGAAAGTGTAAAAAGAGCCATATGATTTCTTTTATTCCATTCGTGTGTGCAGAGAGCAGGCAGGAAGTCAGCTGACTCAGTTCGCAGGAATCTCTGCCATGCTTAGCGGAGAAGGATGCTAATTGTGTGTGGGCCCAGAATTGTACAGGGGTGGGTAACGTCGTTCTTTTAAAATTAGCGCAGCGTTCTCTTTCTTCTTCTCTTGAGCAAGTCCACATGTCTATGGGAGGCTGCATTAGCTGCTACACACTCAAATTCAATTTGAGTGTGTGCAGCGTTGGTTCTGCAGGTTTAGGTTTTGCAAAGGAAAAAGAACACGAGGAGGGAAACACACGGTTCTGCTGGATTCACTGTGATTGCTCTTTTATTGGTAAACTGAGCATCTAACACAGTGCAGTGATGTATTTGTAGTTATAATTCACATTCAGAGGAGACGAGTGTGACACAGTGGTGCCTGAAGACCATCCTCCTCAGTGCTTGTCTGACATCCTGGCTGTCATGTTGCCCCATCACACAGCGCTGTTTCCTGCGATTGTTTGAAGGGGTAAGGATGCTGGAGGTTAGCCCACAGACCTCCTCTGAATGCTCAGGTTACATACATCGGCTCTGCTGTCAGATGCTTATCTGTTTGACTGTTTTTACAGAGCTGCGATTGTCCACATGCTTGGAATAGTCTTTCCATAAAATTATGTAAGGTAAAGAAAAGTATTTGTGGTGCAGCTACTTGCAGCAACTCCAAGAAATTCCTTTTAGTCATGTAGGATAACCTGCACCGAGTGCTTCTATTCTTAGTTTGCTTTGTACCCAGTTACACATGGTTATGAAACCATATCAGTCATAAAGTTAGTGACTGCAGTACTCAGCCTGTTGCAGACAGCTGTCAGGTCCACAGTTCAAGTCAGAGATGAGGGAGGAGTGCTGAGGAGGCAGTCAGTATCAAAGGTTCACTGACAGTTAAACTTACGACTGGAATGTGCACATAAAAAAATGAACTCGATAATAAAATGCATGTTTTTTGTTACATAAAATTCAACATTGGAGGGTTAGTGGCAAGTAGGAATGAAGGACTCGATAGAAATGTTGTCTTCATTTTGTGGTCTGTAGTGTCCTTTGCACCCTCCTCTTACTCACTGATTAGGCAGTTTAATTAAGCAGCAGGCCCATCAATAAGAGCTCCGGCACTGGGAATATCAGCGGATGGCTTACAGTAACCTGCAGGGCAGTTCAATAACCTCAGCTGGCCATAAGCTGGAAACACAGAAGTGACTTTATACAGGAAAAACAAGAGCAGGCAGTTTTGATACTGCTGTGTTTTCCATTGAAAGAAAGGCAGAAAGCTGAGTTAGCGCTCCTGCTTCCTCTTTCTCGACTTCTTTGGAGAGAGAAGTGCACGTTTAGTGCTGATGCTCCGTGACGTCTCAGTATTTCCAGTCTTCCAGTTCTGCCTCTTACTTGTCATTTGTTTTGATGACTTGACAATGATTTCGACATTTAGGTGATTTGTTCGTCCGGATGAAACTAGTTTTTATGCCTTTTGACCTCTTTCTTTCTGAATTTACACAAAAACAGGACCATATCCTCTTCAGCAGCACAGTTCAGTAACTTTCTGACACTACACTGACTTCTCTTTTCTCCTAAATGCGGACCTCGGCCGCCGTTTTCAGTCAGTCAGCCACGACGAATGTTGTTTACACGTGCTGCGAGTCAAGTTGTCTAGTCGCCTGCAGCTCTGTAGAGGTCCGTATTGTTAACTTCGACCTAATTAAGTCACATAATAGGACTCGTGTGAAAAGTCAATACTAAAGGCATTGCTTCTGTCACCCAAATGTCCATCCCAGGGCAACAACACCCCAGGAGCAGCCTGCTCAACTGGGGCAGAAACTCATCACACCATATGGTAGCTGTAAGGGTGCATGGTGCTGACTGCTGTGCTAAAAGTGGGTTAATATGAGGCAGCACCGGCTTTCATTTAGTTTGTTTTCAATGCTTTGGCAGCGGTGTGTGTGAGCGGTGTGTGTGTGTGTGTGTGTGTGTGTGTGTGTGTGTGTGTGTGTGTGTGTGTGTGTGTGTGTGTGGGGACCAAAAATTGGAAGCTTACTATACTTGTGGGGACCAAAATCCTGGTCCCTACGAGTTTGAAAACATTTTTGAGACTCAAAATGTGGTTTTAGTGACAGGGTTACAATTGGGTTATAGTTAGATTTAGGGTTAGGGTCAGGAATAAATTTTTCATTGTTAGGTTTAAGGCAAGGGGCTAAGAAAATTACGTCAATTAGATGTCCCCACAAGATATGAATACCTGGCATGTGTGTGTGTGTGTGTGTGTGTGTGTGTGTGTGTGTTAAACACACACAAAATTCTCTACTCCTTTTCCCGCTCAGGCAGGACATGCAGCATTAGCAGGACCCGTGACTGGGATCAAGCTGGCATTGTGTGTGTGTGTGTGTGCCCAGTTTTAGTAAAGCTGGGGCTTGTTGGTTTCCAGCTCTAATATGATTGGCCAGCACTCACAGATTTTATACCAGCAGATTACTGACTGCAATAACTGTGCTGACCTTACAGTGGATAATAAATAACATGAAAACTATAAGCTAAGGAACCATGGTTTTCACAGTGTTCGCTCTCTGGCAGAGTAAACATATTGCTACATTTCGGTCAATGGTATAGTATCACCGGTGACGTGAATGCGCCGTTTCTGTGCCTCGGAGCAGCTAATGTTTGCTTTTTGTGCATCTCCTGCAGTTTCATTTCCTATGAAAAAACCCGTGGATGTGCATAATAATGCTCAGAATTAATCTGAGCAGCAGAAATGAAATGCAAGGAGTGTGTTTTTGTTGCTACGGGGAAGTGCATAAAAAACAAGTGGAAACAGCACGCTGCTGTCGTTTTGGTTTGTTGGCTGCTGCACTTTGGTGTGTTTGTGTTGCTTTGTTTTGCACACGTGATGCTTTCAGAGTCGCATGTATTATTGGCTGAGCAACAGATGGTCCTGCTCTCATTAGCAGAGGGTCAGACAGCCCAACCAAGCCAGTCCAGACCGATTCATTCAGGGCTTAGCAGGGCTTAGATCTGGGAGGGGGTGGTCACAGTTGGGGGCTACAGAGGGGAGGGTTTACCATGACTTCTCTTACTCTTTTAAACACAGAGACACCTGAAATCACCTTAGCAAGCATCGTGGTATCTGAGTCACCAGAAATCGGATTATCCAGCTTCTGTGTAACGGTCCAACTGAGCCCGTATGCAGGCTGAGAAAAACCATGTGCCCCCAAATTTTGCATTCGTTAAACATTATTTGGTAGCTTTGATGATAACAAGCCTGGACTGAAAAACAGTTTTAGCTGAAAGCTGTATTAGTTTGGTTTGTATGTGAAGTGTGGAGGAGGAGGTGGAGGAGGAGGTGTGGGGGGTCTCTTGTCTGCAGCTCTGGACTTTACTGGAAACTAATGATGTCACCCGTCCAGAGGCAGAGAGAGAAAGAGAGAGCTAGCTCAACAACAGCCGGGACAATAGATCTGAGGGGAGCAGAGACGTGACATCAGAGGAGGGGAGAGTGGGAAGGAGCGAGGAGAGGAGCGTTTAATGTGGCCGCCTGAACAAAGGCTGAGCTGAGTGAGGGAGAAACAGAAGAAAAGCTGCGTGCAGCTGTGTGTTTTCATGAGAGATGACCTGACAGTCTTTATGCCTATTATCTATTGTTTTTGCTGGATTCCCTGACCATCTCCTGCTGATGTGCCACATCATTAAAACCCCGTCACATGAACACATGTGCTGACTGGGGGCATTGCCACTGCTTCATTGCTCCTAAACGACCCATTTAAGCTGCTTTGATTCTGTCATTTCAGCTTTTTATGAAGTTATAGCAGATCATCCTGACCCATAAATCCAGCCCTCTTGTTTTTTTCCCTCTGCCCCGGGGTGACTTGAGCCTCTGCTGACTCTGGATAAACACAGCAGTTTATGAACTCTGCCCTCTGCTGGGAAGCATGCTTTGGAAACACAAACACAAACACAAACCCACCAACCACACACAAACACACAGTGAAAGGCAAGTGTGATTAAGTGACTGTGCGCGCAAAAGAGAAATGGACGACATTCTGAGCAACATCTGGTTCCGATGCAGTACCGGGAAAGATCCTCCCAAATTTTTGGACTTGACGCAGAGACTTTCCACGGCAGGATCACAGCTGATACTCCTCTCACTGCGATGAATCTCCTGTCTGCTGTTTACGCGGGAGAAAGAGAGGGACGTCTCTTTCCGGCCTACATGACGGAATGACTTTCTCTCTGCATGCCAGCATGAGCTGGTCCAGCTGTATCGCGCCTGTCTTTCCACAAGTGTGGATCTTCTCGGTTTCTGACTGTGCCGTGAACTCTTCCCCCGCCTGCCTCGGTCTCTCCCTCTCACAGCACAGATAGTGCCATTTCAAGTTAATCTCCAAAGTGTACTACACTTTCTCTGATACGTGACCTTCTTATCTAACGTGTAAACACAGAGACGTTGCACATGCCACCCAAGACCCTCCTAATTTTGTCCCCTGTGTGTTAGCGGTTTCTGTTTTTTCTGTGCTGACATTCCTAGCTGACGTGAGTCTCTCACGTAATCTGTTCATGTTAAGTACTAAATCACCTCCCGTCTCCTTTCCTATCCTTTCCTTTCCTCTCCTTTCCTTTCCTTTATGACCATTCTCCAGGACAGAGTGGCTCCACAGCCAGTCAGGTATGAGGACACCAGCCTCGGTGGAGTCGAGAGGCTGGAGGCAGGAAGTGGGAGATTTCCTGGAATGTGCGTTTTTTCCCTGCTGTGGTGTAATAACAGTGCAAGCGGTGCTCCTCCTGTTTTTGTCCCCTCTCTGTCTCTGCTGTAGCTATTCTGACCAAGGAACAAAGGGAAGAGAGTACTCGGGAAGCCCAATAATGGCTGTAATCCATCATTCAAAAAATGGCCTTCCCTTGTCAAGGGCTTTCCTAAGTGTAATTACGTCATTAGTTTTTCAACAGAGCGGAAAACTTGGAATGAGGATTTGCCTGGACGACTGTGTCGGAGTTTAGTGTGCAGTGTTCAGACAGAGAAACATGATAAACTTTGGCTTTCTAGAGAGATGCATGAAGCTGAGTTCGATTTACGGAGCTGTGCACGCGTATACATGCAAGGATGGAAAAACATTTTTTTATACAGTGTATAAAGACGTATTTACCCTGTAGCATTGTGTTACAGTATTGCACCTCTCCTCCACAGAATTTAACAGAGGTGGGACCAAGTCATTGTTTTGCAAGTCTCAAGTAAGTCTCAAGTCTTTATCCTCAAGTCTCAAGTCAAGTCTCAAGTAATGTCAGGCAAGTCAGAGTCGAGTCTCAAGTCACTGGTGTAAAAGTCCGAGTCAAGTCACAAGTCTGAAACTTTGAATTTCAAGTCCTTTCGAGTCTTTAAAAAAAAAACAACGAAAAAATAATGTTGCAGTTATATGCTAAATGTAAATATTAGACCATGTAGTTTTTAAATCTGTGTTTTTCTCAACACATGACAAAATAGTGAACTTAGAAAATATACACAAATTGTGAAATTGCACCTCTTTAAAATGCAGCTCAATTAAACCTAGCTCCAAGAATAATTTTCACCGACAGTTCTGAGATAAGCTGCATGTTATTCTTGGATGCGGTTGTAGGACCGGCTTTAAAATCGCATGACAAAAATATCATACATATTAAAAAAAACTGTATCACCAACGTAGCCTGTACAACATTTGCTAGTTAGATGAAGTCAGCTATCTCATCGTAGCATATTTATATGCATATTAATAATCATACGGTTCTTGGAGTGAGTGCACACACTCATGAAGTTTAGTAACTTCAGGTCACTGCAACAAGCCCAGGTACAGTTTACCGACGGATGGGTGCAGGACCTTGAAATGCACCGTGTAGAACGAAAGACCATCGTACGTATCATAAGTTTACCAGTCTCACAAATTGTCGTCATAAATACACATTCATTAACCGTTTATTAATAGGACCTTTGAGCTCAACGGTAATTAATTAGTAGTGGAAATAATTTCTGGTACCCATCACAGAAATGTAGCAGTGACAATAATATATGCTGTAATCGTACTGGACAATTAGTGATACAAAAAACCTGTTTTATCCTGTGAATAAAAGTATATGTTTTTGTCACTGTACCATAATAACAGAAGCGAAACGCAATATTGTGTCAGGACAATTCACTATTTATGCACAATAAATAAAGGAGCATAGCGCGACCATTTCTGTTCAGCGCCAGACTTGCTTGTAACCTATATCACTAATTATGTTATGAAAATGACGTATTAACTACTAAAAAACACTGACCTTCGTGTAAATGCTTGGAGCAGACTAACCTGTGAGCTGGAGTGTTCTGGGACGTTATATTTGATCTTTGAATGGCTGCAATCCAGGCCATCCGTCGCGTCTTTGTTACTTCGGAAACATGGCTAGAACAATTTCTCTTCAACGACGTAATCCGATAACAACCGATCTCTTTACCCGTCGGCTTCCTGTGGCTGTCATGCGACCGGCTATTGCAGTTAATAATACAACAGCTTCTTGACATTTTTGTGTTTCTTTTTATCGCTGTATAACTGATTTTAATTGAAAGCCTGCGTGCGCTAGTACCGCTTGCCACGAGTTCCCAGAATCCTTTGCGGTTCTACCCGTGAATGACGTCACATTTTCAATCTCTATATAATATGCATGTTAAATTTTATATTTGGGGTAAAATATCAAGTCTTTTCAAGTAAACCGGTTCAAGTCCAATTCAAGTCCCAAGTCATTGGTGTAAAAGTCCAAGTCAAGTCACAAGTCTTAGAACATTTTTTCAAGTCAAGTCTAAAGTCATAAAATTAATGACTCGAGTCTGACTCGAGTCCAAGTCATGTGACTCGAGTCCACACCTCTGGAATTTAATTCTGATTTACTATATTTAATAATGAATGAAGCAAATAAGATGCACCGCTGTGCACGATTAAAAGAACCTTTGTTTCATCCAACTATATTTTCCTAATATTATAACATATAAAACAAACGGTCTGTTTTGATCTACTCTGAGACATACTTCACATGATTGACTCTTTTCTGGACCATAATTTACAAAATGGACACAAATTAATAATATTTCAACCCAGCAGCTGACCAAGACCATAAACCAATCAGGACAGAGTTTACTGAGATCACGGGTCAGCTCAGTGTTTGATTGTTTTGCTTCTACAGTTGGACTTCTTTTTTGCAGACAGATGAGTCGCCCCCTGCTGGCCTTTCTAAAGATTGCAGCTCTACTTTCAGTCCTGGAAGTTCATCTTTTATTTACAGTCTGTGGTTCATGAATTAATTGAAAGTGTGATAAGCTTCATTTCATTCTTTAAAGTCAGCTGACCTGCTGGCTCGAATCTGGTGTACCTTCTTACAGAAGGTGGATTTTCCCAAATGTCAGGCTGTTTCCTCTTGGATTTGTCCTTCAGAGCTGGGATTGACTGAAACCAGAAGCAGCTCTGAATTTACTGAAATCTGCAGTCTAAATCTACTTTAGAGCTCAGAGCAGACTTTAATGGGCCCAATGGAAGCAAACTGAAAGATGAGCACGCTCATCGACTCGTCCATCAGACAGAGCGGCAGCTGTCACGCTCATCAGACGTCTTGTTTACACTGAGGGATGACATCACTCCCACTGTGAGACCAACACTCCAATCCCCAAGGGGCTGAGCTAGAGGTCGTGTGGGGTCACAACCTTCCCACTGGCACTCTGGGCTTCCCAGAGTTCCTAAGACTGGGCCTGGGAACTGGACAGCAGCCAGATGTGCAGCACGATGAAGATTCAGCTAGAAGAAAAGCCAATCCTGTGCGGTTACCGCACATGGAGAACCACCAACTCAGTTGTACTCCTGGCAAAGCTGGGTGGAGCTACAGTGCAGTGCTGTGTGTGTGTCTGTGAGTGGGGTGCACCGTGGACGACAGTGGGAGCCAGTGACGAAGAGGGTGACGTTTGGGAGCCAGGGAGGTGGGTTGGGTGATTACGCATCTACACACAAAAAACACACAATTTTGAAAAGGGGACCACCACAGATCTACCTCCCACTGCTTCAGAAGACAGTTAGCATCATAAGGCTTCCAGTGTCCCCTCTGGATAAGGCCTTGTGACTATTGGATCACCAATTTAGCATTTTAGCGCATGTAAATGAGTCACAGGTGGCTCATTTTTTCATATTTGTTTACAATACACCAAAAGAGCCCTCACAACGCAGCCACTCGATTCACATCCTCCTGTTTATTCACAAAAGTGGGCTGTTTGAGTACGTGTGTAGACACAGTGGAACAGAGTTATCCATTCTCACACACTCGGCCTGTTCTCCTCTCCGGTTACTGACAATGCACAGTAGCGGTGACGCCATCTGAAGCCTTCCTTGTATTGTCCCACGCAGGGACTGCGAGGCTGCAGCTGCTTCATACAAGAAGGGCCTACAGTCCATCACTTCATCCTCTTAAACAACATCTGTATGTTAATGCATTATAGCAATAATCTTCATTTTAACTGCCCATATGGAAAGGAAATTGTAGTTTTATAGCTTTCTCCATTCTCCTGCAATGATTTGCTTATTAAAGTGTCCCATTTGACTAAGAATTATGACTCCAATTAGGATGAAAATGGGAAAATTGCCATTTGCATGGGTAATTCAAAGCATAAAGGAAAGTGTTTTCACTTTTTCTCCACATGGGTGGTGCTTATGTTCGTAATCGGACCGGTGAACTGTATCCATAAAGCTGGTGTGTTTCATCATCAACCAAAGAAAACCCTGAATGTGTTAGAGTACAGGATATCCACCCTGACTGCAACAAACCGCAAAAAACCCAAATCCACCATAACAGGTGTTTAAAAAATAAACTTTAAGTGAATTATTTATGGTCTTTGTTAGCAGTCGGCTGGATTACTGTAATGCGCTTTATATTAGGGTCAGTGCTTCATACTTTACTTATCTACAGAGGATGCAAACTGCTGCAGCTCATCTTCTAACTGTCACTTGAAAGTTTGAGCACATTTCCCTATTTTAGCTTCACTTCACTGGCTGCCCCTTCATTTTAGGATTCATTTTAAAATTCTTTTATTTGCTTTTAAAGCCCTCCATGGCCTAGCCCTATCTTATCTCTGTGAGCTGCTACAGCCTTATACAGCCACCCGCTCTCTCAGGTCAGCTGATCAGCTGGTCCAGGACTGAGCGTAAACTTAGAGGAGATTGTGCTTTTGCTTTAGCAGCTCCCAAACTGTGGAGCGATCTGCCTTTAGAGATGAGACAGGCCTATTCTTTGACACCCTGTTGTTTTTTTAAGCTGATTGTATGTTGTTGTTGTTTTTTCTAATATAGGGCTGTTTTAATTTTTATGTATTATGTGTTTTTTTTGTTTGTTTTTGCTGCTTCGTTTTATCTATTGTTCTTAACTTATTTACTGTAGAGCACCTTGGTCCTTTTCTAAAGTGCTTTATAAATAAAGTTGGATTGCCTGCCTGAGAAGCTTCACGTTCTCTCTCAGCAGCCGCGAGTTGGTGAATATTCTGGATGAATTTTCACTTAATGAGGACAAACAGGATTGAAAGAAAAATTTAAGTGATTAGGCAGTTTAATTTAATTGTTTTTTGAGTCAATGTTTTTATGAATTTCGGAGGAAGGACATTTATGCATGTGGAATATTTTGCACGCTCGAGTCCCAGCCCTGCGTGTGCGCTGATGTCAGTCTGATGGAAGTTGGAGAAAGAGCTCGGGGGAGGAGTTTAAATGGGGCTGCTGCGAGTGCAGGAAGGAGGAGTCTGCTCATTCAGCGGAGAGTCGAGCGCCTGTTGACAGAGGAGGGCTTGGAGTTTGGAAAAGAGCGCAGTGAACGTTTGCGGATCGCAGTTTATTTTGAAAGGAGCGCATCTTCTTGTGTACGTGCGGGAGAAACGTCGATCTCTGATGCTGACTTCAGATCATGAGAGAAGCGCTCACTATGAAGTTCGCCTGGAAAACTAAGATGGTAAAAATCCAAGCGCAGACTCGCAGTGTCTGTTGTTTGTGGTCAGAGTGGGGGGGGGGGGGGGGGGGGGGGGGTTAGAGTGGAAAAGGGGGTGAGTGTTTGTAGGCTTGGGAAAGTAGCGGATAACTGAGTGAGGGGGAGAGGGCGGGGGTGGTGGTGAGGGTTGTTTTTACTGCTGCGTAAAGATGTCGCGGTGAGCTCGAACCTGTACGTGGAGGAGTTCGGTTCAGTGGATAATGCTGAGAAATGTCCTCACCTGATGCTGTAGATCCAAACTTCTTCGTGGGTTTTTTATGGGCTCCACAGCAAAAAGCAGAGGGGGAGCAAAAGGCGAGGCCCCGGGGCCATCACAGCCCGTGCAGCTGGGTCCAGGCGAACAGATCAGCGCCACTCTCCTTATCTCCGTTATTCTTCCCAACCAGCTGATGGGCTGATGTGCAGATTAGAATTATTTGCAGAGAGAGAGTAATGTTTGTGCAGATTTTTGAAGGATCCCAGGTAGTGCGGTGTAAAGAGCTCACCTCCTGCTCTCTGAGAACTCTGTTTTTTGGATGCTTGGATAACTTATTCACTTATGTTACTGGCTGCTTTCATTTGCATTTGCATTGGGAAAACAACAACAAAAAGCAAACTTGATACACAAAGAGAGTGTAGCTTTTTTTAAAAAAAAAAAAATCTGTCCACCTTTCAGAAAGCAGTCTGTGTGTGCAGACTGTGAACTCAGCAGCCCGGCCAGCCAGCACAGGGACCTCCCGCTATTGTTTTGGGAGTGTGTGGACTGCATGACTCATACACTGATGTATTTATCTGTCTCTGTGCCAGCCAGCGGGCAGCAGCCAAAAAAGAGAAAGGGAGAGAAACATGTTGCTGACCATAGGACAAGATGGAGAACAGCAGCATGGGACGGGCGTGCAGACATGTTTCAGATCCTCTGACTTGCAGTAACGCAGGCGCGTTGGCTGGTTTCATCTGTCAGAGTCGGTTAAAATCACATCTTTTTGTTTTTGGCTTTCTTTGAATATCTGCCCCTCACGTGTTTCTGTTCGAATCCAAACACTGCCGAGTAATGGCTGAGCGCCACTGGTCTCCAGGACTGACCATTGAACTTGCTAATGGTGAGTTTGGCCCTTGATCTCTTTGCCGGCGGCCCGTCTGTGTGGACTTTATGGGGACGAGTAATCTTGGCGTCCGTTGCCTTTGTGTGAGGACTTGGCTGAGATTTTGCCTGTGTGCTGTTTATAGGCACCTTATCCTTCGATGGCTGTCCGCTCCTTCTGTTTTCGTCTCCGTCTCCATGTGTTGGTGTCTGAGCCGGCCTCGGCCTCTGTCTGGATGCGATATCTGAGCAGCAGTTTGGGGTTTTGATTCCTCTCTGCTCCCTCTGTTTGTTTATGCACTCTGCTGCCGTCATTGATTTACAACCAGCAGCAGACGCAGCGCTTTCGACTCGGTGGATCCTTTTAGTCTCGGTGTGGTTGCGACACTGATTTGTAATCAAGCGCCGCCGACTTGTAGAAGCAGACAAACCGACAAACTCATATGTTCATAGAGGGGGGGGGGGGGGGGAAGCAATGTAAATATTACTGTGGAGGTGTTTATTCTGGACTTGGCCCATTCTGGCTCTTATCTACAACTTGGGTGAGCTCGGGTAAAGCTGTCCAGCTCTGACTTCAGCTCCAGAGACACCAAGACATCATGAAAGACATGGATTGGGAATAAAAGAGGGAGTAGAGACAGAGAGGAGGAGGGAGGGAGGCCTGGCAGGCTGCAGGGATGGGGGTTGGGGAGTTGGTCATTCTTGATGTTTTACTGCACTTCACTTCTTCTTCTTAGTTTTTTAAGCACTGGAGTTGTTTGTGTGTGCGTTTTTCCGTTCCCTCTGCTTTTCTCATACACAAAAATCACTTTCCTTTCTTGTTAAACTACTGAAGTTAGACTTGTGTTGGTCAGCTCTGCAGCGCGTCTGTCTCGATCTTTCTAATATTTCCACCGATATCTTCTTTCAGAGCTCAGTGCAGGACTGGGGGGAGGAAGTAGAGGACGGAGCAGTCTACAACGTGACGCTGAAGAGGGTCCAGATTCAGCAGGCGGCCAACAAGGGAGCGAGATGGCTGGGGGTGAGTAGGCCCTGACGAGGAGCTGAGCTCCAAACCTTCAAACGTTAAAAGTTCAGACTCCTTTCTGCACTCTCAGCTGCTGTAGAGGGAAAAAAGTGAATGTTTTTAAAGCAAACAATGTCCGGATTAGATTTTATCGTGTCCAGATGGCTTTTTTTGTTTAAAGCAGTCCAGTTATCTGTGTTCAGACTGCTGACCTTAAAAATGGCAAACCTAATCTGTATTGTCTTCTCTCGGGGCATTGTGCTCTACCGAGGCTCCTATTGTTTTAACGTTTGAGCTATAAATCTCCCAGTGGAGACAACACCTTTGAGCTGCCTGCTGAAAACGAACAGCTTCACCAGAGCTGGACCGTTTAGCCAAAGCATGTGATTTCCTGACTTTCCGAGCTGCCAACAAAGCCAGCACGTTCCCCTGTTTTGCAGAATGCTGGTGTGACATAGTTTCCCACAGTTGTGCATTTTTTCAGTGAATATAAGGCATTGCCGTTTCCCCCACAGAGCTGTTTATGTATCCGTAATAAGATGTTATGCAGTGCATCATTATACTGCACAGACGGGGCAATTAGGAGCATTGTTTCTCTTAGTTTCATAGTTTCTCTGGTGAGTTTTCCCAGAAAATGCTAAAGGATCTTCAGGATATTGTGTTTGTTAGCTTCTTTGGAACTGTGTGGCTGACATAAGGGATGAGAGCTGGCGCATAAAGAAGAATCTGATATCTGCTGCGAGCCTCCAACACTGCCTGGATGTATTGACAGTGGTGTAAGCCCAATTAGAGCTGATTAAAACAACATGGGTGTTTTGTGCAGAACAAAGAGCGAGCTCCCAATGAGATGAGTATATTTACTATAAACAGTCAGCTGTACGAGAACAAAAGCAGCTCCAGTCTGCACAGTTTGAGGCGTGTGTGTGTGTGTGTGTGTGTGTGTGTGTGTGTGTGTGTGTGTGTGTGTGTGTGTGTGCAGTTGTGCTCATTGTGGCGGTGCCGTGGATCGCCTCGGACAGATAAATAATCAGACTTTTTGTGTGCTCCGTGCTGTTATCGGAGGGGAGAAGTCGACTGTGCCGCCATCCTCCTCTCTGTCTGGAGGGATGGTGGAGGAGGGGCTTCGCTGTGATTAAAAGCAGATTGGAGCGTTTCCTGTTGTAGCGTGCTAACTTCACCAAGGTCTCTCTCTCTCTCTGGGTCTTGTGCCACCCCTTACTCTCTCTTCTCTCTCTCCCCTGCTGTTTTGCAACCACCCGTTCTGTTTTCCCTGTAGACACAATAGTCGGACACATCTGGAGAAATCCAAATTAAATATAGGTCACCGTACTGTTTCCTTCATCCCCCTGATGTTTCGAGCCCTCGTTGTTTGTTTCCATTTCTTTCAGAGTTCCTCTCGACCCTTTACTTAAATGTATTAAATGCATTACAAGCACCAGCCAACTGCAGAAATGCAACAGTTTAAAAATGTATAAGGCAGATGGGTGACAAGTTAAAGAAACATTTGTGGATTTGTTATGAATCACTGTGTCCCTGCGGTAGACTTACCCACGGCTGTAGAATAGGTTTCTGGTGGTTTTTGCTTAAATTTGTCATAATTCGCATGTTTCTTGTTTAGGCGGAAGGGGATCGCCTGCCTCCTGGCCACACGGTGAGCCAGCTGGAGACCTGCAAAATCCGAAGTATCCGTGCTGGAACGCTGGAGCGACTGGTGGAGACTTTGCTCACGGCGTTCGGAGACAACGACCTCACCTACACGTCCATCTTCCTCTCCACCTACAGAGCCTTCGCGTGCACGCAAACCGTACTGCAGCAGCTGCTCGACAAGTAGGCTGAAATGACACGATCCGAACTGAAAAATAATACTCTGCCTGTTTGTTGTGGCGATTTTTAAAACGCGTCGTCTTCTTATTTTCTGTGACAGATATGGAAGCATGGAAGAAAACGAGCAAGGCGCTGACAGATGCCACAGCTCTGAAACCACCGGCGCCATCAGAAAGTGAGCTGCAGTGTGACGTGCGCATCAGTGTTCCCGCTCACCTGGATTTCCACCTCTCTAAAAGGTTTCCCGGCTCTCTCCACAGCACCTTGGCTTCGATCCTGCGTGCCTGGCTCGATCAGTGTCCCGAAGACTTCCAGGAGCCTCCAGATTACCCCTGTCTCCACAGGGTGATGGACTACCTGCGCAAGGTTCTGCCAGGCTCAGAGGCTCTCAGAAAGGCAGAGGGTCTGCTGGAACAGCTGCAGGCTCAGGCCGGCATGGATGACACTGATGGTACTGCTATTTTCTTTTTATTTATTTATCTTTTTAAGCTTTGCATGACTCACAATTTTAAAATTCCTTCTTTACCTTGTGCTGGGCCTTCAAGCAGCACAAGCTGCCTTTAAGCTAACTTCCCTCTGATTGGCTACCCCTCACAAACAGAGGATTTGAAGAGCACTTGGGTGGGGTGGAGTTCATATTATGCGTATTGCCTCTCTGTGATATCATGCAGATGATGCTGACGTCAGTATTGTAAACTTTGACCATATTTAACGAGGATTCAGTGTTTACGCTGAGAACGGCTCACATCACTGCCTCCTGTATTCATGGGAAAAAGCATAGCAGGTCTCCTTTAAAATGTCTTCCTCCGACGCTGAGAAACGATGCGTTATCTTAGATGTGTCGTTTATTTCCTGTGCCTGTTTTGTTTATTTTCAGCTGGTTTCCACAGCAACCATTCATATAGCCTGGGGGAAGAGGATGAAGCGGAGATTGAGGTCCAGGAGGACTTCCTGTCGTTTGACGCCGACCTGGTGGCCGAGCAGCTGACCTACATGGATGCGGTAAGTGGAGGGAAATGATGTGGAAACAGGAGGGAAAGGTTACATCCCGTTTCTTCTGCGTCGCCTCACTAACATCGTACTCTTTGGGGGGGGCTTTTCTTGGTGGTGCTTTAGGTGCTGTTCAAAAAGGTCGTACCCCATCATTGTCTGGGCTCTGTCTGGTCTCAGAGGGACAAGAAGGACAACAAGCACAGCGCTCCCACCATCCGTGCCACCATTACGCAGTTCAATGCTGTCGCGGCCTGCGTGGTCAACACAGTGCTGAAGCACAGACAGCTCAGGCCTCACGTCAGAGCACGGGTCATCCAGCGCTGGATAGACATCGCGCAGGTCGGCCGAAGAGACAGACTCGCTCACGAACGCTTGGAATCAGTAAGAATGTTATCTGACTTGTGATCGTCTTTTAACAGGAGTGCAGAATACGGAAGAACTTCTCATCTCTGCGAGCCATTGTGTCGGCACTTCAGTCCAACCCTCTGTACAGACTGAAGAGAGTGTGGGCCTGCGTGCACAAGTAAGCCTCCGAACTCTCGTCTCTGCAGATGATCTCAGCTGGTTTTGATAGTAACGAGATCTCGCAGATCCTTCGGTGTGTTTTGCACGCGTGTTTTCCTGCCATGTCACATCACGTTAGCTGACGCGAATCTGCGCTTGTTGCAGAGACAGCGTGCAGACATTCGAGGAGCTCTCCGACATTTTCTCGGACCATAACAACTACCTGACCAGCAGAGAGCTACTGATGAGGGTGAGTGTGTTCATTTCATATCTGATCCAGTTTAGGAATGCTTAGTAACCATCTGTTACTCGAAATCCCAAAATTGCTTGTTCGCCGCATGGTTGGAACCAGAATTGGAGCCATTTTTTTGTTTGCCCCACAGGAAGGCACGTCAAAGTTTGCCAGTCTCGAGAGCTGTGCCAAAGAGCACCAGAAACGCACCCACAAGAGGCTCCAGCTGCAGAAGGAAATGGTAAGACAAATGCCGGCTGACAACGAGCTTTAGAAACAAACGCCAAACAAAGCGGTGTACTCTACACTAACTGCTAGCCTGTGCAGATCGTGAAGCCACACAGCTCTGCTTACTCCACGTGCCACGCTCCCATTGTTATTATCATCGCCATCTGCAGAGAACAAAGTGTAAATAAAGATGTGACTTTACTGCAACATCCCACGGAATAATCGAACCGTTCCTCCACAGGGAGCGATGCAGGGAACGATACCGTACCTGGGGACTTTCCTCACCGACCTGACCATGCTGGATACGGCCCTGCCTGACCTAGTGGAGGTAAGAGCACCTGCTGATCGTGTGTGCGAGTGTTTGAACATTTGAAAGTCTATCTGTCAGAAATGGGCCTAAGTTTCCATAAGTGCGTGAGGAATTTTGTCGGTGCGTTTGTGGAGCTGTCCGCCGAACGCTGTTTGCGTAAGCGGTCGCTGGCGCGTGATGTCTCGGCTCTGACGGCGTGCTCTTTGTGTCTTCTGCAGGGTGGTCTGATCAACTTTGAGAAGAGACGCAGGGTGAGTCTTTAGTCTGCCTCCTTTGACGTGATTACAGTTACTCACGTGGTGTTTACTCTGAGCAACCTTCTTTGTGCCTCTGCAGGAGTTTGAGGTGATCGCTCAGATCAAGCTGCTCCAGTCGGCCTGTAACAGCTACTGTCTGACTGCAGACCCAGCTTTCCTGCGCTGGTTTAAGGGCCAGCCTCAGCTCAGCGAGGAGGAAAGGTACACTCTACTCTGAATACCTTTTTTATTTTCATTGCACCGTTATCCATGTGATAATAAGCAAATTAGTGCATGAGTCATGGTCTGCTGGATCCATTCCCCCACAAATACACCAGAGCAGCTTTGTTCTGTCTTTTCTTATCGTCTCTCCCTGCTGATTTTGTCATTTCTTTAGTTCCTACTGATCTGTTCTACATGTTGTTTTGCTCTCTGAGCGCTTTTTTTTTTGTCTCACTGCTATTCTTGAAACCACCATCCGCTTGAAGGTTCACTGTTAATACTCTTTCTTGCAGCTATGCCTTGTCTTGTGAGATTGAAGGTCTCGGTGACAGCAGTCCGACTTTAACCAAACCTCGGAAAAGCATGGTGAAGAGGCTCAGCTTGTAAGTGCATTAAGAAAGGGGACATTTTTCGAAGCTAATAAAGACGAGTGCTGTTTTTAAATTTGAAGTGAAGTCCAGAGTAGAATGAGGAAATGAAACTGCAGGGACTTTTTAATGTTTTATCATCTAACAGCTCGCTTCATTTTCTGTTCAGGCTTTTTCTTGGAACAGACAGTAATTCGGCCAGTTCTCCGGTCAGAGAGACGCCACGCTCGCCCCCTACTGGCAGCTCCGGAGAGAGCATGGACTCGGTCAGCGTGTCCTCCAGTGACTCCGGCAGTCCGTCGGACAGCGAGGGACTCGCCACCCCGACTCACACCTCCGACTCCCAGCAAAACAAGGTGGGTGACAAAGCCACTGGGAGGAAGTGCTGTGCACTAAAAAAAAGTACACAACTTTATTAAAAACGAGTCAATTCCATTTAAATTTTTTATTGGATTAACATTTTTACACATATAAAGTTGCACATGAGAATTAACAAATGTTCTAATTTTTGAGCATTCACTGGCCACTTCATTAAGTATGCATTTTCCTTCAGAACTGGTGCAGTTCTTCATGGCACAGATTCAACACGGTGCTGGAAACATTATTCAGATTTTGTTCCGCGTTGATATGAACGCGCAGTTCATCACACAGCTGCTGCATCCGTGACTCTCCCGTTCCCTCGCGCCCTAATTCTGACCCTGTATGAACTGTAGCCTCAGTCTCCTGTTCTTAGCGGACAGGATTGGCGCAAGTGTGGTCTTCTGCTGCTGTAGCCCATCTGCTACAACAAGCATGGACCTATTGTGTATTCAGAGATGCTCTTCCGCAGACCTTGGCTGTAATGATGGTTGTGTGGGAAAGTCCCAGCAGATCAGATATTTCTGAAATATTGAGAGCAGTGTGTCTGGCACCTGCAACCACGCCACAGTCAAAGTCTCTTTGATTGGATGCTTAAATAGGTGTAATGAGCCAAGTGGCCGGCCAGCGTATAAGCTACATTTAGCTCTTTTGACACAAGATGCAAAATGAAGTAAATGTTGGAGTTGTGTCAGATGATAATGAATCTTAATAATAATTTTAATGAAAAATGAAAATAATTGTTGTTTTTCATCGTGACCCCCAGCTATCAGAATCATCCTCCTGCACTTCACTCCACTCTATGGACACAAACTCCTCCACAGCCAGCGTCTCCGTGATTCCTACATCTCCCTCCTTCCCCGGGCCTTCCTGTATGCACCGACGCTCCATCTCCCTCACACCCCTGTCTTCCCCGAGTCAGACTCTCGCCTATAACACCCAGGCCCAGGACGCCTGCATCATAAGAGTCAGTCTGGAACACGGCAACGGAAATCTGTACAAGAGCATACTGGTGAATAAGTACTGACGCTTCTGCTAAAGATTTACATTTTCACAGTTTATGTTAAAGCTAACTTAATCTAATCTGTCCCACAAACAGCTGACCAATCAGGATAAGACCCCAGCTGTAATCGCTAGAGCAATGGCAAAGCACAACCTGGAGGTGGAGCCGGAGGAAGGATACGAGCTGGTGCAGGTCATCTCGGAGGAGAGAGGTAAAACATCGACTTTAAAATCTTTGGGAAGCGTAAGCTAACATTGCTCGCTAGCAGTAGTCATATAAAAACTCAATTCTTTAAGATTTGCACGTCAGAATTTTAATTTATTTTTTCCACTAATCAGCTGTTTTCAGGCTTTGTGAACCACACTGCCCTCTGTACTGGTGTGAAGATGGTATCACTGGTTGTAAAATTTACCCGGTTCTTATCCTGCTCTTAATTTCTTTCAGAACTGGTGATTCCAGACAACGCTAACGTTTTTTACGCCATGAACACGTCGGCAAACTTTGACTTCCTGCTGCGGGTGCGGGGCTCGGCAGGCCGGCCCGTGCAGCTGCGTAGCCGATGTAGTTCCACGCTCCCGCGGACCCAGCACCGCTCGAGCCTCTCGCTTAGACTTAGCAAAGTCACGTTGTGACCCTGCCGTGTCACCACTAACCCAGGGCGAGACACGACGGAGGGTGGACATATAATTGGATGAGGAGCTCTCTGGGATCCAGGGTGGAACCCTCCGGGCTTTCAGACTTTCCCTCTCATCCCGAACTGTGCCATTCCTCGCCCAGCCTTAACGTGAACCTTGGATGTGGATTAAACTGCTAATGCCTGTGACAGAGTGAAACAGTGACCCCAAGTGGCCTGAACTCTTTACTACAACAGATATTTTTTGCACATGTATTGGGAGCACCAACCTCCTGACCTCCAACAGTATTCTGATATTGAATGAACTCCTTTATGTCTTGTGACGTACATGTAGCTCAAGCTTTACCTTTCTCCTAATACAAGAGTGCTGAATGCAGAGACAGAAGATGGAGCAGTGAAAGAATGAATGAATGGACCTCTAACAGTATTCTGAATGATATTAATAATTGACAGAAGCTGTGATGCCTTTGGTTTCTCTTGTCAGACAGCTACGTGTGTGTGTTCTTCTCCATATTGTGAGCTGTGTGACGAATGCATCATTTTGTGCATTCTGATTGGTTCCAGTACTTGGTTTTATCAAGTCCTCTGCGAATGCTGAATTGCCTTACCTGCCCAATGTTTTGGGTGTAAAGAGTGTTTGAGCTTCTTTCTAATCTAGAGAGACTCTCAGATCTACAAAAAACCCGAGTTGTACAAGAACAAAAAGGATAAAGCGGAGTATCGTACTGAAATGGAAAGTATTTGTACCTCTTTGCCCTTCATTATATGAACTACAGAGTTGCACTTGACAGTTGGTAGCAGATGCCAATGGGATGTGAATATGGGAGAGCGTGCAAACTGCCGCGTGAAGTAGTTTGCTCCCTCTTCACTAAATGAGTTTCTTTTTTGTAATTTTGTTGCTTTTTCTATGCTTTTTGTAACACAGTTCAAGCCACACATGTATACCAGACTGGAGCATTGCTAACATACATGCTAATTGTGTCAGAGTGTCATAAATCTGGCGGGATACTTCATTTCATTTAACGCCGTAAACGCCATGTCAGAAGCCTTCACACTTTCACTCCACCGCAGATAAAAACTGAACGTCACGTGAAAATGTTCCCATTAATTCAGCCTCGGTGTTTGTTCTCCACTGCCAAAGACTCTGAATAAATAAATTATTATCACTATTCTGACTCATTGCCTGTCGTGTTTAATGACTTTATTATCCGTAAGGCCTAAGGAAGCTTCGCGTCTGTATTTTTACCCTTGTGCAGTGGCAGATCACGTGCTCCGCACTGTTAGGACTGACATTGCTGCTCTGGACTGAACCCAACTCATTCTGCTGAGTGGGAAACGTTTGTGCTGACTTGAATGCAGCAGTCATGACCTTCCTTCCTTGGTTATACAATTTGTTTTTTAGGAATTCAAACACGAACGTGTGACATCCACAGGTTTTACTGTAAAACAGGACACGGCAGAAGCAAATGAGATTCCCCTTCTTTAAAAACACTAGATTTTACATTCTAAACATTATCACAGACATTAATAGGTTGTCCCTGTGTGATGTGCTGGTTAAGTTGCTGGTGGGTGTGCTTGGTTGTTTCAAGGACTCGTTCAGCTGACAGCCTAACAACTGCCAATAAAAGAATTTCATTTTAATTCAAACATGAAATGATGAAAAGAACTAAAAAGCAGAGACTAGTCTACTTTTTCAAAGCAGTCACCATGTAAGAGGCAATACAAAATGAAACGAACAGTTAAAAGTATGTGTGGGTGGGTGGGTGTGCTTATGAGGACCAATGTAGTGTTAGACCCTGTGATTGAGGGTCATCACTTCACCTTCAAAGGCCTGTTTCGGGGTTAAGGATAGAGTTTAGGATTCAGGTTAGAGCGGGAATTTGTGCTCGATTAGTTTGAGGTCGACAGCTACAGAATAAACCGGGAAGACGTGTTTGTGAGAAGTGTTGCTGGGGTTTTATGCTACCCTCATGGAGTTTCATTTTGACAGATTAGTCAGAAACATGTTGGCGCTCCTCCAGTTCCTCTCACACAGAGGAGCAGATACCGGTCCTTCTGTGACAGACGCTCACAGCAAACCTTGGTGTGAAGACACGCATGGATGTACCTTTCTGAGACCATCTCTTCCTGCCAGTATCGAAAAGGACACCAACAAAAAGCAAAACCTGAGAAAAACGAGTAGGGAGGAAGAAGAATCATCTAGAGACCCTGTCGTCTGTTTCATTTGCACCAAAGCAGCTGAACAGAACTCGCAGTGGTTTGTGCTTTCTAACCGGACAGACTGGGAACCTGAACTTTAACTGGCTTTGTGTTGTCATGAATAGTGTTATTTGCACTCAAAAGACACGAGTCTGCGAATTTACCTCAACATTCTCCGCCTACTGTAAGTCTCGGCGGGCTCAGCTAACAGGTGCAGCATCAGTGCACCATCGTTAATGTTCACATATGTGTTTGAACTTTTGTGCTATTTTAAATGTCATGTGAGTGAATGTTATTTATTCTCCTGAAGCTGATAAAGTATTCACATGGAGGAGTTATTCTGCACTTCGACTCATGCTCGCTCTCCTTTTTCAGTCTAAATCTTGACAACAATCCTCAGGTTAGGAACACTTAAAGGCAGATTAATAAGTGCTGTTAAGCTTCAGCTTTGTGTGCTTCAGTGTTAGAGGTCTTCCTCTGCTCTTGCAGGACGCACTAACATTGCCGTACACAGAGGGACGCATTACTGCAGCTGTTGTTAATCCGTACGAGCCTCTGAGTGACACGCTGTAGTTTATGTGGTCCACTGAAAACAGCTGGCAAGTGTGTGTGTGTTCAGGGGGAGGAGCTTATGATCCATCTGTCTCCGTTTCTCCACAGCTCAACACGGTAGCAGGCAGCGAGGGGAGGCTGGGACAGACCCGAGTCCTTGTACTGCTTTAATTAAAACACGATTTGAGCCTCTGTTGGCTCAGAATCTAACAAGCGTCCAACACATCAGCCAAAGAAGACAACACCAGGCAATTAAACACTCATTTTGCCTTCGTCCGAGCCAGTCCTGGAGCCTCGATGCTCAGCCCCATGAGGCCTTTCACAGCAGACAGGTCTTTATTCAGCCAGTGCCAGGTCTGCCATGAGTGCAAAATCAGGGACTGTTGAAAACACTCATCTCTGGCAGATTTAAGCAAGGACACCAAATAAAAAAAAAAAATAAAAAAAAAAGAGTCACATTTAATATCAACTTCTGGTTATGATTTATTAACTTATTCTCTTTAATTCATGAAAAAGAAAGAAAGAAAATCTTTAAAAACTAAAAAACTGTCAGTATAATAAACAATTGATAAGAATGTTTGATGATGAAAATAAAACCCAGAAATGAAACAATCCTCAGCAGAAACCCACACGTCTGAAAAAAGCTTTTCATGTGTCGGCATGAAGCCGGCCTTTCATCTTCTTTCATCACACAAACATATTCAAATACACGTGGTTTCCTCCCTGCACAAACGAGAAATCATAAACAGCTTAGAGAAAAACAAAAAATCCCAACTTGGTTAATTTATCAAGTTCATATTCGGTTCTTGCATATTTCAAAGCAAACGTGATTTGATAAAACTCGATTATTTAGCAAACAGAGAATTTTACAATGAATCTGTATCCAAATGTGAAGAGAATAAGAAGATAAGCTCAGTTTGACGTTCTTTACATAAGATATAAAACATAAGCAGCAGGTAAACTGGGTAAAGCACTAACAACAAAAGCTTTGGTTTGTCCACCGAGCCTAAAAATTCTCCTCAAAAATGTTGAGAATCTGAGTGTTCATCAATCGTGCCTAAGCTTCAAATACAACAACGCACGTAAGCAAAAACACCTGATTCCTTTACAATTTGTTATAAATATTACAATTTTGGTTACAGTTTTAAAACTTTGGTGGATTGCTGGATCACCACAAAGAAAAGGGAAAAAAAAAAAACACATGGAAAACCCCCACAACAGATATGCATTTACCCTCAGAGCCACCTACAGCAATTCCAACAGGCTCCAACATCTATTTGTACCAGTTCAGGTACGAGGCAGGTCCGTCTCCTGTTACGGGTTAGTCAGATTTCTCCAATAACAAGCTGAAGAATTGAGATCAATCAAATAATGTGCCAATATTTCCTAAAAATATTCTTAGAAGACAGAAAACGCACCTCACAAAACAAAAATTATACTTAAGAGGACCTATTATGCTCCTTTCCAGCTCCATATTTCTATACTTGGGCTCTACTAGAGTAGCTTTGCATGATTCCCAGCCTAAAATAATCCTTATTTGTCCTACAATGGGTCTCGTGAACAGCAGGAGCTCAAGACCTGATCTGTTTTCTGAGAAAAGCATAATAAACAATGGCTCTCAGTGCGATCACACAGAACCAGAGACAGTCTGACCTCGACTCGCCAGATCGTCTGAAACTTGGTGCTGTTTAATAATGGATATAAGCATAACAGGTCCCCTTTAATCATTATGCAGGTTTGTACACATAGACAGGATAATAATACAAGCAGCTGTTATAAAGTCTAAATTATTTAGATGAAACACTAATCTGTTTAGTGCCTGGTGTTAGTGTTCCTGCTTAACTCTGACAAATCTGCTGATATGTTCTAAGAAGAACATGTGCTCTGATCACACAGATGTTCCTGCGAAACTGGGGAACTATCAGAATATGGACCTGAATGTGGTTACTCTCCCTGCCTTCACTGAAAAAAAACAACAAAAACAAATCCCTGATGACGGGGTGCAGGTGAGTAATGTGTTGAACTTTAGT
Source organism: Mchenga conophoros (assembly GCF_057382185.1). Taxonomy (NCBI): domain Eukaryota; kingdom Metazoa; phylum Chordata; class Actinopteri; order Cichliformes; family Cichlidae; genus Mchenga; species Mchenga conophoros. Next base: position 11,426,466 of record NC_140547.1, on the reverse strand, counting down.
GTTGCTCTCCTTGTCTCTGCGCACCGTGAGGAGCAAGAACAGGCCGACAGCTGTGACCCAGCAGTGCGAGACATAAACAAGGCTAAAAGAAACGGACGGGGCTAATGGACTCGAACCCATTCCATTAAATGAAAGAACTGGAGGAATTTTCCATCTGAGCCTCTTCAACGTCTTTCTTTCATACAGCCAATCCCACAGCAGCAGTGGGACACAGATGTGTTAGAAAGAAGCGCGAGGGGGCATCGACGGCTCAGCAAACTGGAGGTGTGGACTGCAGCTCAGATGTAGGATCGAAGTTCGGCTGAACGCTTCGTTGGAAGGAAATATTTTAGGCTGGATGAAATCTGAGGCGCTTCAGCTGTCCGCGCGCTAAACAATTGCGAACACTCGAAAAAGTTACCTGAGCGAAATGTTCAATACGTAAAAACAAGACGCAAAATATAAACTCATATTTATGCCAGCATAATTTTCCCCAAGATTAAAAGCTGTGAGCGGTTTCAAACCTTCATGATGAAAGTTAGAAACGATTTTAAAGATGATGCAGTCTGCGCCAACAAAATGCAGGTAAACGAATACCTTTAAAACATGATATATTGTGTTTAAATTGGCTTCCATTCAACTGTACAGGTGCAATAATTCAATGTAACATAATACCTGCTTCAACAAAAGTCCTCTAATAAAAAGCTGCTAGCAAAAATGAAGTTCCACTCGAAGTGTACGCTGAGGTGGTGACAGGAGCTTTCCAGGTCATGTGATCACTTTGTTGTTCTACTTTTACATCTATCAGTGAAAACCTTTCCCTCTTTTTCATGTTATTGCACAGTACAGGCATCTGCACTATTAAAGTTTCTGCTAAAAGACACACAAACAAACACAAACCCCAACAGTCTCCACTGTGATTATGAAGAGACGCCTCTTTTCCCCTGCGTCTAAATGATCCACGGTCCATTAAAGGTGAACTGCGTCCTGAAGTATGTGCACACGTCACACAGGACGGTTAAGACGGGTCAGATGGTTTCCATCTCAGACAAAAACAGGTGAGGTGCTTTGAACGGACCGGGAAATATGGTCATTATGACGAGCGTAGTGTTGATGGTCAGCCGTGCTGTACCGCCAGCTCCTGTCCTATGAAGCGGCGCAGGCGCTCCAGATACTGGCTGTAGAGTTCAATGTCGTTGTGTCCCGCTCCCTCAACCCAGAGAGGCTCCACAGCCTTCGGGCAGCGCTCGAACAAGGCCAGGCCGTGGGAAAAGTCGATCACCTCGTCCTCCGTGCCGTGGATGATGAGCACTGGGGAAGTGATTTTGGATACTTTCTCAATGCTGAAATGGAAAGAGAGGAAAACAGGAATTAGAAACAGAACCCGCTGAAACAGTGTGGACCGTTCTGACCAGAGATCAGGTTATCGAGTCTGACCCCGTGGCCCTCAGCAGGAAAAGGTTGCAGTGCCCACTCCAGGTCAAGGCTGAGTTCTCCAGAAGTCTTCTGTTGTTTTCCTACCACCTCTGTTCCTCGCCCACTTTACCATCGGATATTAGCTCCTGTGCTAAAGCTGACATGGGCTGCTACTGACTCCGAGTCCTTATTGTGTGGCCAAGAGACTCGTTCTGGGGCCGAGGATCAAAAATAAAAGAACTGTAACAACACATTCGAGTGAACACCCACACTACAACTGCACACCCATGTGTAGCAGCACGTGGGGTTAAACTGAACAAAGAGCTTCAACAATCCTACTGGCACATACTGGGATTAAAACTGTTTACAGAGAGACTTGAACAACCACAGTTAGTCCAACTGGACTAACAAAACGAGCACACACACACAGGGCAGTGTGTGTGATGAGTCCTCCAGACGTAATTATGTAAAGTCTGAAAATAAACAGTGGCATGGTGGAACAACAGTTAGTACAGACACCTCAGTCAAAGACGGTTTGTAGTCCAAACCCCATTGGTGGCTTTACCGTGTAGAGTTCACATGTCGTCTGTCGAGGAGGGAAATTATTTTACTGCTATTGGTAAATAATTGTCGTTGCATTAATAATATAATTTGCAGCATGGATATTGCATTCAGGGGTTGAACAGTGTGTCTTTCAGAAAGGCTAAAAGTCACAGGCTGACAGGAAACAGGCTTGCAGAGAGTTTGCACAAGCAGGAAGTTATTTTAAGCAACAGTATGATCATTGCTTTAACAATGTAACAGATAGCTTTAAGAAGGCCTTAAGATGCTTATGCACACAGTTATTATGTTTAGTAGAGGTTCTTGATTAAAACATTTATTTAGTAAAAGTCATATCCATAGTTTCAGTTCGATTATTACATATACGAGAGTGGTTTCTGTCTCTCTGTCTGGTGAGGGGTCAGGAGCTAGTCGCGAGGTGAAACAGGGTGCAATTGTGGTTAGCACACAGACGCGCACACACACACACACTCAGTTAGAGAATCATTTATAGGTGAAAGTTTAATCATGTTTTGCTGATGTTGCAAAGAGCAGTTTGTCGCAGAACTGCTGCGAGCATCCGGCAGTGACAGGAAGCACCTGTTGTGAAGATAGGAGACAATTGTTCTTTTAAACTGTGTCAAAAGTCGTTGTGGTTTTGATTTGATCTATGTATAAAATGTGTCTGTGACGTATGAAGGGGCGTCAGTAAACAAACCCTGATGCTATAAAATATCTGTTCATGCTTTGATTAAGTCGAGGACTACTGGCTGTCTGCGTACAGAGTGTCTTCCCACGCGTGTATTCATTAAAATCATCGTTTGACTTCACCCGGCCGGACCAGTGTGGTTATTCTTCGATCACCTCTTGTACCCTTCCTCAATACTGAATCTTAACATTTGGGGGCTTCGTCCGGTTATTGAGGAGGGAGGATTGGAGGTTTAGATGGAGAAATTTGGTGGTCTTTGAGGTGGTCTGACGGGCAGACATGAATTCCAGTGGTCTAAGTGAGTGGGCATAAGCCGGCTTATCCAAAAGGTAAGGCACTACCTGTTGAATTATTTCCAAAGTGTGCCAAATTGGATATGATAAAATTTAAGTCTACTCACTGAAGTTACTGGTAAATGTCTGTTTTGATTTTGATGAAATCAAAATGAAAAATGCTGAAAAATCTCATGAGTTGAAGCAGTTAGAGTTCTGCTAAGAAGAATGAAGAAATGAAAGCAGTAAAGTCTGCTAAAGCAGTAAAGTCTGCTAAAGCAGTAAAGTCTGCTAAAGCAGTAAAGTCTGCTAAAGCAGTTAGAGTCTGCCAGGAAAAGTTTAAATACTGGGTTGAAGTCCCAAAGAAATTGAGTTAGAGTCTCAAGTAGTTTGGTAGGGAATTGGTTATTGTGTTGGTTAGAGTCCAAATTTGGTCATAAGAGTGGACCTGAGCGGTCATTTTGTGAGTTGGAGTCTCCATTTGACCACTAGGTTGCACCTGCCTCAGTTATACACTTGTTTCGGGTGTTGATTGTTGTTTCAAAGTATTATAAATTATTCTAGAACGGCAGTTAGAGTCTGCTAGGAAGCGCAGTTCTCGGAGGTAATGCTCCCTCCCGGCCAAGGACGCTTGGCCCTGACCTATCGGCGAATAGGGTTAGTACGGTTGGCAACCGGGGAGAACTTGGGAACCTCCAAAATAGCTAGGAGTTAGAGTCTCCTTGCCGTTTGCAACGGTATCTGCGCTTTTTTGGACAGGAGAAGTTGGTCTTCGGGTGTGTAACTTTAACCTAAAACTTGAAAAAGTTTGGGTTGGTTGACGCTTTTAAATTGAGTTAGGGATTTTAGAAATGAGGCCAGAAACAGTTAAAGTCTTGATACTGGTTAATTGGTGAGCGGTTATTTTAAATTTGTCTAAATTGGTTAGGCGCTAAAGCTGACAGATCTGACAGTAGTTGTAAATATAAGACGTCGTTGTAATATAGAATAATAAAATTTGGTGTGAGAGATCTCTGTGTGTCGAGTCAGTAATGCACTGACTGCCTGCTGCTATTTTTGGAGGTGTGTGTGTGAGTGAAAATGCAAATTAGTAAGCAGTGAACTGTTTAAGCCACAGTTGGTTTTACAAATACTGCTGCAAACATTGTTGAGTGTGTGTTTCAAATGCCATTTATGTTTATTAGAGGACTATAAATAAAGTTTTGAGTTGCCGTAGGGGATGCATAGTAACTGACCGAGTTTGGATGTAGATATATAAATAGATTGAGTGCACTGTATATACTTAAGACTAACACATCACTTTCAGTAGTAACTTTTCTCCAGCATTAGTTGCTGGTGGGTTTTATTTTTTCAATCTCTTGTGTGTGCGGTGAGAATTAATGGAGGTTTCAATTTTTTGTTTGTTTGTTTTTTACTTGCTCTTTTTGATTATGACAAGCATGTCTAAAATACTCTTAGGAAAGTGTGTTGAGTTATATTCCTTAACTCTAGTCACAGTTTAAGTGTGAATGCGGTGACTAGAAGGTTTTGAATGATGAATAAAGGTGTGAGAGGTATTTCTTTGGTGATGTAAAGTAGGATGTTTTAAAGTTTGAAAGTGTTTTTAATTTAAGAGATGCATGAGTGATGTTATAAGAGTTTAGTTTATTTAAAAGGTGTGTGTGAGAGGATTATGAAATCATTGTGTGAATGATGCTACATTTTAGGTCAAAAGTTAGTAGAATTACAGAGGGTTTGTAGATTGTAAATACAAAATAAGTTTGATTAGCCTGGAGAAACAGCAAAGCAGCTTGAGCTGCTCTGAGCAGCTGCGTGCTGTGTGTGTGTAACAGGAAATGGTGTGGGTGACAGGAAGTTTGCATGCCCATATAAGGTGACGAGTGAGCACCCAGAGAGAGAAACAGATGAGTTAAACTCTAGGCAGATAAAGCGAATGGAGGTTTTGAGAAAAGAAATGAAAAGGATATTAATTGTATGTTTTAGTGTGTCAACACAGATTACAGATAAATGAAGGTGGACTTCTCTCAACCTGGAATTTTGAGTACGGCGCCAAAACTACTAGAGTAGCATAATTGGGAGAAAACAGGCCAGATTTTGGCTTAAAATTTTACAGCTTGACCTCGCACTTGTCCCCATCCTGAGAAGAAGCTCAAAGGACAGTTAATCTCCTGATGAAGACCGACAGAACATCGTGGACTTCAAGAATTGACAGCAGCCAAAAGACAGTGCAACTGAAACCACACTGACGACACCAGCAGCAGCATGACAGGAACCACGAGGTGGAAACATGTACTGTAAATTACAGGCTGGGCAGTTGAACAGTGGGATAATGAACGGTGGTAAAGCACTGGACACTGATTGTCAGATTTGCCATGCTTGGAGTAATCTTGAAAGGGACGAGTGAAAGGATCATCAGACAAGAAGAAACCACGTGATGAAACATGCACGGTGGACAGCAGGCTGGTAAGAACAGTGTGACATGACTGTTTAAAGGCACTGAATGTGGTATTTTGCCAGGCTGGGACTTGATCCAAAAGGAAAATACGGAAGAGAAACAGAGAAGAAACAGACTGTGTTTGCTGGAATTCAAGACAACAAAAGGACACTGAGAGAAGAGGACAGTGACCAGTGAGAGGTGAAGCAGGACGAGTTCGACTGTGAGAATACAGGGTGTAATTGGACTGAAAGTGAAGCTTGAACTCATGATGGTTTAGAGATGTCCACCGTCACAAACAAAGAGGTAAACAAGAATGGAAAACACACATAGACAAAGTGTTACATGTGAAATTATTTCTGGAAAGGATCAGAAGTGAGATAGTTTTGAATTAAGAAATCAGAGAAAAGATGCATGAATTAAACTTGACTATAACATATAGAGGCAATGAAGAAAGCAGCTTACACTTACTGAACATTAACAAAATACATAGGAAAAGCAATGAAGACCTGCTTACACGTATATACATAACATAAGTTGGGACCTCTGACCAGAGAGAGGGAAAAGGGTAGTTTAAGTACATATGATAATAATGAAAATGTCTCAGTTGTGTTTCTATAGGGGCGAAACAGATCTGGATCAATTTTCCACGTGCAGCGGTCGGAAGAGACCTGTAGGTTAACTTGACTGGACATGCCAAGGCAAGTTTCTGGTTGAATTGTTTACAGCGCCATGTCTCCATAAACCTGACAAGTGGGCCCTAGCTTCTGGCTGAGGAGCAGGAATAAGGTGGGAACTTAAAATTTGGGTTAGCAAATTTGGGAAAGAAACTGACGGCTTAAGTGGAGAATTGTGCAGGAGTCTGACACACTGCAAAAGCACCATATGCAAATTCACATACACAAACAGAAAATGCATTAACCTTATAAAGACAAGACAAGCTCATGGAGTTTAATGCAGAGATAGAGATTAAACCTGGCTAAGAACACAAACATATGCAATGAAGAACAGCTTGCTATTTTGTATGAATGATACAATGGTGTGAATGTTTAATAAAATACATTTGAGTTTGTAATTGAGGAATAGAAGAAGCCATATGACAAAGGGAGTTATGAAAACGAAAAAGGGATTAAAGTAGTTTTAAAAAAAAAAGAGTGACTTAGGAGTGCTCTCGTACTGAGTGATCAACACTAGTGATCACTGTTGGAAGAAATAAAATGATTTAATGAGTTGGGAATGTTTAAACATATGTTTCTGTTGTTACAGCTTCTTGAGAGATGATTCAGTATGCAAATTAGTTGGAGTGTGTGGTGACGAAAGAACTTCCTGAGTGTGTGTGTGACTGTGACTTTCAGGAAGAGGAAGCATAGCAGAGACGAGAAGTGCAGATTGGGGTAGGAAATTTATAGTTTAGTGATATGTTGTTGTAAGGGGGTTTTATGCTGAATTGAAGTATGTTATAGAGCATAAGGGGGTGATTTTTGTTTGCAAATTGTGTGGTTTTAATGAGACTTTTGGTGTATTGAGGAGGTGAAATTATGTGGTGGCAAGATTTGTGTGTTTAAGGTTGTTGTGGTGATGGGTTGATTCTGTCAGGTAGGTTGTTGTTGGTGTTTTTGTTTTAAATAGAGGGAGTTTTAGGAAACATGGACATGTCTAAAATTGGGCCCATTATTTTGTAACAGTGCACTTAAAGACAACCTGTCAGGTGATTTTGTTTTGTTCTTATGAGCTAACAATCAGCTCTATTTTTCATTTCTGTTTTAAGCAGGCCTGCAACAGTGAATAACGGCGCTGAAAATTCTCGGGAGGAGCAAATATAAGGGGGCTTCCCAGATTACAATTGGCTGAGGAGAAAGCTACCTGGGGACTGATCAAGGTCGTAAGTCCCTGTAAAAAGGATTTTATGCGAGTCAATCCAGTCCAAAAGCATAAAGAAATATTTTCCTATGGAAAATAAAAAATGACTGAGCTCATTTTGCTGAGGGTGGAGTATCTGATCGTGCGGGAAGCTCCACTATCAGCAAATATATGGTGTGACTGCATGTGAGTGAATGTGAGACTGTATGTGAGTAAGGATGAATTAATGTGGATAAACAATTTGCTTTTACCAGAAAAATTTTTGTTTTGTTGACTGGGGTTAGATTATGGGATTATAGTATATTGTTGGGAGAAGGCCAAATGCTAAAGGGGAAATATTTTTGATGTAACTCAGTCACCATTAATTGTAGAAACACATGACTGATAACTGTTCTGTTTTAAGTTTATTTTTATGACATAGATTGGATCATGAGTGGGGAAAACTGAGCGTTTTAAGTTTTGTATAGTATCTTGACACATGAAATGTGTCAAGATAAAGGGGGGTTTAGGGTTTAATAATTTAATTGTTTAATAATTTAGGATCATTTTAGGACCTTTTGGGTTTTTGATCATTTGGATATGGTAAAACTGAAACTGTTATTTTAAGTTAAGGTTAAAGGATTAAAAGTGAACTTGTCACGGTTTGCGAGGCAAGCCGTGTGGAGTTGTAGAAAAGGACCCAAAAGGCGGCAGCTCTGGTGCAGGTGAATATTTATTTACAACGGTGGGCACAAAACAGCACTGGTGGAAAAACAAGAAACCGGAAACCTAAACTGGGTAAGCTAATAACACAAACCAGAAACGAGACGCAGGGAGACCGAGGGGAAACAACACAGACGAACCAGCAATTACCATAATAGAAGACACAACTTAAATACACCCAGAGAACACAGGGGATACTGATAAACATAACGAGATAGGGCAGGAGTGAACACAACATTACGCATACTGACGAGAGACTGTCAAAGTAAAACAGGAAGTACACAGAGGTTCAGACAGGAGGAGAGAAAGTACGGGGAGAACACAGACATAACAGGCTGGGGGAAACATGGAATAAACACAAAGAGAGACGAGAGCTCATAAATAGACAGAGGGGCACAAGGGGGTAAGAGTCACAAAGGGAAAAAACACTTAGGGAACACCACAATAGGACACCTGAGAAAACCTGGCCTAAATAAGGAACGAAAATACAAGGAACCAAGAATACTGGGCCAACATGGCCCAGGACTATGACAGAACTGAATCCTGTTTAGAAGATACAATGCCGGTTTTTCAAAGCTGTGAATAATTCTTAAAGGGAAAACTAGTGAGGGTTGAAGGAGTAGAACAGCTTTGATTTCTTTTTGATTTCTAGAAGTAGTGGTTATAATGTAGGCTTACACATACAGATATTATATAGGAGGTATTTTTAGGATAAAAGGGGGAGCTTATAAATAGAAATGATTTTTATACATATTGCATTTTGTGCTTTTAAAGGAGTTGTGGCTCAAATTTGTCTCTGGAGGGTCACGAGCCTTTGGCTAGCGCTATGATTAGCCAATCTACTGTGAGGATAATATGAGTTCATGAAGGATTGCACACGCTTACAGACACAGAGTTAAGAAACACACATGACAGTATTGATTCCAGGCAAAAGGCCTTAAATTCATTTAGCTTTTAACTGAACTTAAAGAAGGACCAAAGAGGAAGGAAAGCATATATTTTGGTTAAGTCTGATAAATTAGAATTAGAAGGTATTGTTACATTAAAAGGAGCAAAATGAAATAAAAAGGCTATACCAAAATGGGTTATAACATAGGAAATGTGAGGTTAAAATGAAGTTAACACATAGGAGTTGTTTCAAGGCAGCATTTACCTATGATGAAATGTATACAGGAGTAATTGCTTATATGCTTAAACTTAATTGATTAAAGTGGTTGTTTTCTTTTAGAGTAGAGGAACTTGCAGCAGCGACAATTTGTGCACAGGATGTTGATGATCAGATAAGGGAAAATAGAGCGAGCAACCGGACGTGAAAGCAGGGCTTAAAAGAATTTTAAAGTGATGAGTAACGTTGAAGAGTATACATAAATACAAGTCAATAAGTTAAGAAGATAATTAGGATCAGGCTTTTGATTAAAGAGTCCCAAATAGGATAAGTTAGGGAGATGCAGGAAAAGGTGTTTTGTTTCCTTTGCAGAAGATCTCGGCGACCACAGGAGGGGCGAGGATCCTGGAGATCTCGAGGTTCGAGACCACCAGAGAAGGGTCTGCGTGAGGACACAATGTATTGTGACCTCTGGTTTTCCAGAGGTCAAAAGGGGGAGTGTCGAGGAGGGAAATTATTTTACTGCTATTGGTAAATAATTGTCGTTGCATTAATAATATAATTTGCAGCATGGATATTGCATTCAGGGGTTGAACAGTGTGTCTTTCAGAAAGGCTAAAAGTCACAGGCTGACAGGAAACAGGCTTGCAGAGAGTTTGCACAAGCAGGAAGTTATTTTAAGCAACAGTATGATCATTGCTTTAACAATGTAACAGATAGCTTTAAGAAGGCCTTAAGATGCTTATGCACACAGTTATTATGTTTAGTAGAGGTTCTTGATTAAAACATTTATTTAGTAAAAGTCATATCCATAGTTTCAGTTCGATTATTACATATACGAGAGTGGTTTCTGTCTCTCTGTCTGGTGAGGGGTCAGGAGCTAGTCGCGAGGTGAAACAGGGTGCAATTGTGGTTAGCACACAGACGCGCACACACACACACACTCAGTTAGAGAATCATTTATAGGTGAAAGTTTAATCATGTTTTGCTGATGTTGCAAAGAGCAGTTTGTCGCAGAACTGCTGCGAGCATCCGGCAGTGACAGGAAGCACCTGTTGTGAAGATAGGAGACAATTGTTCTTTTAAACTGTGTCAAAAGTCGTTGTGGTTTTGATTTGATCTATGTATAAAATGTGTCTGTGACGTATGAAGGGGCGTCAGTAAACAAACCCTGATGCTATAAAATATCTGTTCATGCTTTGATTAAGTCGAGGACTACTGGCTGTCTGCGTACAGAGTGTCTTCCCACGCGTGTATTCATTAAAATCATCGTTTGACTTCACCCGGCCGGACCAGTGTGGTTATTCTTCGATCACCTCTTGTACCCTTCCTCAATACTGAATCTTAACACGTCCCACAGAATGAACACGTTGGGGATCCTAACGTAGTCACCTGTGTGAGTGTGAGCTCCGCAGCACTGCCAGCATGCACGGTTAGATGTGTCTTGCAAAGTGCTTTGAGTGGTCATAATAGCAATGCATTTCCATAGTGAGAAAGAGCAACCACGAATCATAACCTACAAATCAGCAGATATTATCAATCATCCAGTCGATACCAGTACACCCAGTATAAGTGTGAGTGGTTTGTAAATGCACTCAACCTTGCCTTCGTGATTTTCCAGTCCAAAAAAACCAAACAAACAAAAAACTATGTGTCAACAGGATTTTCCAACAAATGAGACTCACTACACTGAAAAAACTAAAAACAAATAATTTAAACAGCACTTCAGAAGAAGAAAGGCTTTCCTTTCAGCACGTCTGTTTTCCCTGGACAAACACACTTTCACAAGTCTAAGTGGGAATCATGCTCTTCTGCTGACAGATTAATAATAATGTGAAAATATCAACAGACAGTCAAAGAGTCAGAGCACACAGATTGTGCATTTTGTTTTTGTGCATGACGTTTAAACACCCTACTCAGTGACAGAAAGAAAGAAGATGAAGCACGAACAGCTAGAGGGCAGTATAGAAAGCAGATCCCGTTTCCAACTCATCCACATGACTTGTACAGTCTCAGCTGACTCACAGCTGCATAATGGCTCAACTGTCTGGGATTTCCTTACCAGGATGACTGAGCATGCATCACATATACGGCTTTCACAGCCAATTGCTACGATGTGTTTGATATGCCGCAGTTTATCAAACATCATTTTAATTGGACAACGCAGGGAAACACAAAACCAGTTCATATCAACTTAACATTTTGTGTTTACGAACAAAATGTTATGTGGGAAAGAAATGAAGAGCTTCATACATACAAAACGTGTGAACAGTAAGAAGACTCTCTCTTACTTGGGGAAAGCGTCGAAGCAGTAGGTTTTCTTTGTGTCAGGAAACGCCACTCTCATACCAGATGTTAGAGGCGAGTGAAGAACCACGGCGGCACACTCGTACCGTGACGCCAGGTCTACAGTGGGAACTGTACCGATGCTCTGCCCGTACAGGATGATGTTCTCCGGGCTTATGCCATACCTGGTTAGAAATAAACAGAAAGAAAAAATACGTATAATACAGATGAGAGACAGCAGCCAAATCCACAAATATTACCTTTGGTGTACTAATGATTACTGACAGTACTTTCATTAATGCTTTAGTTATTTTTCAGAAAGAATTTTGTTCCTCAAGGGTCAAAGGTCACATGTCAGGTAAATTTTTTTATAGTCACCAAAAATGACTGACCAGTTTCTAAAATTCCAATTTTTATTTCACTTCATGACTACTCGCAGCTCCGTTAATGAGTGAATCTTTTACTGGCCCACACACAACACAAAAGTTTACTAACAGTGGGATTCTTCTGTAACAGAAGGACTTTCACAGAAACCTTTATATTTCAGAAAGCACATGCATATTTTTTTCAACATGCTGAAATTAAGACCCGAGTAAAGAGTGACACACAACGGTGACTTTTACATGAGCCGACCTTTAGTTAGCGCTCTGTTTTGTAACCCCCGGGCTACAGCTGCATTAGCACAGCACCGCTTCTGTTAATGAGACACTTCATCACCCTACAACGCCCTTGAGATACATCACCCCTTAGCCTTCCCTCATCCATCCATCTCGCTCTTCTTTATTCACACAGCAGCTGTCCTCACTCTGCTCCGTCCTCACCACCACCTCCATTCAACCCCCTTCATCACGCCCCTTTATTCGAACGTTCGTTTTCTGCTTTTTCTCTTCTTTAGCACTTCTCACAACAAAGGCATTTTTTGCCTGGGCACATTTTAAACATCGTTTGATCCCAGCTGTATCCATTGTAAACTCATGCCCCATTTTGCCCGAACAAGTTCGCCTGGGATAATAAAATTACACCTCGAAGGACACGTTTGGGCCAACTGCATCATCACATACCGTGTACGCAGGGCGTGCCAGGCAGCATCTATGTCTGCATACAGATTCTTCTCGGAGGGCTTGCCGGTGCTGACGCCATAGCCCGAGTAATCATAAGAGAAGATGTTGCAGTTGATGCGAGTGCCGAGGCCAATGTAGAAACTGCTCATCTGGCCGAGGTCAACTGCATTGCCGTGGGAGAAAAGCACCGTAAACCTGCAGGGATGATTCAGACAAAGGGTTAGTAACGAGCTAACAGACACAGACAGGTGCACGCTTGTCGGTTTTCCTATTTCCTTTAAAATAAATAAATAAAAATCACTATCAGCACTGGAGCCAAAGATCCAGCCTCTGCTGTGCTCTAATCAGAAATATATGATATACAGAGAACTACATTGTGATTACATGAGAAATATTCTTGTTTAGCGTTGCCAACAATACCATAGCTAAACACAGAACTTTTATTACGGCAGAAAAACAACTGTGCACAGAAATTAATCAAATCACAAGTAACCTGCTGTTTAAATCAAAAAGGTACTTGATTCTATAAAACTGTTGCAGGTTGAAGGATTATTTACCACGAAGGACTCTTGCTTCCAGACATTTAGTATAACCTGAGAAGCAGGGTATCCACTGTGAACGCTGGGTATCTAGCCCTTGGCTGTTATTCATGAATGCGTGTTGTGCTCTCTGGAGTAACCTGATACTTTTTCTACACACCGACTGTTTTGAAATTCTCCCTCAGTGGTTTTGTTTATGAGCTCTTGCAGCCCGTGGCTTCGCTCTTAGCCTTTCCACTTAGAAAGCAGCAAAACAATGACTCTGCCATATCACGTCAGGCCTGGGATCATTCTTTGTAATACTAGAGACACATTAATGCAAGATAAATGGACTGTAACACAAGCCTGTCCATTTCTTTTTAATTCATTTGGTAAATTAATCAGTAGCAGTTGAGAGTTAAATTCTTTTACATCTCATAAAATACTGTCAAACCTTCTAAGATGAAGAAGGTTATTTCCTCTTATAAAGCCATTTACCAACAACGGCCAATAAAGTCAATCACACCACATAGCTGCAAATGTTTTGTCTCTGACTGGAAACTTATGTTGTCAGGGAGTGTGCAAATCTTTTTACTGCGATCAGTATCACGAACAACAGTAAATTCAACTTTAAGGCTCTACAAACAAGCAGAGAAAATAATGAGAAAGAATAAAGACAACAGAATAAAGTCTGACAGGTGTGCCATGATCTACAGAAAAAACCAGGAAGAGAAAATCTTTGCGTCAGCTGAGTCAACAAGAAAAGAAAAGAAAGCAAACCTGGGCGTGAAGAAGACTGTTGAGGAAGAAGACTGTTTAAATGCTTCAGAGCGAGTGTGACATACCTGTCAGTCACAGCTGACAGCTAATTCCATTTACCTGGAACTAGGAGCGCAGCGAATGTACATGCAGCCGACTCGGTTCCCTCGGCTGGATCGAGCAAGAAAGACCTCCGTAGTGTCCAGCTCTCTTTGAGAGTACTGAAACTCCGCTCGGTCCGTCAGGTGAAGCTTCCATCCCCCCTCTACGGCCCCGGTCCCCCCGCTTCCAGCAACCGAGGCGCCACTCCGCGCCCGCAGGCTGGATGTCCCCGTTGCCCCTGGTGCAGCAGGGCCCGCCTCTGGGTCTGGCAGAAAGGTGTACGTGGGTTCTGGGGGCAGGAAAGCTAGCTTGGCTGCAATGCGGCTCGGGCAAGGCGGGCAACAGAACAGGCAGCAGAGCTCACTGAGAGAGAGGCCATTCATCCTTCACTGAGAAGAAGAACACAGACAAGAGGATCACTGTGCAAATGAATTCACATCATGCAAACGTTAACACAATGAAACACTTATTACAATTTAATGCACAGGCCCTTAGTCTGTGGGTGCCGACAATGGGGATGAAGATTTGTCTACACCAGTTTTGGCAGAAAGCATTTCAAACATATTAAATTAATTTTGACGGTTAATGCACTGTCAATCATAATAAGCAATAATAATAATCTGTAAAAGTTTGCCACCTTGAGCGCCTTAATCTCCTTAAATGTGGCTCAATAATTATTCACAGAATAAGTTTCAGGGGTTTTTTTGTTTGTTGTTGTTGTTTTTTTAAGAAATCTGAACGCCAACCTGGGCTTTTGCAGCTGTGATGGACCATATATTAAATGTGTTAAATGATTTGACAGACTTGAGCGACAGACCCATCGTTTTTTCTTCATACTTCACACTGATGTTTATAGAGTTCCAGGTAAACCACAGTGACTAATGCTCGTTGTTTTTATTACAAGTCATGAGTGAGAATACATGCACGTACACGGGGTCCAACATGACCCCCCCGTGTGAAACAGCAGACCTACCTGTTGAGTTGAAGCCTGGTCAAAGAGAAACGAGCTGTGCTGAAACAAAACAAACAAGGAAGTCTTCCTTCCACCTGACCAGAATTCAAACTCGGGACGCTGCCTGCAGCCCTGTCAGCTGAACAAGGAAAAAGAGCTGGAGCCTTCCGGCTGATAGGGAAGTGTTATTTACAAAGTGTCTGCTGGCTTTTCTTTGTAGTCCCTGAACGCCACATTCCACTCATTTTACACCCTGGGACAGACAAACGACGCGCTTTTCTCTCCAAACGCGTCCTGGAGAGCTAACTAAATAAAAACACCAGCAGCTGGTTTTAGTTTGAGATCCCGACTTCTCAGTTTGGGAGACTCGCTTCCAATAAAAGTCCTGCCCTCAAAGTGACCGAAACTAACTTTATACACGAACACAGAGATGTCCCTCTGTGCCCCCTGTCCGAAGAAGTGACAGTGAAGACCAAAAGAAGGGACAAGTCTTCCCCTCGCTTCCCGGAGAGACGTAGTTTTTTAGCGCGTCCCAGCTAACGCTATGCTGGCTTAAGCTAGCAAGAAGACACAAACACAGCTGCTCGGTAAAAGCGGGCTCGCGCTGTGACGTACAGCGCCGTTAAAATGCAGATCCCGGTGTGAACGCTTCTGTCCGCGAGCCCATTCTGGACGCTGCTGGCGTGTCCTCCCGGTTTATACACAGCCCTGCCTGTCGTTATTAATCCACACAGATGCGGTGTTTTCCTACTTCTCTGCTGTTTCACCGCATCCGGAAGTGACAGTTGACCGGATATGACGCAGGAAGTTTCCATTGGACAATTATGGGAAAGGTGTTATCAGCGCGGATGACGGCGCTGTAAAAGGTGACATGTTTGAACTTGACTGTTAATTTGTATCTTTAAAGATAAAGAAGCTCAATTCACGGTATTTCTCATAATCCAAGAGTCATCGCAGTTACTTGGAGACCCGGCTGATTCATCAAAGATGATATGTGCTACTTACAACTAATTTTATTTGATAAAGAGCACATTGTGCCCTAATGGATCTATGTGTGATCTCAATTCAGTTAACAGCTTATATCCCCTTTAATTTCTCAGTTCAGTTTTATTTATATAAAGTCAAATCGCAACAACAGTCACCTCAAGACGCTTTATATTGTAAAGATGTAAGAAAAAAATACAAAGAAAAACCAACAATCAAATGACCAGGTACTTCCCAACTGTGGGAAGGGGAAAAAAATCCCTTTTAACAGGAAGTTTGACCATAACCAATAATTAAAGTAAATGATTTAAGCTTGTTTTGTGTCCTAAAGGAAGGTGGGTCTTCCACAGGTCAACACTCTTAAGCTGTAACTCTCCCCAACAGTTTATATTAAAACACACACACACACACACACACACACACACACACACAAACACACACACACACACACACACACAGAGCTTTGCTGGCTCAGGAGCCACCTTTACCATCTATTCAAGAGAAATGTCAGCTTTACAACCTGCTATGTAGGCCATCCTACATAAATATCCATAGCCTTGTTAAAACAGCCCTGCATACCCACACCTTTACCTCAGTTATTTTTGCACAGATTTTGAGAGATTCACCTTTGCACTGGAACTGACAAGTGTCGGGGTGATTTATGAGGGGAGGATAGCAGCAAGAGCCAAAGGGAAGATTTATAAGATGGCAGTGAGACTTGCTGTCATGTGGTTTGGAGACAGGGGTACTGACAAAAATTGGGGGCTGAGCTGAAGATACTGAGATCTTCTCTGTGAGTGAGCAGGATGGACAGGATTAGAAATGAATCCATCAGAGGCCGATGATGGAGCCTCAATGACTACCGACCAGTTGCTCTAATACCTGTTATAATGAAGTGCTTCGAGAAACTGGTCCGACGTCACATCATGTCCTGCCTGCCACCCACACTCGACCTGCTCCAGTTCGCATACAGAGCTAACAGATCAACTGAAGATGCCATTGCTACAACGCTCCACACCACCATCTCTCACCTGGAAGTGCAGGGCCGTTACGCCAGGCTGCTCTTTGTTGACTTTAGCTCTGCTTTCAATACAGACTAATAGTTAAACTGCTGGAAATTGGACTTCCTTCTACCACCTGCCGCTGGATCAGAGACTTCCTCTCAGACCGTGTACAGAGAGTTAGAGTGGGGGCTCATCTTTCCTCAGCCCTCAGCCTTAACACCGGCTCTCCACAAGGCTGTGTACTGAGTCCCCTACTGTACACTCTGTACACACATGACTGTGCTAGTACCCACCCAGACAACACAGTCATCAAGTTTGCAGATGATACCACCGTGGTGGGGCTCATCTCAGGGGGAGATGAGACGTCGTACAGAGCTGAAGTTCAGAGGCTGTCAGATTGGTGTGTAGATAACAACCTGGATCTCAATACCACCAAGACAAAAGAACTGGTAGTTGACTTCAGAAGGAGGAAGTCTGAGCTGTAGCCTGTCAGCATCAATGGCGAGTGTGTGGTCTCCAGTTTCACACAGAAAGGCACTCCAGAGGGTCATCAATATGGCCCAAAAAATCATTGGACATCCTCTTCCCTCCCTGAAGGACCTGTACAGCACTCGCTGTCTCAAGAGGGCACGCAGCATCCTACGGGACGGTACACACCCAGGACACCGGGTGTTTAAGCTGCTGCCGTCTGGCAGGAGGTTCAGGCTGCTGAGGTCCCGAACAAATAGACTCAAGGACAGCTTTTACAACAGGGCAATAGCCCTAATCAATGCAAATAGCTCACCTGACTGGCTACCTACCTGGACTTTTTGGGGGGGGAGGTAACAATGGTAAAAACAGTAACAATAATAATATTTATATTTATAACAAGGTGCAATAACAATTAATGTGCAATAATAACAGTGTGTAATACAAATACACTTATTCTTATTTTTTATTACTAAGTTATTATACTGTGTTGTGTTGTGTTGCGTTGTGATGTGTCGTATCGGGTCATGTTGTGTTATATGTAGTGTCGACGTAGGACAGTTTTCCAATTTCATTGGACTATTGGACTATGTACGACTGTGCAATGACAATAAAGAGTTATCTTATCTTAAGGTCCATTAGGCACATCAGTACAAACCCACAGGGCCCCGAGAGGTGGTCTAACTTTTTTTTTGCCCTTTATTAAACACTGGATGACATCAAACAACAAAGCTACTGCCTAGAATGTAACTTGTAATTGTTAACTTTAATGACTAAATCATGATGGAAGTAGGATGGATATCTTATACATGTAAATAAACGGGCTTAATTATACATAATAACACAGGAATATCCTATATCAAACTGATATTATTCAGACAGATAACAGAATAAATGAAAAAATTAACGTGGTCTCCATGTGCTAGAGAAAGGCTTTGATAATAATAATAATAATAATGGATATCGGCCATCGGCCCCTCTGGCCATCACCAGTAGGCGGTAGGTGAAGTGTCTTGCCCAAGGACACAACGACCAAGCCGGGGCTCGAACTGGCAACCTTCCGGTTACAAGACGAACTGCCAACTCTTTGAGCCACGACCGCCCCCGGTGTCATTCCTGTCATTCCGCCCCTTTGAGTCATTCCTTCAAAAGATATTTCCTCATTCTGTGTTTTGGTGTTGTACGTGTTGACCTGGGAATAATTTCATGAGTGCAGAGGCATGTTTATACTCAAAGTAAGCCCTTGTTCTATAGACAGAAGCATTCTGGGAGATCTGAAAGTAGTATGGATAAAGGTGATAACCTTTATTGACCTGTGGCGCCCCTACGTCTTAGGGCAGGGCTGTCAAACTGCAGAAAGATCAGAACAAGACCTCCAAAGGCTACAAACTGGCCCACTTGATGGCTTTACAAAAATGTGAAAAATCATAGAAAAGTCATTTATAACAGTTAAATACGCTTTTCCCGCTGTGGTGATAACAGCACAACTACATTAGCTGTAAAAACGCGTATATTTCCACATGCAGCTTGTATCACAGTAAAATACTGAGGTTTTCTTCTAAAGCAGAGTGCAAGGAGCTTGGATTTAAAATGAGTATTTATTTAGCATACATTAAGACAAATAAATACAAACGACAAGTGTAAATTAAAATAAACTTTGTGATTTTATTGTTTATACTTACTCTTACACATCATACAATCCTAACTCTTAAAAGAAAAAATAAAAAGATATCTGGTGGTGTTTCTGGGGGACTGGAGTGCCAAGGGACGGCAACTACACCTCTGTGAACATCGTAGATTTCATCTCAAGTCCCTAAAGCTCATCTTGAAAGACAGAATAATATGTCTTTATTCCTGCAGTGAAGCTGAAGAAAATTCATCCTAACTCACAAGTTTATTATTCTCAATCAAAACCCTTGCATGATGAAGACACTGATTATGAAAGGTGTGAGAACATCAAACAATAATCAATGCAACAAAAAAGGGGAAAAAAAAACCCAAACAAAACACAAGTATATGCACTGATAATATCTCAGTTACTCAGGTCACGTAGCCCTAATTGCTGGTGGCAAGTCAAACAGTCAAAAGATTTGAATGATTCAAATGTCTCAAATCACATAAAGACAACCATCGTCGGCCAACGGACAGTCAGTCTGACGGCAACACGACTTATCGTGTGACTTGTGGTGGTTTACATTCAAACTGCTCACATTTATCAGGAAAAACATGCTGAAACGTTTGGAGCACTGATATGAGCAGTCAATAGAAAATGAGCGTAAACCATGCAACCCCCCATGATTTACATAACTGAACAATCATCACAGGAAAATTCTCCCATGAAGAGACAATTAATCTGTAAAGGAAAACCGAGCTTACCGTATGCAACGATGTTTTATAATCATCAACCAAGTCTGAGAATTCTGTGTCTAAAACACAACGAACTGCAGAGCAGCACCAACCACTCGTCCCCCTGAATATCACAGTTAACACCTTCTCAATTTGAAATTTACACTGTAGGTGTGACGGTGGAAGAAGTTAAATCACCGTCACTGCGGGCTCAACTCATCCACGGCAAAACGTCTCGCCGTCGGCATGCCAAGTCATCACGTCGGCCATTAACGCAAAGACTCGACGAAGTCTCTTTTTCAATCAGAAGAGGCAGAACTAAGCCGACACACGGAGGAGTGTGATTCCTCTCTTTCGCCTTTTGCGGTGGATTATTTTTAAATTGCATTCCCTGAAAATTCAAATGCAACTTTTCTCCAGCTTTCATTAATATATAATGAACCGCATCAAGCAACATTTACAGGGAAAGCTTTTAATAATGAAAAGATGAACCCTCTATTTCTTGCTTGGGGCCCTTTAAACTTTCAGTAATATCGCTATTGCTACAAATCAGTAACAGGATAAAAGCTCTGACTGAGATACTCTGTTATTCAGCAACGTTAATATAGCTCGGGAGGGAGGAGGGGGGGCTGGTTAAGAGTGTAGCTAGTATGGTAAAATAGAAACCACGTGGCCTGCAGGGGATACTAGTGGTTATTAAACAATTTGAACATTACACGTAAAAACCTGAAAAATTAATGAGGAAACAAGATGGGGAAAACATCAGTGCTAGTTGTAGCACATTTTTTTGGATAATTATGAAAAGCACTTTAATACAGAGAGTACTATTTGTTGCCTTAATCCCCACCTTTATTACCTGGCAAAAATCTACATTGAGGTTATACTATAAGAAGAGGAGCTGTATGGTATTTACATTTGAGGAAAAAAAAACAAACAGTCCTGTTAACGGGAACCTTACGGTTCCGGCCATGCATTGTGCTACTGCTGTGCGGCTTTTTAAACATTCCAGCTTCATTTCAAACTACGCGGTCACAAAACAGCAACGCGTGTTTGACTGCACACATGCACGTGGGACTGATCTTCCTAGAAGAAGCTAGCTAGAAGCAGTCTGAGCACACTGTAAAAGCACAGCACGCAACTCTGCGGCACTGCAACGCTGAGCAGAACGTACGCCATCGTCTATGAGAGCAACTGCGACCCGGGTCAGTTTTCATTCAGCATGTGTCAGTGGTCTGCTGGTGGTAGGAGAAACGTGGAGCTTCATACAGGCTCCGAAGAACATAAAAGGTCATTCGAGGCGAGCGCGCCGCCTTACCGAAGAAGAAAATCTCAGCAACTCGACAAGGCAATTTCATCAGCAAGGCTGCGATACAGCTCGGCTATAAACTGCAAGTGACCCGAATGCTGAACAAAACTGAGCGGGCATGGCACCGTAGCTTGTGCTCTGCAGCGGACATACGTCGTTGTGCTTCATACCCAAAGCCTTAATCACTGACATCCTACTGCACTCGCTCCCTCCGAGCGGCTCAGCCGGGCTCCGCTCCGTCACGTCAGAGCTCGGGCGCGCATTTTCTTCTTCACTGGTTACATAATCAGGATGGAATTACTTAAATATAATCGAAGAAAAAGTTAAGAGCAAATCGTTAAAGATTCGCGGACACATGCTGCCAATCCTCCAGCACAGACCAACCAAACAATAAAAAATAAATAGAATGCAATCACACAATTCAAGCTAACTACAATATATTAATATAGATCTTCTGATGTCATACGCTCATTAAAATAAAGAAGAAAAAAAAAAAATCAATCACACAGTTAAGTCAAGGTCGTTTGTTTCCCTCCCCGGCTTTCCCCTTCCAATGACTGTTCATGCACCCGGTATCCATACAAGCCTACATATCAAAGAGAGACGCATGTGGAAAACTCAGACTTTGGAGTACTACATGTGGTCGCCCACAGAGTAAAGGAGTTGCCAATTTGACAAGTAGTTGACATCATTTTTCAGTCTGGGATAAAATACTATATTCCAAAGCCCTTAAAGGTCTTGCTGATACATGAGTCACTAGACCCCCTAAATGTGTTTCTGTCATTATCCCGATTGACACATTCCTTAACAGCTTATCCTCGTTCATTTCAGCTACCTACAGGGATTGTATAAAAAAATACACTCACACGATCCCGCTAAGTGGAAAAACAACAACAACAAAAAAACCAAAAGGGGTAAAAATCAAATTCCTGCCCTTCCCACGGCAAAACAAATGTCCACCAAGCCCTCATGGCTCTCTCCCCAGCTCTCAAGCAAATGTGCACGCACACACACACTTTCATACAAACACACGCGCGCGCTGCAGCCACAAGTGGAGAGAGAGGGAGATGCTAGTAAGGGAAGTGTCTGGACTGTGGCTGCGACCGCACCACCCCCACCCCGCCCGCTTTACACTACCATGAACAAATGAAGCCACGATATCAGGTGTTTTCATCCAAGTCGCCATTGTTCAAATTCACAAAGTCAGAAACTTCTTTTTTGCTCTCAGTCCTCATAACTTCTGAATCTTCTCAGCCACTACGATGGGGTTCTCCTTGCGTAACTGGGCAGCGGCTGCGCTCCGGTAATCATAGGGACAGTCGTGTTTGTCGGAGTAACGATGGATGGCGCAGAACAGGTTGCCACAGCGACAGTCAAAACCTTGAGGAAAAAGAAGCAATTAAACTTGGACGCTTTATTATAGATATCACATGTATCTGGACACCAGAGACCAAAACTCACATCTCGTTTTGGGGCAGAATGGCTATTTTCTTCAATTTGGGATTGTTTCATTTCTCGGGTGCTGACCCCAAATCAGTGTGTTAGAACAGACAAGAGGACAGAGCAGCAAGGAAACTATGTGCTGCAGTAGATAGGGCCAGCAGTAAAACCCACATATGTTTGGGTTTATATACAGCATATTTGATGCATTACCTGCCATCAGACCAGACTACTAAGACACCACTGACAAAAACATTCATTTGACCTTAAAAAAAAAAATACGGCAATTGTTCCTTGACTGCTGCCTTGTTAGGTCGGTAAATCTCACCACATGACTTGGTTCAGATCTTCCAACTTCTGTGAGGTAAAATTCACCGACTTCTTTTTAGCGTACCATTTCCAAAAGTTAATAAGCTTTGGTTACACACACACACACATTATGAAAACTCAGTTTTCATGCTGTCTATCCGTAAACTAAAGAGTTATTTTTCATTGTTGGGAACAGCCCTGTGTCTCTCTCCAAGCTGCAGGAAAACAGAGTCAGCTCGAGGTGCAGAGGGAGACTGAGGCTATATTAAAAAAGAAAGAAATGCATCACCCAGTCCTACTACATCCCGATTATTTTACAGACTTATTCTTACACTGCCCTGTGTAAGGTTTTAATTAAATTCAGTTTGACTGGGCCTTGATGATGTTGCTCAATTTTACATGCTAACTCAGGATGTGGTCTCAATTAAGCTGATATATAATCATTGCTATTAAGTCTCAGAGTCTCCTATGAAGCAAAAAAAAAAAAAAGGACCGAGCTGCACACTGTGAAATGTATCACTTAAGTGCAGAATGTCGCTCGCTGTACATAAGCAATCATCACAGAATAAATGCACATATGAATCATTTGTGTGCAGCTGTCATTATTGTCCTTTAAAAACAGGTTTAGCTCCAAAAGCTCTGCAGGCGAAGAATATTAAAGATGTCTTTGACATTGCACCACATACATCCGTGTGCCAAATCAATGTCTTATTAGGGGTGAGGAACCCCTGCCGACTCATAAAACACAGGATAAACAGATAAGAAACTTGAGTGAAATTCTTCCCTCACTTACCAGTAAGTCCTACTTTCTTCCGGCAAGAAAAGCAGCGATTCTTTTTCTTGTTTTTATCAGGAGTCTGGTCGCCATCAGACGAAGCCTGCGCAGCTTCCCCGACTGGCTCTGGTGGGGAAAAACAAAGCAACCGTATGTAAAACAGCTGTATGTTTATTTATGCACATGTACAAAAGACAACACAATTAACTTCAACCAATCAAATATGCTAGCCGGGTCAGAGGCCGTAACTTAAGCTTTATAAAATATTATTTAAACACGTAAAAACACGATTTCCTTACACAGTTATTTGACTGCAACACAGAACATGCCACACAGCAGAAGGCAAAATGAAATAAAACGGGAAAACCAATGGAGTCATCACAGAGCATATTGTGTTTATCACTTCAGGCACGCTCCCGGAACACGGTGGCGAGTGCGTCCCATTGTTTATTCACGCAGCAGTTCTTAATAGTGTACTCCTCTGCTTTGAGTAGGGCCGACCGTGTGGACGGTGGGTAGGGAATGAACTACTGCTTTCTACGATGTTTACCTGTGCTGTTTGAAGTACCCTCCTCTTCACCCTCCTCGGCTTCTGCTCGATCAGAATCCACAGCTCCTGAATCCTGGGAGATGCTCATAGCTGTCATCTGTTGAGTTACTGGGCTGGTGGAGCTGGGACTAACAGGGCATCAAATCAAGTCAGCAAATTTCAGTTTAGATTAAATAAAAATACTGAAAAAACACACAACAAAAAAAAAAAAAAAAAAAAAAAAGAATTGAAATGATTAAATTTATCTTGGTACTCTCTTTGCTTTGGTTTTGTCCCCTTTGGGAGGAAACAGATCCAGTGCACACGCTGCAATATAAAACCATTTTTAGCAATTTCAAGAGCCTCGCAGAACTTTTCTTACCTATCGCACTTTCCTCACAGTGAATTAAATCCATTTTTAACATTTAAAAAGGTTAGCCCAATGGTAAAGTTAAAGCAAATTATAAAAGAGGCCCTTCAAAACGCCGAATAGCAGAAAAAGAACTTGGCCAGCAAAAAATTATTCAGCATTACGCTGCAGTTTTTCAGAACAGGGCCTCAAGCTAAGTTTTAAACTACACCATCCTCTAGCTAATTTTCTTCCAGTGTCAATGACAACACAGCCCATCGTACACTTAATTTGGCTTTTGATAATCATCAGAAGCTCATCACAACCTCACCTGTCAATGTCGACGTGCAAATTGAAATAGCTGAAAAGTTCTTACTAGAAGGTTGGGGTCGTCAGGGTAAGGTAAAAATGTTTTCACCCAGAAAATGACTGCACCATGGTGATAGAAGGTTTTGTTTTCATAAATAAATATGCACACAACTGCCTACCCTTCTGCAGAGGCAAGCTGCGGTACTAGCATGAACTGACTGGACTAGTCAAAGAGCCAACACGGAGTATATTTTTCCTTGATGAATCACATCTAAAACACTGATTCACAATGACTCAATGAAACAACACGGCTCTCTGCGCTTTTCTACGCGTAACTCAGCATACCTGGTTGTTTGTTCCTCAGGTGGGGTTCCTGCCACCTCTGTACTGGGCTCTGAGGTTGTGCTCTCCACAGTTGTACCGGCCGATCCTGGTGATCCCGCTGGTGAAGTAGCAGCTGTGTGCACGCATGTGTGTGTCGGGGAGGGGGGAGGACAGTCAGATCAGTCACAAAAATCTGTTGTTGCCTCACACATGGATGACTTTCCACTTGCTTCTAAGCATCTTGACATTCCCTACATGTATTTGTTTACCATGATCAGATGCACTTTGAGTTAATGTACAACAACAGATGGCAATGTAACTCTCTTGCTTTCTGATGCCACAGTGTAGGCAGCTAATGCTACCTCTGTTCTCCAGCCCCTTTTAGCTAGTTCGGCTCCCTATTTCCAGTGCACTTTTTGAGTGACTCCCATTTAAAAGCTCCTGACTTATTCACCTGGTACACCCTTATCCAGCAGACCCCTGCTTTTTATAGGTCATGTCTCTCCCATCTTCCTACCTTTCTCTCCAGGGGGGCTGGACCGCCCCCCTCCCTGTTGTCTCTGCAGGTGTTCCTTGTAGCAGACCGAGCACATGCCGTTGGTGCGGGGGTTACCATAGAAACCGCATCCCATAGTGCAAAGCATTGGCACCTGCGTCTGATTGGTCTCCTGAGCCATGCTCTGACAGAGGGGGTAAGGGGGATGGGAGAGGATAATCCTGAAAATGGGGTTGCAGAAGTTAGTGAGAATAATTAGCAGTCCCTGTTTGATTACAAAGCTTTTAGGTTGGAGCTAAAAGAGCTTGGAGATTGGCATTGCAGCATGAGAGTAGAGTTTGAGCACATCATGACTTCTTTTACCTCTTTTGCACCGACACAGAGCCAGTCCAGCTCTGAAAGGCTTGAGGACTGATCGTTACATAGCTTAAAGAAAAAAGACAATCACAGCAGACAAATCCTGGGGCTTATTTGGCAAATACTGTTACTTTCTAGCTAAAGCCCCTTCCAACTTTTACAACCAGTAAATTTGCAGCACTGAGCTGGTTCACACTTTTCTGGCACAGAAAGTAGTCATCCCTCCCCCCCATTTACTGGAATGCATTGAACCAGCTCTAGATTAGGCACTGGACAAGTGGAAAAGAGGTCTTTGTGAATTAAAGGTTATGGTCCACTACTTGCAGCTGTAATGAAGGTCTGTCGCAGTTTTATAAACTTCATAAACCAAAATTAAGACCAACCCCAACTTCTGAAGGCCAAAGTCCACGATTACTGCAAAATCAGGCCTGGACTTTGGCACACTGAAAATACTAATAAATAAACTATGCTTCAAAATTATTAGAAAACACAAAAACGTAGCAGCAATAGAAATACCAGTGAAACGGATCGCCGAATGTACTGCACCTCTTACAACATCAAAGCAAGCACGAGTTTTAAAAGTAGGAAGCTGTGGGATTAGTTTGAACAAACACGGAGAGCTGTGCACGGTGACGGAAACAAAGGGTCCAAAGAGCCGCACACACACACACCCTAGAAGGTAAATGACGGTGTGTGAAACATGCGCTAACTCAGCTGTTTCGCGCTTTCTTCCGCCGCACAAGACGTTTTTGGTCATGGAGAAAGTTGTGAAAAAGACAACAACAATAAAACAAAAACCCCGTCAGTACGAAACCGCGCTGGCTAACGTTAAAACTGCGCTGCGTGCAGTTTAGCCGAACAACTTCCAGCTGGCTGTTCCCAGTCCGAGTTTGTCCGCACAAGAAAACAATTGGCGTCCTGTGCTTGAATAGCTCACAGCAAACATTAGCAAACAGCCTCGCTGGACGTTTGGTCTGTCTGACACTGCATACAGGTGTAAAAGGAAGGACGAAACTCGACCGGTGGCCCTGTGTCATCGTGAAAAATACGAAAGTTAAATGCTACAGCGTCCTCGGTGACGAACTATACGCAGATCGCGGCTTTTCAATCGAATAAACGCTAGTGTTAGCGGGCTATCTGTTAGCAGAGTTGCTAACGCAGTCAGCCAACCCAAAACTAGAGCGCCTCCCAACAGCGTCCCGGCTGGGTTTATGACTGGTACCACATCCCGGGAATCTGCCGAATCAGTCGGGAATGAAGACATTACCTGAAACGTAGTTAATCGGCGGCTGTCGACGACGGAGGGGTTCAGATTTGAGTGAGCTGTGTCCCCAGCAGAGCGCGCGGCCTCCTACCCAGCGCTAGCTCCCGACATTCGAAACAACGACCATGACGTCACCGCCAATGTCAGCCCTCAGAGCGACGGGCCAGCACAGCAAACTACACCTACACCACCTCCACCACCACAGCTGATCATCACACACAAGGTCAGAACAGCATCGTTCGGCCCCAGCCCCTCTGTGGACACGATCCCTGACTTTGGCCTTTTTATTTAGGCGTTTTAATCTTACAGTTAATTTGTTTTATGTTATTGATCTAATGCTGCTTCTTGAGTTCCACATCCACAAAAAGACTTCCATTTTTGTGATAAACAGGGAAATCAATCATTTCTTCTTCACAAAACAAATAATCTCTCTAGACTTATTTTTATCCTCATTTTTCTGTTTGACACCATCTCCTGTTTCTAACCTGTGTGTGAGGCTGTTTCCAAACATAAATAAAGAGTCACTCGCTCATACATGATTCTGCAGTGTTAGAAATTTATTTACATATCAGTTTAATGACAATTAACTCTTTCCAGAAAGAGAATACTGAAGGTAAAATTCGAAAACAAATTAAATGCATCTGATTCAAGATGTCCTCATGTCTTTTCTATATTATTTTTCCTATACGCCACTAGATTTTACTTTGTTTTGGGAAGGTTTTGAATTTCTTCCAAACACATTAATCTTTCAGAGATTAACAAAACAAAACAAAACAAAACAAAAAAAAAAACCCAACGAATCTACCATAAATAATAAAGTGCAAAACAATCATTTCCTAAGGCCACATTTTAGATTTTAACTTCTGCATGATAAATGTAGTGTCAAAAACTGATAGAATTATGATGATGACAGTTTTTCATGAATATTATGGCACCTATTTTGAGCTGGTTCATCAACATCTAGAAATAGTCCCCTAACACCACTTTGAATCATCTCAGAGGAGCACAGGAAGTCTTCGCGTCTACTCGTTTGGTCCGGCCTTCTCTGCCACGTCGCCCTCTGCATGCTCAGTGATCTGAGGAGCGAACGGTCCCACCAGCCAGTTGAGCGGCGTGTTGTGCAGTAGATAGTCCATGACACCATCCACAGACTTCTGAACCTGGGATGGACACACACAACAGTACAGTTTTAATAAAAATGTACAGTTAATAAGAGGATAAATGATCTGAAATAATACTGAGCACCATCAGAGATTGAAAACAAATTAGTTTCACTGACTAGCCACTTTATTAGCAGATTGTTAATGCAAATAGCTAATCAGCCAATTACATGGAAGCCACTCTCTGCATTTCGATGTGGTCAAGACGACCTGCTGAGGTTCAGATTGAGCATCAGAATGGGAAAGAAAGATGATTAGAAACTGCTGATCTGTTGGGCTTTTCCCTACACGACCATATCCAGGATTAAGAATGGTCCAACAAATAAATTAATAATATTATCCAATGTGTAAGACAGCAGTTCTCCAGATAAAAATGCCTGGTGACGTCACAGGAAAATAACCTGACCTTGCTGCCAGACTGTGTTGAGCTCACATGAAAGCAACAGTAACTCAAATACCAGTAATTAGGCCTTGTACAAACAAAAAAAAAAAAAAAAAAAAAAAAAAGAGGGTTCAACACAGCAGTAGCAAGATGTACCTAATAAAGTGGTTGGTAAGTGTATAACATACACTTGAATGTTGTAGCATCAGCAGTGCATGGGACTTTCCAGTGACATTACACAAGAACTAACGTGGAGAGTGGTGGCGCTGTGGGTGAAACTAAAAACTCGAGCTATGAGCTACATTTAATTAAGCAGCTGCACAGCTGGAGCAGTAAAGACAGCAAAGCATGACGCGTACTTGGTTTAGCTGATGACGGCTCCGATCGAGGAGGACCGGCGTGATGGTGCTCGTGTTCCTCAGAGAGGAATACAGCTCCTCGGCAGACTGTCGAGCCGCGGTCAGCTGGTCCTGGACTGTGCTCGGCAGACCTTTAGCACTTGAAACCACGCTGGCACACGCCGACCGCAGCTGGTCGCTCAGACCACGCACCATAGAGAGGGTCTGCCTTTCAAGCTGCTGTGAACGTAAGTGGAAACAAAAACCAAATGAATAAAATGTAAAGCTAAGATAACGGGACAGTCCAAATGTAAACAGCACAACAATGACACAGAAGGAAATGACGGTGGAAAGTAAATAAAAAGCTCTCAGAGTGTGAACCTATGCCAAGCAAGCTCACTCTCTGGGCAGCATTTATTTAAGGGGATATATTAATATTGTTTCTTTGTTCTTTTTAAATGTACTTCAACAAGTTTTTAGTGCAGTAAAGACAAACATTATCTAGGAGCAGATCGTGGATTGATCTGCAAGTAACTGGACATTATTCATAGAGATGATATCATATAATACATTTCTAATTAACTAGGCAGCTCATTCCCTTCCTTTTGACAATGTCTTTAACACACACATTCTGTGATCAACTTGACAGACAGGCAGATGTGAAATGTAAATGTTGCCAGGACAAACAAAGGGCAAAAGAATTAAGCCGTTTGAAACAAAAGACATGAAAATTTGACCTTATGACCTTGAGGAGGTCATAAGGTGGCTCTACACATTATACATTATCACTTCAACCTTCAAAAATCAGTCTATTTACCTTGAAGGAGAGGTCAGAGGTCAAATGTGGACATCACATTTTGGGTTGTCTAGACCACAATACTAAATTTTAAACAAATGTTCTCATATGTGGATCTCATTTTCTAAGGAACAAAAATCAGGTTAAAAAAAAATATCAATAAATCAGGCAATTCTTTGTTTTTACCTTCATCAGGTTCCAATCAGCCCAAATAGCAAAGAAATTAAAAATGCATGACATGAAAGAGTTCGGGTCTTAGGAGGTCAAAGTAAAAATGCTGCTATGAAATATATCTGTAAAACACAGCTGAATAATCTGTTTCAAAGACTTTCGGTCCTGACCTCAGACTCATTTTTGGTCCCGTCTGGCTCTGGCTCAGACTCCGTCTGCCCATCATGTCCTCCGTGCTTCTGCTTCCACTCGGTCCAGCGCTGCAGGAGTTTCTCAGAGGCTCCTCCTATCTGGTTACCTGCTGAACCGAGACTGGCGCGGGCGCTTTCTAGCAGGTCTAGAGTGATGGTAATCTGAGCCACCGTACCATAGGCTGCGTCCCGGTAGTGACGTGCCCGATCCAAAGAGTGCTGAAGAGCTCGTTCCTGTACCTTAGTGGAGAGTTTCCCCAACCGGACAAAGTAGCTGGGGTTGTCTGAAGAGGTAGCTACCTCGCTGCTGGCAGGTTCGGCCACAGCAGCTGAAAGAGGCGAGTGCTAAATCAGATGTGTGACCCTGACATTACTAACAGAAATAGACCGTTAAAATACGTAGCATCTTCATTGCACAGGGTGTTGGGTATGTCATGACTGATGGAAACACTTTTCCCCTCCATCTGTTTGAAGCTTTGCTGCTAAGAGCCACTACAGAGCCTCTGATCAGTTCTGTGCAAGCAAAAGGACATAACGCTGCATCACTGTGCTTTCATTAAAAGCCACTTTGATGGTTAAAGGAACAACTTCAACTGTGCTGCTGCCACAGTTGCAATTGTGCCACATAGCCATAATCAGAGACGGGGCTCTTTCACAGCTTCCACAGTGGAGTATGGCAGGTTGTCATGATAACATGACATCACAGTAGCAGGTGTCAAAGCTGCGAGTGCTGGAAATTGCAGGTACTTTTTGGGCCAAGTTAACAGAAGGGAAGTTCACTGGAATGCCCTGCCTCTCTATGAATAGCACCGACCATCCACGTGTTCAGTCACGGTGGTCGAATTCAACAGTCATGATGACCACCCCCCCCATTTCACCAGATTACCTCATCCTGCTTTTGTGACCTATTTTTTGGGATAATCTCAATTATTCATTTTTTAAACCTTTATCTGTCAAGACACATTCATATAATTCAACAACAGGCAAACGGGTTCATTACCACCCAGTGTTTTCGATGAAGTGATTAGCACAGCTACTGACCCAGCTCCCTCTCAGTGAGCGGTAGGTTCTGGTCGACCCAGTCCTCGGATCGGCTGAGGGCCAGGCCCATCCCACTGCTAACCATCTGGCCCATCCTGGTGCCCATGACTGTGTTGATTCCTCCGCTGACTGCTGCCCGGGTCAGCTCGACGCCACCCATCACAGCCCCCACCACGGCTTCTTTGGCCCCTGCCACAGACTGGTACACCATTCCCACTGTGTCTGACACCACCTGAGGAAGTCGAGATAAGATAATTACCTTCTTTTGAAAACCAACGTGGTGCCGGAGCTCGATTTGGTGCCGACTATAATAAATAAATAAAATTCTGCCACGACTTTCTTCCTCTGAAATTACCCCAGTGTTTATCATTAATGCTAGCTGATAAACTGTGCTCATGCTGCTGTAAAATGCTGCCACTACTCAGTTTGCATTAGTGCCAGCAGTGACAACACGTTAGTGGAAAAGCGGTAAATGAGCAATGATCAGCGAAGCATTTTGCGTTTTCTGTATTGTCAAAATCATCCAGAATGCACCAATACGAAGAAAACAAGCACATGGAGGCCAGAGAGCTGTTTTCTTTATCAAGTCTATCATTTTGGATTTTTATGACAGCATTTAAGCACAATAGGGTTAGGTTTTTTTGATGCTACATTAAAATATTCTGACCTTGTCTGCTGGTTGGTGAAGAATAGGCAACTTTTCTTCCATCTTATCCAATCCTTTCAAAGCGTACTCGTTTGCAGAGGCAACTGCAACAAGTGCACAACAGAAGGACAACACGAGAATCAGTGAGAGTAATACCACTCAGTAAAAAACAGGCATCGTGTCAGGTTTACAGTACAGCTAGAACTGGATGAGTGTCAGAGATTCAAATTACACCACAATAAAATTTGGAAAGTTTATTCTCATGACAATAAAAGAAACAGTCTTATGATTCTATTGCATTCTATCCCTGAGGCAGCAATGGATTTGACTTCAGCTTCTCACCTTTAATGCGCAACCAGCATGAAATATCTGTTTGAGGTACATCTTTGTGCGATTATCATACGTTACATCAGATTTGCAGAGATGGGAACCTACGTTGTGGCTCGATCATGTTCAAGAGAGGTTTGGTCCCTGCGGTGGCAGCTGCACCCAGAGTCCGGACCCCGCTCTCGGCTGCATCCATCACTCCCTTCAGTAGGGGAATGCTGTCTTTGGTGGTACTGTAGGCGTTTGAAACCACCTCGCACGCCAAACTGACCAAGGGCAAGTTGCTCACTCGTGAAACAACAGTCTAGGACAAAAATAGAACCGTCGCCGTTATTGAAAGCACAATCCTGTCTCACAGTACAGTATAGTTCAGCTCTTTTCAGGTCTGTATTAGTAATCAATAAGGAATAATTATTAATTTCCAAGAGTAGATGATCAAAACGGGGAAATATCAAGTGTCAAATGAGTTCACAGTAGACTCGTGTTATGCATTAGGGATCATTTCAGGTCACAGTGCCCCTCACCTGCTGCTCTCCATTAGCTGGTTCTGCTGCCGGAGCTGCACTCTCATTAGTCTTCCCGCTGTCTGCCATTGTGACTGCTGGATTCAATCTGTGTCGTGGAATACAGAGTGTCAGAAACAGAGACTCGCCTCACATTGCCCACTGTGCATGATGAAATAACGGCTTTCTCTATGATACTCTGTGTTTAAATAGCTGGTATACTTTATCTCGCAGCAATCTTTGTCCTGTCAGTTTAATGCATGCGGAAAGGCAGCTCAGCCACGCCAAATTCATTTGTCAACACTATGATGTAACACAGACGAAACTACATTAAAAACTGATACATTTGGAAGTGAGTATTTTCTTGTCAACTTCCAGCATCATTAAAACAAAGCTGTGTATGAAGCAAGAATTAATGAGACAGGTGTTTGTTAAGTCAAGGCGTAAGCATTATGCATACGTAATCACTGAACTTATGATTTTTAAGCTCTTCTTCCATGATTATCTGTGTTTGAAGGAAAGATTTGAGCCAAAATGTGATTCAAGACTGCAAGAATAAAAGCCTGACATTTTAACAGCTCTTCACAGCAGTTAGGGTAACATGACTAACATCACTGGCAGCAGCAGCAGCATCAAAGGAAAACTCCCAAGAATGATTTATGCTTTGAAGTGTATTAGAAATAAAGAAAGTACAAATGGCTGGACGACACATCGCAAGTCCCTGTTGTTACTAAAAAGAGTGAAACAAAAATCATCTGGGGCTTATTCCTTTAATTCAATTCTTGGACTTCTAAGTGCGAGCACAGCTCCCTGACAGAACACGGATCCTCACATTTTTCTTGCACTCGCATTCAAAACGAAGGAAATGTGACGACAACATAAAAAGAAAACAGGGATGATAAATCATGCGAGAGAACTCTGTGGTTATGAAAGTTCTGATAATTTCAAAATATGGATGAGAGTCCGAGGAAAATCAGAACTAATGGCACGAACCGCGGTCCCGCAGGGCACTGAGTGTTCACGAGCTCTCGTGGCGGCTTGCAGGCAGAATGGACGACATCTGATATTATTAATCTAACGGGAAACGGCGAGCAGTGCTGCGCTGGTGTCAAATATTTCTTTAAATGAGAACTAGGCCAAAATAATTACTCAAGTGAAAAACTACCATATTACATGAATACAATGAAAAAGTGTCTTAAATGAAGATCAAATGTAATACTTAACTGGGCCATGCAACGCTGTAAAATTAATCAGCAATTTATTCTGTTTCACTGCAGGTCGTTTCAACCCTAGCCAGCCTGCCGTGTCTCTTCTAGGAGTGGGAATTAGGATTTATAAAAACCTGTATCAGAAGCACCATAAAAAAATAATAATAATACAAAAAATTATGTGTTAACTCGTGCAAATATACATGGAACAGTATATGAAAAATTTGGTGTACACAGCTTTATCCTTCAGCTCAGTCTGAACTCTGAGCAGCTCTCTGTGAGGCTCTTCAGGAATAGTTCTCCAGGCTTCTTGAAGGACATTCAAAGCTCTTCTTTGGGTGTTTCTGCCTTTTGTTCTCTTCACACTGCTTCAATAATGCTGAGGCCCAGGCTCTGGGGAGGCCGATCCATGACTGACTGTTCCACTGTGTGTTTTTCTACCCAGATGTGCTGAATAAACTTCAGCCTTTCCTCCCCGTTTCCCTTCATCAAGAAAGGCTTCCTGACAGCCGCCCTTCCACCGAGACATTTTCTGATGAGGTGTCAGTGAACAATAGATCGGCTGAAGGTCCAAATCATCCGTCTGGTCTTTGCTGAATTTTTTTTGTCCTGTTTATTAATGACATGACTTTCAGATATGGTTAGTCTGCTGTAGATGGGGTTTTTTTTGTTTGTTTTTTTAAAAAAAGACCTCACACTTCTTAGGTAAACATATCATACCAAGATGCCAAGTTTTCACCTAACAGCTTTTTGGGAATCTCGATTCATTTATCCTTCCTTTCACTAGCTGGGCCCACATCCTCATTTTAGGTTTGACAGCGTTTTAGTAGGTAAAAGTGAATGGTTTGACATGAATTGAGCTGCGGTTTGGGGAAGGCCTCAAAGGGGACTGGCGGTGGCTCCCGGGCCTGGCAGATCCCCATGCACTAAATAGAAATGAAGAAGTTAAATAATTGAGAACAAGGAGGGAGGGAGGGTGGGGCACGTAAACGAGAATGAACAGCTTGCAGAACTGGGGGAACCTATATAGATGACAACCGGACGGAGCGCGTTTGGAGGCGCGGTCCTGCTCCTGAAATTCCGATACATTATCTCCAATTAGCCAAAGAAAAGAGGACCAAATGATGTCTTTTTGGGACAAGCTGTTGGTAACAAAGTGCCTGAAGAGTCCATTTAAAGTTTGTCCTGTTTCCAAGTCTTCTGTTATGTGTGAACAAATGTGTCATAGGTCACATTACGTGGCTAAACAAACAAAAAAGATTCAACAGTGAGATACAAGAACTGAATAGGAAAGGAAATAAAGTGAAAAAGAAAACCTTTGTTTCCAAAAGCCATACTTTCTTGAAATATTATTATTAGTTTTTTAAGAAATTGGGGGTGGCTCAAGACTTTTGCACAGTACTGCATTTTTAAATTAGGGTCTCATATAGAAATAATATTCTTTACAAGTTAAAGAAAATGCATTGAGTTTTATTTAATGAGGTAATACAATCTCATTAGCTTCACTGTACTCTGACCAAATTTTCTTAGGTGGGTAGTCACTCCCCCCAAAGGACACTTCCTGAGCTCGGAAAACCTCAGAGTAGGCAGACTCATCACATTGAACAACGAGGGGATATTCAGTTTGGTAATTAGCGCACATGCATGCACACACACCTGTCTTTGTGCATATGCACGCACACGCACATACCTGTCTTTGTATCTTAAGCATATAGTTAAGACAACAAAGAGATACAAGCAAGAGAAGGAAGGAGGAAAGAGGCCCGTTAGCCAGTTGGAAAGAAACATCTGCAGCAAAATCCGTCCCTTCTCCCTTTGGTGCCTGCAACATGTGGATGGCATCTGCTTGCGTTCTGCCAGATGGCATACAGACATAAATGGACTCCACCTGTATTACCTGGGATGCTGTTAACAAGCGTCTGACATGCATGACCTGATGTACACAACAGAAGCAGATGAATGGGAGAAGCATGAGTCCTGAGATCTTCCTGCTGGAGAAACAGCCAGCAGCATCCTGAGGTGTGCAGCCAACCAGCGGCAACCTGAAGTCAGTGCTCAGGTCGGCTTCATCGACCTGACAGGAGGAGGCGATCAGCAAGAGACGAGCCTCAAATCCAACAGCCTCAGCCACGACTGGCATTTTTATAGAGCTACTATTCAATCATTTCACACAGTTTGGATGTCAGTGTGAATAAAATCATTTAACTTTTGTTTTTCGTGAGCTCTGGCAATCCAGAAGAGATCTTTCTGGCCTGTGCGTGACTCAGAATTACACGTTATTGCAACAGCTTGGTTGAGCAACGCCGTTTTTTTTTTTCCTGAGTGGCAGTTGATGAGATCTTCACCAGTTTTATTACAAAGCAAAGTCTGACACTGTGCACCCTGATATCAAGTGCGAGATGAACCTGCGATAACAGTACAAGTTATGAAGAAGGCTTTTATGCAACACAACCGGCTGCTTTAGACTTCTCAAAATGATCATCTCACTGACAACTGAATCCAGTAAAGTGGCCATTAAAATCCTATCAAGCCTCTTCCTACTGCTTTGTGTGTGACATCCTTGCAGTGTTGGGCCACATCAGGGGGATGGGGAAACTACTGTGTATTAGCCAGAGCTAAAACTCAAAGTCAAGATATCAAAGGTGACTTCGCTTTATCGGAAACTACTGAGACACTTATGTAGGTTAAAGGGAAATCTATGCTTTAGTTCCACCTAAAAAAGACACAGATGTGTAATGTTATTTTGCATGGGCTGGAAAGCAGTCAGAGCCCTGCAATGGTCCCTGGATTTATTTGATGGGGTCACCCGACGATTTAAAAGAAGTGAAACATAATGTGGTCTACTGAGCTCTGGCTTTTATCTTGTGAAACCATCCACCGAAAATATCCACTGAAAAATGAATCCGAGTGGGAAAAGTCACTACCTGTCTGAACAACTCAGAGCACATGCCCACACACTGAGGCCACAACCGGAGATGAAATCTCACAACAACAGATTGCCTGATTTTGAAAGGCTCTGAAGCTAAGAAAGATTTAGGTAACCGAGTGCACAATATTAGTTTAAGCAAAGGCTCTGAGCAGCATGACGATGATTCCCAGCAGAGCTAATCAGGTCCGTCTTTCATTGCTTCCCCTTTCTACTCGGTGAACTTTCACCCATGTGAGGAACTATGACTCGTTACTTAACACAGCACCAAACAAACGGCTTCTCCGAATCAGTCTCCCGATCTGTGCCTTAGCTTTTCGTCTTCATGGGGTTCTCTTTAAAAGAAAAGCTGTTTCCGCAGCTTTAACTGGAAGTAAGACCGAAGGCTAAAGCTCAGCTGGGCAACCCGCACGAGTTAGTTGGTTAAACAGCTTAAAAACATGGCTCTACGACTGCTGTCAGGACGGAACACACCTGTGGGATGAGCCACTCACCTGCCTGGGAGCCTGCCGGTTCACAGTCTTGTGATGACCTGCTGTGTTACTTCCGGTTAGTGACCCGGTCCACCCCGCCTCAGAGCCTTTATAGGGCACTGCTGCGCTACTCTTCAACACAGGGGAGGAAGGCGGAGCCTAAGACTGGCTTACAAACTTTCAGCCAATTAAATCACAGCACGGAAGTGCCCGTCACTGCAGGCCCCGCGGGCTCACGGTGTTGCGCCAGAACTTTCCAACATTTCTGTGACTTTTCTGTGTCACAGATGTGCTTACACGGATAAACGAGCAGTGGTCAGCGGGGTTTATAAACTGTTTAAGTATAAAATAAAATAAAAAAGACTCCTTTCATAATAATAATAATAATAATAATAATAATAATAATAATAATAATAATAATAATAATAATAATAATGGATTGGATTTATATAGCGCTGGCACCCAAAGCGCTTTACAATTCCATTATTCATTCACTGTCACATTCACACACTGGTGGAGGCAAGCTACAGTTGTAGCCACAGCTGCCCTGGGGCAGACTGACTGCTAAGACAGACACTATCTCTGCTTTTAAGATTAGGCTTCAAACTTTCCTTTTCGCTACAGCATATAGTTAGGGCTGGATCAGGTGACCCCAAATTCTCCCTTATGCTGCAATGGGTGCAGGCTGCTCGGGGATTCCCATGATGCACTGAGTATTTCTTCTTCAGTCACCTTTATCACTCACTATGTGTTAATAGACCGCTCTGCACTGAATCATACTTGTTATCAATCTCTGGCTCTCTTCCACGGCATGTCTTTTATCCTATCTTCCTTCTCTCATCCCAACTGGTCGTGACAGATGACCGCCCCTCCCTTAGTCTGGTTCTGCCGGAGGTTTCTTCCTGTTAAAAAAGTTTTTCCTTCCCACTTTCGCCAAAGTGCTTGCTCATATGGGGTCAAATGATTGTTGGGTTTTTCTCTGTATGTATTATTGTAGGTCGGCAACCCTAGGCACGAAGGGTTAACTGATGGCACGACCATAGCTGGACTGGCCATTGGGGATACTGGGCATTTGCTCGGTGGCCCGGTGACTTTTTTTTGCTTTGTAACGGTATAGGGTCTACCCTACAGTAATATAAAGCACCTTGAGATGACTGTTGTTGTGATTTGGCGCTGGATAAATAAAATTGAAAATAAAATAAAATTGAATCTTATATTTTAGTTACAATATCTGCTGCTGCCCTCTTGAGCAGATCTTTCATGAAAAAAAACCAGACCTGGATAAATAAAGGCTATATAAAAGTTATGCTTAACTTCTACTTTATGATAAAAACGTTTAAAATGACTCATGAGAGCTATATCTGGTATAAGTTTGAAATTTATCTATAACAGTTTAAATACAGGTGATTGTTTTTGGAAATATCAATCATTTTTTGGCACCACAATGGTCCCTTTATTTCTCAGTTGATGCTTGCATGGATTTTTTATCCCAGTTTTGCTAAATATACTAAACTCTCTCTGATCATGTGTTGTATGACTGCTTATAAATTGGTGACCGAAGGGAACAGTTACTGGTTTTATTCGCTCAGTCACTGAAGTAAACTCATTCATAATGTGATGCATTCATAGACTACACATAAAGGCTTTCATTTGTAATCTGAGCAGAACTTACACTATAAATCTTTCTGAAATATATTTGGGCTGTCTTGGATCAGTATGTTTAAGAGCTAAGATCTGCCTGAAGATTTTCACTGATTTTTAAGTCAGGGGAGAGTGAGGGAGCTCCGTGAGAGCTTCCCCTTCAGTGTGTTTCCTAAGGCTCAGGGTGGATCTGGAAAAAGGGTGACAAAAATTCATTTTCCCAAGGGGCCATGTGAGAAACTGGGACTGTTGTTGAGGGCAGCATCAATCATTCTATCCACCATCTTCTGCTTATACAATTCTGGGTTGTTGGGCGAGAGGCGGGGTACACCGCAGACAGGTCGTCAGCCGGTCACAGGGCTAAAACAGGGAGACGGACGACTGTTCACACTCACACCTGCTCTGGTGGATAACCTCACCTTTCCTTTGACAGTCTGCATGTAGGAATTGCTGATATTTACTAAACTGATTCTCTCAGAAATGTTTCCTGTGCCAGCGGCTGCCCCATAAATCTGAAAGCAGGCGTTTTCTTTTGCTCAAACACACATTTGGTCACGTGACTCATTTCCACAGGGTTTACTGAAGCACTGTTTGCAAAGGTGAGACTCTGACCTTTGTGAAAAAGTCTCCAGTGAGGTTTGCAGTGCAATGATGCATTGATGCAGCTCCTTTGGATTCACATGCTTTTCTTAATAACGGAGCAAACTCTCATGTCTCATGACGGTCGCCGCATGTGGCTGATCTTCTGTCTACACCTTCACCTCACTCGTTTAGCATCCATAACTTTCATGTGGATCAATAATGCATCACTTACTATACAACAATGCTGCAAATGTGTCTTTGTGTCTTTGTGTTTCTAAGAGAATATCAAGCAGAACATACTTTTTCATTCTATTTTGTAATTAGGAAGTCTATCCATTTTTCATATATGTTAATGGGGCATTTCTTTATCCACGCAGCTTCATCTTCATTCTAACTGCGTGCAAACTCAGCTGACTGATGGAGGCTGCGAGATGAGGCATTGTACTATGAGAACGCACCAGAAGAATAGGTTAGAGAGAGTTAAATGTCAGACTGTAACTGATCTCATGTATAAAACCCACCTGACTGACTGATGATCCATATATTTATATAAAAGGTTAATAGATTTGTGCATGTAATGTCGTATCATCATTAAAGCAATATTAACTTAAAGCAGAGAGTACCAGCTACACACCATATTTAGCCTTTTCTTGCAGCCTTTCTTCATTTATCCCCTTTCTGTGGGATGTGTTTATATCACGTGTTAATGGGTCAGTATTATAAGCGATAAGAGACCTGATGTGTGCTGTAGGTGTCAGAGGGGCTCTCCCCGTCACAGCTGAAAGTCAGGCAGCCTGTTTCATGCAGTTAATGCAGTAAACCCTGAGAGGGCAGTGTTTACCCACGGAGTCAGCTGTTTCTGTGGCCTCACCCACACAGAGATAGACGCTTCACATTTACATCCCTAAGATCTTTCTCTTCTGCAGATGCACCACAAATCCAGAGCAGAGGGCCTATTTTGCATTAAATATTAAACAATAAAATATTTAAATATCTGCTGGGAAATGGGAATGTGGACGGCAAAGGAAGACAGACAATACTTCCTTCCATTTAAAGAACTTATTGCACGGACTGTGAGGTGATTTCTGCATAACCTTTGTACTTAGAGTGGGATTCAGACAATGCAGTGTGTTTTATCGCAGTAAGGCCAGTACAGTGACTTCCTTTGCTGGATGCTGTGTATCATCATAACAAGAACTCTATTAACTTACCCTTTTCATTTAGAGAGGATTTTCATTATTCAGGCCATTACAGTTTTCATTATGGCTCTCTGTATTTCCCCAAATGGCTGCAGTAGGCTCCAGAGAAAGGAAACTGATTACCGCTAATGTTCACATCAGATATTCATCGAACGGGACCTGTTGTAACTATGTTTGGGCCTGCTTCATTATCCAGCAGTAACAGTTCAGGTTGTGACATCACACCAGCAGACAGGTCAAAGTCACAAAAAGCACAAAGAGACGAGAAACGTAGGCTTGTTGTCTCGACCACAGCTCTGTTACTCCTTTGCCTCTGAGTGGCCAAGCTGCTTCAGCCTCTGTTTACCTTTAAGCATAATCCATACACATGCATGCACACTCCCCTGCAATGTGAGCCCAGAAGTCTCTCATCTGTTCGTGCTTAACTCTTGACTCTGCTTCACTGGATCAGTTGATTGAGGCCAGAATTGTTCTGGAAATTGAGTAATTGAAGATTAGTAGATAACAGGAAAATCACTCATCCCTCAGAGTAATATGATCACACCACTGTCCCCTCCTTGCTCTCCCCTCTCTTTCTTTTTCCTGAAGACATACCTTTCAAGATCAAAGCAATAAATTGGCAATCTGAAGAAATTTTTCATGGATGCGAGAGCAGAACCTGAAAATATTTATATAGATTTCATCTTCAGCCGCCTGTTTTTTTGTCAGAGTAAATAGAAATGCCTACTCGGGCATTCATTTGGCCACAAGTGGGCATAAAATAAAACCAATAAATCGTACAAAAACCAATCCAGTGCCCGGTATTGTATATACAGTGCGATGTCGTATTGTAGCATACACATTTGAATCAAGTATTCATTGAAATTACTCCATGAAACCCACAAAAAAATCTGTAATTTTGATAAGTTAATAACCATAAATGCTTTAAGATGTTCGGTCTCTGTTGGCGTTTTACTCACAGCATTTGGTTGAATGATTAATTGTTTCAACAAGATATCCATCACCATCAAAACACTCATGCAATAATCTGCTGTGGAGTGTAAGGAGCAGTACAGCTATTCTGTAATGAAATTCATTTCCTCTCTTCGTGTTTTCAATTCATCCACAACTCTCAGGTGTGCTGGGAGTGGATCACAACACAAGGATTTCTTACCTCCTGTTTCACCTTCTGCTCTTCACTGTCAACAGGGCTGAAATGGTAGAAATTATCCATCCATCCATTAATAGCTGACCAGCCCTGCTGGGTTTCATTTGCACCATTGAATCTTCCTGAGTCTCATTGAACCACGGAATCTTATTCCCAACATCCTGCAACAAATTTCCGGAGACCTGAAACTAAAGGTATCAGTAACATGCAACACGGCGACAAATCATCTGCAGGGTGAAAGTTGATCTGGACCTTACTACAGTCTTCCCAATAGCACATTAATAAAGCATAACCAAGCCAAAGATAATGCGTCAGAGTGTGAACTTGTCATGGTTAAAGTAATAAAGAGACAGTAAGTTGACCTTGAAGAAGATTTCTGTGAGTACCATATTTATTATTACATAGGGTTGCCAACTCCCTGAAAAATAAATAAGGGACACCTCGTGGCCAGGGCCGGGCGACCCAATTGTCTTCACCCTTCCCAGTGTGGTGAATTTTCTAGCTCTTTTTTTGTGTGTGAAATTATTTTTTTTAACCATTTGACTTGAATTTGATTTAAGTAGATGTGTATTCTTTGTGATATGAACACATGTGAAACAAATGATCATTTAGCCATTTATTTTTAGCTCAAAATGACAACATTAACACGATAAAACAGGTCTCCTTCTTAAACAGAAGCCTGTCATGCTTAACTTTTGAGAATATAAGTAAATCTTTCTTTAAAAGAACTCTGTCCTGCTTAACTTAAAATAATAGAAAACAATAGAAAGAAAAACATTCTTGTAACAGTGCACATTTAGTGCATTTAGTACAATTGGCTTCAGTTGAGGTATTATTTCAGCTTTTCTAATGCTAATCAGCTGCTCCTGTTTGAAAACCCGCTTGTTCCCATGATTACGCATCATAACTCATCATCATTATTCATCTATGTATTACTTTTATGTATTAGTCATCTATTTGTTGTAATCATCTATTCTTGCAGTTGTTTATTACACAAAATAAATTATATTATCACACTTCTGGCCACATAGCGCTGATATTCACTGCACATGCCCATATTAACTTTTTCCAGCCAGGTGTTTTCCTTTTCCCATTCTTCCCTTTCTCTGAGGGGAACAAACATTGCTGCTCTAATGCTGGGCTTACACTGTGCAGTTTTAGGCCCATTTTGAGCCGATTTTTGAGTGATCGGACCGATTTTGGCCTTCATCGTGCATCGTGTAGTATACGTGGGGTAACGAGAAGTGATTAACACCTCACGACCAGCTCCCGATCATCAATCGCTCGTGAGGGTCTCACCACAGCCGCTCACACTGCTCGCGCGCAAACACGTAAACGTTGGTGTAAAAGATGGAGCAGCACGGCTGTGCAGCCTGTGATCTGGACACAAGCGATGGAGGCACAACTTGTAGAACTTTGGAAAGCTCATCCGAGCCTTTTCGATGTGGCATCACAAAATTATCACGACCACAACAACCGTGAAAATAGTTGGATTTACATTGCTGCTCAGTCACAGCTGCCCGATCAATGTTTTTCATTAGCAATTTAGCAAAGTTGATGGTGGTGGTGTGTCTGTGTGAGTGTAAGACGGAGAGAGAGAGCGCGACAGATTTTCTGTTATAACCTTCATTTTATGGAGGCACAGTGTGAGCACTCAGGTCGCATCAGAGCATCGGGCCGTATAGTGTGAGACCTGCATCGTGACCTACCAACTGCGAGTCAATCGTGCAGTTTGAGCAGGAGCTGAATAACGTGACTGAAAAAAATTGCACAGTGTCTGCCCAGCTTTAGGTTTACTGTCGTCCGAGACTTGCACCGCAGTGTCTGCGTTTGTTTCCCTGTTGGCCATGCTTCTTGTTGTGGTCATTTGTTGTCTTCCGGTATTTTCTCCGTAAGCGACCTTTCCTCGACCAATGAGATGAGTGGTAATCTGAATTGTCATACTCGTAAGTGTGCTGTCAGCTCATTGGTCACAAAGCAGGAGAGGGGCTGGGAATTATGTTTTCAAACAAAGCGTTAATTCCATTAAAAGTTATAGACTACTTTTGATTCTCACTGTATTACGGGACAAAGTGCGTCCCTTATTAGCTCAATACGGGACGTGTACTTTTGTTTCGAAATACGGGACGATTCCGTATTTTAAGGGACGGTTGGCAACCCTATTATTACCATACTTTGTTGATCAGAGTAGCTCGACCTCCTTTGCATGAAGCGCTTTTTTGCTTTCTTTATTTTCCAGTGATAGATATTAAAGCTGATAGGGCAACTTTTCTGTTCACTGCTGCAAAATCAACAGTAATTTTAGCTTAGCCTAGCATAAAGACAAGGTTAAACAACTAGCTGTCAGCTAGCTGTTTAACAGCTAGCTAGTCAGCTGTAAGAAAATCTGCCTTTAAGCCCATCATAATCTTACTTATTAACATAATATTATTAACCTGTGTAACAACTACAGCAACCTTTTGGTCACTTTCTGAATAGCCAGCTAGGGCTTTGGGGAGCTAGCCTTCTGGCCCTGATGAAGAAGTTTTGTAATCTGAGCTCACGAAAAGCTAATTATCATTTTAATGCTTTTGGCACAAATGAAGCAAAAGAAGCTGAAGCTAGCCAGCTGTCAGCTTCAGTTATACATTATCTATACAAACACTGCAGTGTATTTCCCAGGTGCAGTGATTTGGTGAATC
Source organism: Mchenga conophoros (assembly GCF_057382185.1). NCBI lineage: Eukaryota > Metazoa > Chordata > Actinopteri > Cichliformes > Cichlidae > Mchenga > Mchenga conophoros. The sequence continues at coordinate 11,382,099 of NC_140547.1, read as the reverse complement.
CATAGACAATTAAAAAAGATGGATGAAGCTAGTGCCATGTCGCTTAGTGGTTTTGGACTGATCATGTTGCCCACTAGCATGTTAGTTTTTCCAAGCCAAAAGTCATCAGTTTAGTGGGTAGAGTGCTAAGTTATTGTCAGCTGATACTAGCACACCTGGTTACCACGTTCCAAACATATACTGCAAAGATTCATACTACAGTAACATCAGTTACATCAGCTAAATAGCACTAGGAGTGCTAAGAAGCAGACTAATGAGAGGCTGGAATCACAAAACAACACTGAGCAGGCCCGTATAAAGATGTGTCCTCCAAATAATAACGAGTGGTTTCATTTAGTCTGATGATATTAGACACCATCTTTACAATTATTGCTGTCTAGCTTGAGTTTTACATCATTGTTTTATCTGTTCTGAATATTACAAGAAGGTGGAGGCTGAAAATGAAAACTCACAGAGATCGTTAACTTCGAGCATTAACTTTTTCCAAGACTAACGGCCTTTAATCTTCTGAGTAAAATTGCCCAGCGAGGACAACTTAACTGGCTACAGATGTTTTATGACTGTTGTGCCTTCAGCTTAAAGAATATTGGAAAAGTGATTTGTGGGGAACCTCTAGCAGCCCTTAAAAAAAAAACATAATCTAAAAGATTTGTAGCCACAGTTGGAGAACATAGGAGGAACCAGGTCACTGCATACAACATGGAAAGCAGCAAACCAAAAGACAGCTGTATCTTACGACGACCAACAGGTAGTCTCAGTCAGGCTGCACAATTTCCTCACACTGTGTTTTATGACTTGCTTTTTGAATGCCCACGGCTGTCTCTCAGGGTCTCCCCTGTTTATTTTGGAGAGCTTATTTCACCCCAGAGCCCTGACAGCGGGTCAGCTGCCACAGCGGAGGTGGTGAGGAAACACGCAACGAGCCGGCTGACCCTGAAATATTTATGCTTCTTTAGTGTTGTGATTGTATGCGTTTTGACAGGGATGGCACATTACTGTGACCTCTTCCCAAACTAAAGGCCCGATGAGCTGCTGTCTGCTCTGACTCGGTTAGGTGAGGCAAAACGCAGGATTCCACAAAACATCGATATTCCCAGCTTTTCTTTTTTTTACCTCTGCGAAAGTAAAAGACACATCAGTATATTTCGGTATTGATCCCATTCTTTTTCTGTCATTTTTTGAGGCGTTTTCTTTATCCCTTTCCACAGAATTCTGCAATAATATTGTCTTCAAACCTCTTGGCAGCAAAAATGTACTTTTCTTCTCTCTTCTCTATAAACTTCTCATTTCCTCCACCTTATCACCGCCCTACTTCATCATTCAGGCTGACAGACTGATGGCTGCCTCTGCTGCCACGCTCATCTAGATTGCTCCCAACTAATTCACACCAAGATAATAAGTTTATTAACACTAGTCTATAAAACAGCATATTAAAAACAAATACAGAGATTATTAAAACTTATATATGATCATGTACCATTACAATTATTTTTATACTCAATGCAGAGCTGGCAAGTGGAATAATATATAATGAATAAAAATACGATTTAATATAAAGTGGTTGCTCATTTTGCATAGATTCATAAGCTGAGCAAACATCCTTCCATCATTTATGAAGAAGACTTGTTGTTGCTTTCAACAAACGCTTCTTGTTCTAAACCCTTTGCTTCTCTGTTTATATATCATGCTGAGAAAACGGAGCTCATTGCGTTGATGTTTTATATGATTTCATATGAATGTAGACGCAGTCTCACAGTGTGAATCATACTACCAAGGTCATTTTCTGCATTCTGTTCAGTGCAGCATTATAAAACGGAACAAAGGGAAAATAAAAATGAAGAAATCGGGGATATTCTATGTTTTCCATTTGTATTTGGTGATTTTAACTCCAGGTGTGAGTCGTCATTGTCACACAGATTCGATTTGTTGTTTTTCATATGCTAAGTAACCAGAAACACATGGCTGCACTTCCAGTTAACTTCTTAAACCTCAGCTATCACTCAAGCAGGTCAAATACTGCAGTTTTCGCTACAAGTCAAATCTAACTGGTTTGTTTGTCGCTTTAAATGATTCATAGTTTTTTCTTATTACTAATGAATTCCTCGGGATCTTGCACATGGAAGTGCAAAACCATAAAATTCACTGTCCAGACGTGATTCAGCGGAACAGTCTGAATGACTGCTCTAAGGTTACTGGGTCTGATCACATGAGCCCTGCATGTAATCTGTGCGTCTTTGTTCGCAACTGTGTGAACCGTGTGACTACTTTGGTAAGACAGAAAATGGTCACCCTGGAGAATGAGGCTTCTTTCTTTTGCATTCACATTTCTGCTGAAAAAGAACTTAGCAGTCAAAAGCTCTCCCTGTGAAGAGTTCATCTAACTCTGGCATCAGCATATCCCCTCTTAGCTGCTTCTAACGTGCACACAGAAACACCCAAGGGGGAGGACTGTGCTGCCCTTCCCCTTTTCCCCATGTTGAAAGATTAAAAAGTGCATTCCCCATCAAAGGCTGTATTTTTTCTCCTCCTCTTTTTTTTTTTTTTTTTGCAAAGCTTTCTGGCTTTCTCATGGTAGCTCTTCTTCTTTTTATCACGCTCAGGTCTACTGCCTTCCTGCTCTGACACACCAAGTGGGATGAAAGGAAGAGGATGAACAAAACGAATATTTATTTATTTATTTATTGTCGGCACACAAACTTTGACAGGAGATGAAACGGTATGAGTTCTTTTGTTGAACATGGCTCAAAGTTTCTGTGTCCTGAATCATTTCTATGCAAAGTAGCTGGAAACAGAATAATAGGGCTAATCTGGGGATTTAAAAACAACAACAACAACAAAAAAAAAAATAGGTTTTGGAGAGCTTTTTAATATTAGAGTAGTAGAACACCACTGCCAGCAGTAGTAAGAGGAAGTTTGTGAACGAGAGACATCATTAGATTTTCACGTTTCCCGTAGGTTAGGAGATGTTATGTTTGAAGGAGCCAGTGTTACCTATCCTTGAGCGACAAAGAAAGTATGTAGACCTAATGTTCGTGGTCTCCACAGTCTCCTGAAGAACAAGAGTGCTTTGAAAAAGGATGATCAAAATCTGATGAGACTTCTTTGTGATCATAATTCCATCAAGTTTAAGAAGATCACCAAGATCCCCGGGCCACGACAGAGCCACCTGCTGTGTGCTGTACCTCTGATGACGCTTCAATGAACAGTAGGTGGATCAGCTGAAGGTCCAGATGCGTCTCTCGGGTACTGTGTCAGGTCTTACAATTTAAAACTGGTTCTTTGCTAAGTTGTCTGTTTCGTGTAGACACGTATCAGAGTGCAGTGCATAATCTTTGAAAGACTTTAGAAAGCCTGGAGAACTATTGCTCAAGACAACTTTAAAAGATGACAAGAAAGTCTGACATCTTGGAAGCCAGATATAAAAAAAAAACCAGTTCAGTTTAATGTGGTCTGGGTTGTGCTGATACCAAGTAGCTTATGAAGGTTAATACAAGCAGTAGTTAGAACCAATGAATGTTATTCTGACATTTTATTGACTCGATGACTCTTCTTGTGTTAATATTTATTAAATCTGATTTTGCTGTATCTTCAGTATTTAAGTAAAAGCTGTCCAACTGTGATGTGGGTGGAGAATCAGGGTCACACACGTGCATATCCACACATGTACTGCATACACTCTGAGGAGTGTACACAAGGACACGGGCATTTTAAATCCTTGTGGAATGAAGGTTTTTCCTCTATTTGACTCTGTGAAGTCACTTGGCCACTCATCTCAGGTACTCAAATTGCTGCACTGACTGCATGTTGTTAGTTCAGGTCCTTATAGACACATGAGACATGCAGGCTTGCAGGAGATAGGATGGAAGAAAAAATTGGAGAGATTGAGGAGAACTCATCATTATTCCAGTGTTGGAAACCGTGTCTGCCTGAGTAATGATACCGCTGTCGAAGAGGTGTCCTCTGTTGTAACCGCAGTCAACCTGTACAAAGACATTCAGCAACTCTCTTGTGGAGAACACAAACAAGTTTCAAGTTTTAATTGCAGAAGCTACAAAGTCACAGACGGCACGGGATGATAAAGTAAGCAGGATAAATAATGTTAATAAGTATTACAGTGCTGGGGCAAGCAAATTCTGGCTGTGCAAATGAAGATAAGAAAAAACAAAAAACCAAACAAGCAAAGCAAAGTCCTACAATACTGTGAAAGTCACAGAACGCAAGTGGATTTAGAAAAGGGATAAATTCATGTTGCAGCAACATCTGCCACTAAAAAACTAGTATTGCTTACATAAAGTAACAGAGATGATGAAATCTTTATTACAGTTTATCTTAATCTGAATGGCTATTTGATTATCTCCCTCATAGGAGAGGCTCTGCTGTGTGATCAGCAGCTTGTATGAAGGCTGTCAGAGCACTTGCAGTAGATTTATTAAGATGCTAAAGAGAGTGAGCTACACACATGAGCCTTCGAGCCTGCGAAAGTCATTATTTCAGCAATTAATTATTCATGAATGAAAGCTTAAAAGTAGCTTTGGCTCCAAGCAATTTCACTGAAAGGTCCAGTAGGTTTAAACTCCTTTAACTTAACACAGCAACAGCACTGCCGGCTCTCACCGCTCCCTTTCAAAGTCCTGCTTGTTTATATCAGTGTCACTTGAACAAACACAACTGGTTACACATTCATTTCAAACACAAACCCCAAATTGTGCTGAGGAACAATTAGATTTGACTGGAGGCTTATTGAGATTTAATGAGACGGAATTATTCCTCTATTGTGTTAATTTAGGCTCAGTGAGAAGATGCAAATACAGAAAGAGCTTAAACTCAGCATGGAAACTGCTCAAAGTTGCTGAATGCTTTTCTGGAATTACAGTGAGCAGCACTTTTAGGAACTGTTATTAAAATTGTTTCCACTTGAAAAGGTTTTTTGTTTTTTTTAATAGAAAACAACTTTCTTTTCATAGGGGATGATTTCATTTTTGCATTTTAATGTCTTTCAGCTGTTTGTTTCGAGGTTTAAATGTGGTGAATTTCGCGCATGTTGGGAATAGATGACACTGGGACACTGTGTGATCAACATGCATCCTCGGGTAGGCTATTTGGATCCGCTTTATTGCTCCCTGGAAGCCTATTTCAGGTACTTTCCACACTGCTCCACAGAGAGGAGAGCAATAAATGCTCATCTTTATCAGGAAACGGCTTTGAATCGGCCTCGTTGTTTCATCTTAACGTCAGCACAGTAAGCGGAACCGTGAGGAACTTCTCCAAACCTTCTGTTGTTTGTGTTTCAGAATAAAGGTCTCTTGGAGTAAAGAACGGCGGGCTCTGTCAGGTGCGTGCCTCAGGTTGAGTTTGAACTCGTGCCTAGCGCCACTAATCAGTCATCACTTTGCCACCGTGAAACTGAGTTAACACTGAGCTGACTGTAGGAGCGCGCATGCCCCAAACAGCTGCCTGACTTTGATGTTCGGAGGCTTTGGGCTTGCCTCACCGTTTAAGCCCAATTAGTCATTAATCAATTCCATTCCACTCGCTGCATGATTCTGCTTCAGGTTTTGGCTCTAACAGGCTCAGTGCCGGAGATGCTGTAGCTCACACTGCCGCTAGAAGAAACGCCGAGGTCTTCCGACTCCACCGGAGCTCCAGAGTGCCGCTCACGGAGCGGAACTGTTCGCGATCAGCGGATGAATGGGACTTTGCGCTGGACCCCGAGCCCGGCTTTGCGCGAAGGTGTGGCGCACAGGCGGTGAGGAAAAGTCCTTTCTTTCTCTGAGAGGCGCGGAGGAGAGCGCACTGCTGTGAGGACGCGAGGCTGAGAGCGGCAGATGTCAGTCCCAAACGCCGCAGCTGCTGTGCCACTGTGCCGGACGCCCGTTGTCGCTTTCTCCTGTTCGCCACCCACTGCTCCCAGCGCGTCCACGTCCCTCGGGGGGAGATTTCGGACGGCTGTGAGGGAGTGCTGCTGCAGACACTAACGGGGAATGCCATGTGTCGCCGCGCGACATAGGAGCTCTTTGTGGGCTGTTCTGCACCGTGGACAGGTGGTGCCCCGTGTGTGTGTGTCCGTGTGTGCGCTCACACTAGCAGGGGGTTCGGACAGTTGTCTGGGGGATGTCAGGCCAGCGTACGAGATCAGCGTTTGCCAGAGACAGGTGCGGCAGGGAGGAGTAGTTTCCAAAGCCCTCCACCGGATCTGGTAACGCAGTAACGAGCTCGCTCTCGGATATTTTGTACCCAGTGAGGAGACACAACGGACTCGCGCTGCTTTCACTCTTCTTGTCCCTGATAGTGAGAGGTAAGTGGACCGAGCTGTCCGGTGTGGAGGTGAGGTGTGGTGCGCTTTTTGTGGCGCTTTGACGCCAAAAAGCGCTTTTCGGGGAAAAATGATTATAGGAAGAAATGTACTCATCAGAACCGAGCCGACCCACAGGACCGGGCTAACCTGGTCTCTGTGCATCAGCGCTACAGTCGCTCTCACTGTACAAATATCATACTGCGTAGCTTGCAGCTACGCACAAAACAGGCGGATTTCTGCTGCCCGCAGCCCGAAGGCGCTTCACCTTCCATCCATCGGTATGGATTTTCATCCTTAAGGTTTGACTAATTGCATCGTGATGAGGTGTCAGTGCAGCTCAGTCAAACAGGTTCTCCCGGAGGGTTCATTGTGAATTCTTGATTTATCCTCTTTGACTCTGGCGTAAGGCTCAATTACAAAACATCATTTCCAAACCCAGAGTTGCAGAACAGTGGACGCACAGTGAACCCGATTGGTCAGACGGCCCCTCTCTGTGAACTGGTTTGTTTGTGCAGTGAGTGGGATTTGTGTGATTGCATGTTATCTGCTGCTGGTCTGTTCTGAAGTCCTACCCGCTGGGCCCCTAATGTCCACCACTCCTGCCTTCAAGCTCTGTCATCTCTCTCCCCCCCCCCCTCCCTCTGCAGTAGCTGCTGTCTTTACAGTACATTGGGCTAGTTGGCTGGATAGTATCAGAATCACATTTTTGCTTTTGTGCAAGGACCACTACTTCTCAGTAGCTGGCTCCTGGTATCTTGAAGTTCTCCCATTTGGGGGCAGTGTTTTTGTTGCGGTCCCTGTTTCAAATTCAAATTGCTTTTCAGCTTCCTTTTGTCCAAAGCTGAGGTTTGTGGACTGGAAAGTGCAGTCCCCAAGGGTCGAGGCATTCCTATAATAAGCACTGGTGTAAGTGAGGGGAGAGAAGAATAAGAGAGACATCTTGAAAGAGTGAGACAGTGCCCCCGGACCAGTGTGAGGGTAGGCACAGCTAAGAGAATACCAGCACCTCCACTAACCTTTCTGTCGCTACCTTGTCAATCAGCCTTCGAGGACAAGAGCCTCTTTAATTCCTCTTCCTCGAGTCCGGGCTGTCACCCACTCTGACAGCCAGGGCTCGGGGTTGCTGCCGCAGGATCCACACAGTTCCTCTGTCCCTGCTGCTCACATCCTGCTGCACCAGTCTGTTTCAGACCTTTCTTAAGGGATATACAAGTTTGTGGCGAAAAGGACGCAGAGATGATCGTGAACTGGAAACCTTCTAATGTGTCGAGGCATCTTTGACGTGACAGAGTGGGAGCTGTCCTCTTTTTCTCAAGTGCTGACATCCCTTTTAAGGCCCATCACACAATCAGTAATTACAAGACAAATGCTATCACAGGAAATTAATAAACAGGCGGCAGAGGAAATACCGCTGTGATAGGATCTGTAATGGATACAGGTTTTATTTGTTTGGAAGCCATGGACCAAACACCCTGTGAGAGTTTAGGAGAGAAGCATTGTGACGTGTTTATGGAAAAACTGATCAAAATTTAGGTTGTTAACAAGATTGAGGAATGAAAATTATTAAGAGACAGACATTAGAGCTTCCGACAGATAAGGCTAATATAACCGTAAGCATTACTGAAAAAGAAATTAGATTGAACTCGTTAACAGCTTCACAAAAGTGACTTTTGATGGGATTCATAATGAGCTACCTGAGCAAAGCTGAATCCGAGGAGTTTGTGCATGCAGTGAAGGGGGGATAAATGCTTCCTCACTCAGTATATAAATAACTAGACAGTAGGAAGCATTGCTCCTTCCAAGAGAAATGACTCAGTGGGGGACAAGATAGCACAAAAAATTATAAAAGGCAAACATAAGGAAAGCGATTGATGAAATGGTGTGCCTGATGTTGGAGCTGATGTCCTGAGCACTAAAAGTGATTAGTGGAAAAACCCCAACAGAAGAAAAAGTAATAGATTCGAGTTAGATCCAAACGTAGGAGCAGGATTTTTTTTTTTTTTTGTCAATGGAGAACTCAGATAACAAGGCTAAATGAAACGAGGCAGGGGGTTAGACTGTTCCAAGGTCCCAGTGCTGATGTCAGTTTTTGGCGGCGTTTTCTCCTCGAAGCTTAACAAACCGCTCACTGGAGCTTGGCTAATCCTTGGCTAGCAGTGCCCAGTGATTTATTATAAAGTTAGCTAATTTAGGGAGATCTGCAATATCCCACCATGCACGCATGCCCTCGACAGATCCACCGCGGCCTGGAGTCGGAATCGCAATTTAGTTATGGGAATTGTTTGTGTGTGTGCAGGTCAAAGAGGGAGGCAGAATGAGAGTTTGTCTATGTCTGTCAAAGAGAACCACAAGGACCAGTGTTCTTCATATTGTGTCTGCCTTCCTGTGTATGGACTTTGTGAGGGCATGTGTGTGAGTCAGTGTGTCTGAGCCCTATACAAGTGTGATTCAGCACTGTCCAGCCTGGCTTGAATGGGTGCCCTGTTTGTGCCTCATTTCTGACACCAACAGCCGCTCTGCACCCCTTGCTTCGGGGCAAGTGTTGCACCCTGTGTGCTAAAATAACAGGTGCCTTTATGCAGTGACTTAATCCCTCTTCTGCACCTTCCTCCAGCACCCCGCCGGGGGGGTTACGTCACCTGTGAGACTGGGTCTGCTCCAGCATAGAAATCAAAAACATAGATTAGTCAGACAAAGCGTTGTTTTCCAGATTGGCTGAGGAAAATGTTACGGCATTAAGTCTTACCTCATCAAGGTTTTATTTTTACATTCATTCCATCTGACTGCAGAAAGAAATTTGTAGAAACCTGAAATCTGTGATTAGAAACTAGGATTTGAAAAGCCTTCTTAGACCTCCTTACTGCCAGGGTTTCTTCTTGTTCTTCTGCATCTATTATCTGTTCTTTAAAGGGCACAGATGATTATCCGTGTGCACCATCACGATGAGGGCTACCTGTTTAAAAAACAACAACAACACCAAGCCATTTTTCTCGAATGATATTGATAACCAGTTCCAGGCATTGCCCTCTCCCAGATAGTAAAGACCTGCAGTGATACTGGGAATACTCCAGTTGGTTAGACAGTGGTGCTGTTTTCTGATGTCAGGTTTCATAAACTGAATAAATAATCCAGATCGTGTCATCAGGTTTGTTTGGGCTGTCATACATCTTCTTGGGTTTTTGCCAGCCTAGCAGAACTATTCGAAGCATCCTTCGAGGGAGCAAAGCTCTCACCACCTACATCAATCTAGTGTGAGCCTGACAGATGAAATAAGACGAAATACTATTGAGCTGCACGGTCCGGGGGGCTCATGCTAAACCCGGCACCCAGGTCTCTTTTTCTTCTTCCTTTCTCTTCAGAGTACCCCCCCCCCCCCCCCCCCCCCATTACCTCTCGTCACCCCCCTCCTCCCCCTCTCGCTCTTAAGTCTCCTTTGGACCTTGATGTCAAGGCCTCTCAGGCAGTGTGGTCTCCGTCTGCAGGCTGTCAGGGCAGGGACACTGCCCACTGGGACCCTGAATGGGACAAATTGACCGTAACAATGTTCCCACTTAGCATGTGGAGCTGGAGAAAGAGAAGGTGAAAAGAAGGGACTGATGATTGAGGGGCAGGCCAGCAACCGGGGAGGGAGAAAGTGGGGGTGCAGGCAGGAGGTGTATGAATTGAAAACTTATATTTAATCATGCTGCTCGTATTTTGAAAATCCTGTCATCTCAAATTCTCCCTCCTGCACACACACACACACACACACACACACACACACACACATTGCTTTGCTTGTTGTTATTTGCCCAAGGCTACTGCTGGAGTTGCCATAGCAGCAGGATAAACACATCTGCTTGTGACCCTGCGCGCGCGCTTCTCAATGTCACACACACACACACACACACACACACACACACACACACCTCATTCTCAGTGCCCAGCTGCCTTTCATGGGTTGGGGGTTTGTCAAGGCTGGCAGTTTGATCTGCACTAAGGTGTTACCACTGCCTCACAAAGGGTCAAAGATCATCCAGCCCCCCCATTAAAATGCAATAAGACCCACAGCCCAATGGGACCACCACTGCCATTTAATCACACACCGCTGCTCCCTCATCATCTGCTCTCTCCCTTTTATCTTTTAATCACTTGTTTTTCCAGCCCCGTCTTCCTTTCGCTCTCATCTCCCCGTCTTCACGTCTCTTATGCATCCAGTGCAAATAAGCCGAGGCAGCCAGAGTAGATGAGTGTTCAAAGAAGTGAAGCTCGATAGAGTCAATAATAAGTGGTTTTTCAGTGTTCTTTGAAAAGTCTGCCTCGTATAGCCGCTCTCATCTGCAGCCGCGAGCCAGTTTCTCCTCAGAATTTGTAAAGTCTTAATTTCAGGATTTTTCCCGTGCCCTTTAGCTGTGACAGAATGTCCCCGAGAAGAAGTCGGAGTGGGATCGTGTTGTGTAAGCCTGAGGTTGTGCAGTATGGCAGCAACAAAGAATGCAGCAGCTATCACTACAGGCCAAGTGGCTGCTGAATGAAGATGCTTCCCATTGCAAAGCTGCCATCCCATACAGGCTTATTGTATCTCCAAAGGGGGTGTGTGTGTGTGTGTGTGTGTGTGTGTGTGTGTGTGTGTGTGTGTGTGTGTGTTTTCCTGTTTGTGAATAAGGTACGAGCAGCAGATTCTTTCATTATCTGCAACAGTGAGAAAGAGACACTGTCACATGTAAATTGTAAACAGAACCAGGAGCGATCCAGGACTGAAAGATGAGGCAGACAGACGCGATGAAGATGGACACCGGTGTTTGCTTCCCCGATGCAAATAAACAATTTGTGTGTGTGTGTGTGTGAGCTCAGTGTTTTCCACAGCCTTTTTGCATTCATATATTTTGGGGGACATCTAATTGACATAATGCTTTCCCTAGCCCCTTACCCTAACCATGCAAAATGAAACCCTAAACCTAACCATAACCCAATTGTAATCCTGTCACTAAAACCACACTTTGAGTCTCAAAAATGCCTTCAAACTTGTGGGGACCATGATTTTGGTTTCCATAAGTATAGTAAACGTCCAATTTTTGGTCCCCACAAAGACATGAATACACACTCTTTGGGTTACTCTCACACTCCTGACGTCTCTGTGTCAACAGAGCCTCCTTTTTTTTAGCAAGAGAAGAAACTGAGGGTCTCTGGTCCCAAATACAACACGACCAGCCGACTGAGACTCCCACTCAGAAACGAGCCTCCACAGGCCCAAAGCAAAGAGCACCACATTCAGTGCCAGCAGCAATGCCGCAATTATATTATTTTTCTTCTCTGATGTGATAAAAATAGCAACACTCATTTCTATAATAGCATTCACAGACACATGTTGTACACCTCCTTGGCTAGATCTCCCTTGTTAGGTTGCTATGATAACGAAGAGCATAACTAATAAGGCACAGTTTAACAACTGTGCGGTTGCAGACACGGTGAAGAGGATGCCGGTCACACACATCCTGAATCATTTCCCGCATCGGCACAGCGTGAATCTGAAAAAAGCGTGCCCTGCGGGCCGGGCTGGTATTATCCCGCTGCTGTTTTATGGCTGATTCATTTCTTTGGGGAACTTCCAGCCCAAATGACTTTATCTGGTTGTTTTATGGCTGCGGAGGAAGAGCAAAAATAAAATCAGTGTTCTCACGTCGGCATTGTCTGAGTCTGCTGCTGACAGAGTTGTTTACGGCTGTTGTTGCTGCAGCTTTTTTGTTTTGTTTTGGGTTTTTTTGCTCGTGTTGCTCCGGTCTCTCCAGCATCGCGGTTTTAAGTTTCTGACTGTACTCTTTAAAAAAACAAAAAAGTTAATGTCTCGTTGTGCTGCCAAGCTGCCACTTGTTTTGTGCTTTGAGGTAATTAACAGCTTAATGTGCTCGGTGACCTGAGGGAATCAGTCATGCTGAAAAAACAAAAAGAAAACGATGGCTCGCTGGCACCGGGCGGAGGGCAGTTGGCGAGGTGGAGGGGACGGAGCAGAGACTGTGACCTGCTGTCTCTCCTCGCTCAGTAATGGTGAAATGAAGAGAGAGTGGGGAGTGAGTGAGGCAGGGCAGGGTATGGTTTATGGATGGAGCTGCACTGCAAGGTATGTGGGGAAGCTGGGGAGGTGGAAAACAGTTGAAGGGTCTTGAGAGGAGGCTTGTTCAGCCTGTGTTGCTCTTGGAAAGTGGAGGCAAAGTGGGTCCTTCAACATACTTGCCTAAATTAATGGCTCAGAAGCACCAATTAATGTACAGCCTTGCTGTGGGTCTCTGCTGTGCTGAATCAAAGAGGTCTTGCTGTGCGGTGCGTCTGCTCGTCTCCCAACCGTCATGCATGTGTGCACGCGCTCACAAACACCCCCACGCACTGGAGATTTTGGCCAAGGAAGTTGATCCAATGAGGGAGAGATGAGATGAAAGCTTCACACAGAGCTAACAAAGCTGAATGTCAAGGTTAAAGAACAAAAAGGATGATGATTTGGGGCTTTGTTAATAAGTGCTGAAAAGATCAAGGCAAGGTCGAGTTGGATGTCTCGGATGAGAAGAGCTGAAATAAGGAGTGGAGGCGGGATGAGGACAGAAATCGCAGAATCAGACTGGGACCCATCTGGAGGCAACAGGTCTGATGACAGCAGGCGGGTCCTCGATCCAAGCATCCCAGCCGTGTGAGACAGCCAGGACGAGAGCCAGGGTCTCCCCTCGTCCAAGACCCCCGGAGACTCGGCCCGTCCACCGGCAATCTGTCCCCTGGTACTTAACCACTTGAGCGTGACAGAGAGGCATGTTTGTTATGATGGGTTATGGATTACAATTGTTCCAGCTGAAAGTGGATGGTTGATTACACGGTATTAGCCACCGCTGTCAGAGATGAGTGGATTCTGTGGGGATGGTAGACGGTCTGTATACCGAGGAGTTATGTGGAAAATGATTTATGGATTTAAGCTTTTTCACAGCAAATCTGTTAATGCAGTAGTCCTGGTCGGAATTCATTAACATTCATTTCGCTTGATATGAGAAGCAGTGACAATAGCAGTAACAAACCAATAAGCCACAAAAGCAAAATAATTGATATCCTACACACATAACACCTCCTTCTAAAGCCTGCGTGCTACAATGGAGCTGATGATTGGCAACGGCTCTATGCCGGGTTTCTCTGCAGTTGCTGTGCATTCAGAATACCATAGCTAGCGTGCACACAGTAGCTAGTGGGTCATTTGTATTTGCATGTAAATGTTTTTCACCCCTTGGCTTTGCTGGTGAGGCAATCAGAATGGGGCTCTGTCTGCATCACTTAGAGGGAGGCTGCAGTGACTGACTGTGACATTCAGAGCTCAGGCCAGGCTTCAGCATTTACTTTCATTTGCTTGTTCACTCAAACGTTCGTTTCTGTGGGAAGGCAAGGGCAGAAGACGAGAAGGGGTGGCTTTTAAAAACAATGTTGATGCAATATCCAGTCAGTAGATCCTTTAGTCCATGATCATGTTCTCATTATTCATAGCTTGATTTTTCTCTAAACCTCCAAATTGGACCGTGTCATCCTGAATCCTCCTACCTCATCATCACACTCAGGGGGGGCCTGAGCTTGGACCCTTTCTTTGTCCCGTATGGCGCCACCGAGATATACACTCGCAAGATTTCTGTCTCGGTAGGACCAACGTGACACACAACCACACACGCACACAAGCACGCACACCTCCTACATGCCGACGATGGGTACATGTGCGAATGCATGTCCGCACTACGGAGGAGTGTTTGTGCTCGACTCACGCAGCACGTCTCGGGACTTGGCAGTCCGTCAGGCATCTCTCAGCCTCTGTCATTAAATGATGCACGGCCCTGTAGGTCCTTTAGGTTTGGCTACCTTGGATTCTCGGGTTGCCGAGCGAGGCTCGCAGGCAGAAGAGACACCGACAGACGAGAACAGCGAGGAAGGAACGGATGTGTGGGTGAATGAGTTTGAGCAGGAAAGAAATGAATGGGTGAATAAATGAGTTCCCCCGCTGCTACTCATTTGTGTATTTATGCCACAAACGTGTCCAATAAACACAGTATTTAAACATGTCTGTTACGATGACCGCAACGTTCCCCGGTTCAGTTTGTTCGCTCTGCTGTATCGATTTTGCGTCTTTGTCTGAGAATGCGAGTCTGTCTCTGAAAGCCTGGAAAATGTTGCTCTATATAGACACAGAATAAACAAAGAAAACATTTACATAGTTTTCCAGTTTATGCTCATGTGTGTTTGATGTCACACTTCAAACATTTCTCTAATCCTACTGTTTGATATTTGAGCCCACATTTGTTTCTGTCTCTTCCTTTTACAATTACGTGATGTTAGTGTGGCAGAAAACATTGCATTTTTGCTGCCGTTATGTGCTCTTTCCTTATAAATGCAGTCGCAGTACTTCTTCACTAAAGCTGAAATGTTGAAGTGTTGGTTCTAATTCGATAACGTGGCCGCTGTCTTCTTGTTTAAGGCTCTGGGTGTATTGATTCTGACAAAGCTCCACTTCAGTAACTCCTAAAACAACTGCTCTTTTTGACCTCGCCTTACCTGGCAACATCATCACTATGGTGCCTTGACATCCTGTTGTGTGCATCAACACGCAGCCTACTTGTTACCTGCTGTGGCTTCTCTAACCTTTTCAACAATTATCTGCTTGCTTCTTATAAATAGCCTCGCTTGTTCTGTTTCATTTCAAAACCAGCCACGCTCTCATCTGGCTTTCTGCAGCAGCAGCACAAAGAAACTTGATACCAGAGTTTAAACCGAAGCAATAAACAAGACAGAAAATGCCCGAGCTCCAGCTCTGCAGGCTTGAGATATGTCATGTAGCATGCAACATTAAGGGCGTTGCAACAGAGGAAAAGCTTCCACGTTGTTGGTGTAACAGCAAGAAAAACAGAGCAAAATGATCCGAATCATTATAAAACAGGCAGCCAGTGAGTTCCCTCCCGGATCCACCTCCTGCCTCCTCAGCATTCCTTTCATGTGTAACGCGATTTTTCTTTCTCTTCAATTTTTCTGTTATTGATGAGTCTCAGTGAGTGTGTCTTTAATTGCTCAAGCCCGAGGGTGCGAGCCGAGTGCTTAGTTACAGAAACACTGGTGAGCGCTGCTCCTGCCAAATGTTAAAGATGGCACTTATCCTTGAGTGAGGTTTTAGTTTTTATCGCTTGCCTGCCGGACAGCACCGTTTTGAGCATTTAGTCTTTATTTTTATTTACTCTCTTTTTCTCTGGGCTTGGCTCGTGCCGCTCCACCTGGCACCGGGATCCTCTCTGCGGCCACAAAAGTGCTGTGGCTTTGAAGCTCTGCAGGGCTGAGGCCGTAATGGGAGGACGGCTCCAGGCTATAATGCCCGGATAGCTCCGGGGCTCCAGTGTTTGCTCCCTGGTTCGGATTTCTGTCCCCTTTCATGACACAAGGCTTTAAAGACATGTGGACCAATTATGGTCTGGCTTGTTATCTACTTTTCCTCATCACCTCCAAACTTGGTTTGATTCAGCTCTGACATCAAAGGTGAAGTTGACAGATGCAGCAATATGGATCGTAACAGCATAAAATGATGCCAGAGTGGTAAGTACATGACAGCGTTGTTGTTATTGTCACTCTCTGGAGCTTTATTCAAGGCAGAAATAACAACTGCTTGACACTCGGTATTTATGGCTGTCTTTTCTTTTAATTGGGTGCATTATGTTCATTTCCTTTGCAGCTTTTCAAATCTAATCAGAAGGCTAATTTACTGTCTTCCGGGCTTTAGCCAGCTGTCTCCCAGCATAGACAGTTTCCCCCTTCTTCCATCTTTTCCTCTTCTGTGTGTGTCTCCATTGTTCCTTCGGCTCATTTTTGCAGTCAAAGTGAGCGTGAGTGTGTGAGAGTAGGTGGGTAGGTTAATATGATAGGGTCCCCTGCTTTGTCTGGCAATAACACAACAAGGCAAGTAAAAATGTGAAGAGAATTAGTCGTCTGACAGGTCTGAGTCGCCACACAGCTGAGAAGAGCAAGCCACTGTGAGCGCCTTAATGAATGTAATAACACTCCTCTGCTATAACGGCTCTCTATGTGGAGCGCACACACACACACACACACACACACACACACACACACACACACACACACACACACACACACACACACACACACACACACACACACACACTCTCTTTAGGCACCTGGCCTCTTATTCATACATTAGTACGTAAACAAAATTCCCAAAAAGCAAATCGAGGAAGCCGATTACGTTCTCCGCTCTCACGTCTGCCTGTGTTTTATGATCCGTCACAGCTCAGCGTTTTCTTGCTATTGTCAAGTTCGCTCCCCGCTGCTGATAAGGAGTAATTGCAAGTGCAGCAGTTGACTTGCTTCTTCCTTGAGAGTTACCATCCAGGATGAAGCAGGCTTTGAGACACTTTTTGTCTACATCGGTATCTTTGTCGAGAGGTGGGGAGATTTCGTTTGCATCTGATAATCCCTTTTCACTCCTGAAATTAGTTTCTCTCTCTTGAGGGGAGCACGCAGAAGCAAAATTACAAATTAGCGAGGATTACAAATGTAAAAGTGTGAATCAGAGCAGATAGGGAAATGAGTTGGGTGTGTGTGTATGTGTGTTTCTCTGCGTGTATTTGTGCAAGTGGTTTCTCTGGCAACAGTCAAGGACTCTAGCTGGGATACTCACCTGATTAAAAATGAATAGATCCCTGGATGGTGGAATCAGGAGGAGGGGAGGGGGGAATGTGGAGTGGCAGCCGGAGGACTCTTTAGTCATCTCACACACACACACACACACACACACACACACACACACACACAAGGTTGGCTCAGTGGCTCATTAATACACCTTAGCACCACCGGCTCCAGCAGGCAGCTAGCCAACTTCTGAAAAAAGCGTTGAGACGCTGCCACCGAAGGCCGCCCTTTGCTGGGTGGAGGGATAGACCGAGGCCACTGGCAGGTTTCAGGTATCACTCATTAGTACCCAGGCAGAAACTAATGAAGAGCCTGGAGAGACACAATGACACAGACAGAGAGAGAACGAGACACAGTTCCTGAAACGTCAACATGAGCGCGAGCACTCGTGCGCTCGCCGACACAACCGTTTTCACCGAGGAGTCGATATTCGGTTAGACTCGAAGGTTAAGGAGTGCCCGTGCAAGTGAACACGGTGATAAATCTCAAAGCAGAACACAGAGTCGTCGCTGTATTTTGGTGAACTAGTTCTCTTTCATCACCAAGTGCCAGGGGACGCAGACACACAGGGGAGGCTAGTAATAGAAATAACCTCAATCTTTGCTCGTAAACACATCTCGTGTTTTTAGGCGTGTCCCAGACCTCCGTCCACCTCCCTCAGCAGCCCGCATCAGTGTGATTAAGGAAACAACACTGATTTTATCACAGCACTCTCAGAGCTAAAGTACCTTTATGTATTCAGAGTACAGGTACACGGCGTTGTGATCGTCAGGCGTCTCAGCGGTCCCGTTCAGAGGTTGCTCGTTTTTAAGGCTGTACGGCCAAGGCAACCGGTTTCTCCTCCAAACCCTCCTGAGACTCTAATTCTTGTGCATCTCATTAACGTGACCGATTGTGCACTTGGAAAGAGCGGGCCATGGTTTTGGAGTAACGAGGCAAAGCGTTTGCTGGCACACGAGTGTGAAAAATCAGAATGCCCACTCACATTGAGTCATTTTTGTCTTAGATCATCCCGACGGCTGCAAGGAGCCCTTTGACATCTCATTCTGTGTCAGAAATGGATTCCCATCTTATTTAGATGGCGACTGAGCCTGTGTGGACGGATTTGTGTGTCCCTCTGCCTGCTCGTTGTTTCGGTTTCTCCGTGCTCGTGACGGTTATGGTGTCGTAGGTTTTAATGCATTAATTACCATCTTAATTAAAAGCATTCTTCATACAGAGTTCAGTGAATTTAACTGAAATAACCACAGAGACCATCCACAAAACCCTATGTGAGATCATGTACATATTCTGTACACAGATACTCAGATTCAGAGATTTTTGGGAGGACAAGCAGAGTTGTCCTAGTAGCAGGCTGTTTTTATTGTCTATGTTTGTGAGATGGGTCAAAAGAATAAAATACCCCACACAGTCCAAAAAGGGGAAAAAAGAGAAAACGCCATATTTATAAGTAGAAAATGACTTTCTTGGTGTTGTGAATCCACTAAGTGGTGTCCCTGAATGGGTGAAAAAAGCAATAAGATTTAACGTATACGGCATTTTTGTTATAATTAGATGTGCTGAGACTGTTTAAAATGCAGGCAGGCTTCAGAGGGAAGGAAAGCACAAACCCTCAGAGCCATCGCTGCTGTTTCATTACAGCTGGAACACAACATACTGCGAAGAGGAAACGAAGACTGAAATTCTCACCCTGACCAGTGTTTTATCCACAAATATATAGTTTCAACTGTTATTTATCTTTTATGTAAACTACTGCAAATTCCTACTATTACTGTACTCTTAACATAGAACAGAGATCCTATCATTCGAGGGCCGGCTTTATTTATAGAGCAGGGGACAAATTTAGGAGCAAGAGTCAAGTTTATTCTTTAAATGTCAGAACCCCCCCCTCCGCTAACCCACCTGAAATGTTACAGCCAAGGAAAGACAAAGAAAGCTGCATTAGAGAGACTTGGTGTTTGTATTAAACAGCATCAGCAGTTAAATCATTCCCTGAAGGGGGTGAGTGAAACTAGCCAGAGTGTCAGCCTTCAAAAATCTGTTATTCCAGGAGAATTGAGAGAATGGGCCAGGATCTCCTGCTAATGTAATGATGTGTGTCAGAATGTGAAATTCGGCCTGGCACTTTAACTGGGCAGTAATAGAGTTTCTGCCTAAAACGGGTCGTGCCTTTTGTGAGAGGCCTCGATAATATCAGATCAGGCTTAAGGCTCCAACCCTCTCATGGACAACCCATTGAAATCAGGGCATAATTATATGGCCTCTGCACAACCTCCACCTACACACGGCTGCAAAAAGACCGGACCTCAGGAAGCTTAAATTGATAAAAACGTTATAATTAGATGACGAGTTGCATAAGCTGCTTTTATAATGGGATATTCTTACAAACGGCACACAGACTCGATTATACTGTAAGAATTAAGATCAGCGACAAGCAGCAACTAAACCTTTAGTTAACTAGAATTCATAATTTAAATTTTCTGAATGTTTTTAATATGTTTATGGTGGAAATACTAAAAAATCATTTCAGTTGAGTTTCTATGATGTCTTTTAGCTGGTTGTGCCAGTGCCTCACCCACCCCTCGCACTCCTCTCAGCACATTTATGGTCCTGGATTGCTGTTTGCTTGTGTGGCTCTCCAGCCGTATTATGGGAATTCAACCAGTGCACAGAAGCTATAAAGTCACACTTAGTCTGAGTACTCAAAAACGCCAGCAGCATGCTGCCTGTCGAATGAAAGAAGCACAGACAATGGCTGCATGAGACAGCGTTCATTGTCTTTAACACTCGGTTTCTCATCAAACGCTGAGCTGACATCGCCTCAAAGAAGAGCAAAAGTGGCCCGCGTGATTGGTTGTTACGTATAATTTCAACCCACCCCCCAAGTGCCAGCAGTCGGTGGCAACATGTAGCTGTGCATCAGCTCCGAGTAGAAGTAACAATGCAGTACCATGCTGAGCCAAAACCAGCAGTACCACTGGATGTGGAAAATCTTAACTAAGCTGTTGTTTGGTTCATGTCGGGAGGATGTGAGTCATCCCAGGTCTGATACACCAGTCCTCCGGTTTCAGTGTGTTTTGTCTCCATCCTGCACGACTGACCTGACAGTGTGACAGGAGGTGATGGCTTCACTGTTCCACTGAAAGTACAGGCTCAGTGTCAGTGAATGTGCCCTCACTTATGACTGTGGGAGTTCAACTGGAAGAAGACCAGTAAAGCCAGAGAAGCCTTGTTCCTCTCCAGAGCGATCTTTGTGCAAATCTGAAGACCAGGAGAAGCAAAACACTTGGTTTTGTCTCTCAGTGTGTGCACTGTGTATGAGCTGGAGTGTCTAACTGACCTGGAACCCTCTCCTCTCCTCCCTCTCCTCTCCCACAATTCCTTCTTGTTCTCTCTGTGGGCGTTAGCTGGGGTACAAAAAAGGAGAAGGGCCTGGGCCACTTCCAAAATGATTTCCATTGCTGCATAAGTGCGTTTGGAAGAATGCAGCTTGGTGCATGCCAGGAAAAGAAAGAAATAAATGACCCTAGAGCGAGAGCTCGAAGTGGGCCAATCGAAGTTTGGTCAGAGGAAGAGCGTGGCTGCCTCTTGCCAAGGCCCAGCAGGGCAAATTGAAGAATTTGAAGCAGTGGAGAACAGCATGATGTAGTGAAGGAGAAAAGCCCGAGTAAGTGGGAAAGATTGCTGGAGTTTAGAAGAAGGCCAAGCCCAGTTACAGTAGAGCTTTGAGTAGCAGGCCACGAAATTAGCACAGAGGAGAGGAGAAAGAAGATAAAGGCGCCAAAATGCAGATATTCAGCAGAACTAAAGGAAGCAACATCAATGTGTGTGAGGGACGGAGAGAACAGGAGCTAAGGGGAAAGCCACGTCCCCCCTTTGTATGTTTGTAATCGTTTCAGCCTGTGCATGTTCTCGTTCCCCTGTTGCTTCTGCAATTATCATCACAAGACCAGGGGCGCTTTCCCTGAAGTTAGAGTGTCTGAGACACTTGGGTGGCTTGATAGAGTTTGACACCTAGCGGCGACAGGGCCTAGAGACACCACTTAGTTAATTAACCAAGAAGACTGAGAGTGATTCTCTGGGCTGATAAACAGGAATTAGGTGAACGTGTTCTCCCCCCCATGGGAGAAACTCTGAAGAGAAAAATCCTGCAGGTAGTTTCAGGCTGTTTGCTTTTCTCCCAGCAACAAAGGCTGGGAATCTTATCGACACTGAAAGGCGGGAGGGAAATTTTTACGGAAAGATGAGAAGTCTACCTTATCAAGAGTCGATTCTTTGACTTCATGTTTCTGCATATTTTCTGTCATTTGTGGGGATTTCGTCGCCACGCTTTGCATTTATAGACACTCCCTGTGGCTTTGGGCTGTTGTAGTCGCTCCTCCGCAATGCAATTCCTGAGAGAAATATACACACTGGTGTTTAGGTGCATGTCTCCCTGCCTGTGAGGCTGTTTTTATGCAACAAGGCGGCTGACGAGCGCAGCAAATAGACGACACAGGAGCTTGGGCAGACAAAGCGTGCTGGGTTCTCGTAAACCGATGGTGGAAACGATTAACATCCACACCTTCCCCAAACGAACCCCAACTGCTTCCCCACCGCCTCATTTATTCTCGCTTTCAGTCTGCGGGCCTCATTTTCACTCGGGAAGGAAGGCGGTGCGTAATTGTTTTAAAAGCAACACTTTGTCTCAATCTTTTTAACATTTTTTTCCCATCGTAATTAGTATCTTAATTTTTCATGGCAATTTTCTCAAATTCATGTCTCCTCCTTTTGCCATTCTACCTTGTGTGTTTTATCCGCCCCACTGTCTGCCTGTCTTGTCTCTTTTTTTACAGCTGTATTTTCTGAGCAATGTCCTGTGGTTTTGGGGAGACAGATAATGCCATGTGGGGGGATGTTAGTGCTGTGTCACTGCTGACTCCAGCACACACGCTGCAGACTGTGCAGACATCCCGTGACCTCTTATCCCTTCACGGCTGCACACAATTGGCCTTCCTGGTGCCATACATCGCCGACTCCCCGTGCCCTGACATTTTAGCTTTGCCCTCCTATTTGCCCCGTCTCTTCTCATCCATCCGTTTCTGCCGCAGTGCCTCTTTCACATAGTTAACTTGTGCTTAGCTTTAAGCCTATGCGCTTCCACCCTTTTTTAATCACTTCCTGTGCACTTTGCATTGTTCTCCATATTTTTCCCCCTTATTTAACCTATTCACTCGCCCACGCTCGGTGCGTTTTTGCCACCACGGCTCAATTGCGTCTTAAATCATGAGATTTTCACCTCGTGCTTGCCTGACTGCCGTATATGTCTGCTGATCTAAACATTTTCCTTTATTAGACAGGGTGTTGTTAGGTTAGCTGTGCAAATTGGCCTTATAGAAAAGGAGGCTGTATTGTTCATTAAGCTGCCATGTCAGTAATAGCTACCTGGCGCTGGCTTTTGTTCCCCTCAGAAGTAATTGCTACCAAGGAGATTAAGCAATGATATTACAAGGGTGAGGGCATGGGCGTGTCATCCGTCAGCCATCTCTGAGTGCGTCAATAGAATAAAATGGATCTGCTGTAAAGCATAATGTGGCATTTTCTGAAGCGTCAGTGTTGCTTGCAGGTAAAGTGAAACAGATCAGGTTTCAGGTTTTTGAATTTGACTGTTAAAGATGTGATTACTGGGGTTTCCATGCTTTCCTCGACTCTGTACTGATTTTGTCTCATTCCACATATAAAAGGGGTTTTTTCCTTCCCACTGTCGCCAAATAAGTGGGGTCTTTACCTTACAACATAAAGCAGTTTGAGGTGACTGTTGCTGGGATTTGGTGCTATATAAATACCAGCGAGTGAATTGGAGTGAAAACCTTTTAATCCTGGGAAACTTTTGGGGAAAAAAAGAAAGAAATGCTGTGATTTTATTTTTGCTTTCACAACAAGGTCAGCTTTGAAGAAGGAAAAATTTAGATTTCACTGCAAACACAAATGTGCAAAGAAACACAACCACCACCCACAGCGCCTAGACTCGGCTTTCTCCTCACACACAGCTTCCTCCTTCACTCCGCCTTTAGCTTTTCTCGCTGTCAGTTGTATATTAAAGTGGCATAAAACAGAGCACAAAGCAGGTCCCGAGTGCCCGGGTGCTTGAATAGCTTGATTTTAATTCTCAGGGAGACATAGTGTCTTGGCCTGCCAAGTGCAGACAGATCACAGCCTGGCCCCACCTCTTTAAAGCAGTCTACTGTACACAGTGTCCACTGATAATGACATATACTCTGCATCCAACAGATTCAAGTCTTTTCACTTCTCCTCCGTCGCTCTGAGCCGACTCGCTTTAGAGCCCGGCTCTGAAAAACGCATTTAGAAATGTGCCGTGCCTCTCGCTCTTTCTGACACAAAAACACACGAAACCAAAACGTGACATATCTGCGTACCGCAGCGAGGCTTCGGTTAATTATCACTACACTCTGAGGTGAAAAGAAAAGGGACAGACAAAGATGCCGTGTGACTATTTGCCCCTCTGCCGATCTCATTTAACTCTGCGTCGCCTCACGAACGCGTCAGAGCATCTGCTGATGGCACCCTGCCCTCTCCGTGGGAGATGAGAGCGGCTGGCAGAGGGTGCTTCACTGCAGGGCTCCTTTTCTATTCGCTGGGCATCTATCACATCCCCACTTAAGTCCCAGTGCAATTTACAGTTGAAATGCAAACACTCCAGCTGTGGGGAGTTTGACAGGATGTGAGTGCTTTTAAATACGGCCCCTTTTCTTTATTAAACACCACTCAGGTGAGACAAAGACATAAACAGCCGCTCACAGAGCTGGAATAAGTTCACTTTCGAGTGTTTTTATTATGTGAATTTCCTGCACTAGTTTGGCTTATTCGTGGCTCAGCAACTTAAGCCTCCATTAGCCACCCAGCTAGTTACTGAAAGCAGGCCATTATCTGGGAAGAGCCGCTAACAATAGATGATTTCTTGCAGCACATATTTACAGTCTAACTCTGTAATTGATTTTTATGTAGGCAGTTATGTTGACTCTTCCTGATTGAGTTACAGTAATTAGACTGGCATGCGATTAGGAATTTGCATCACATTTAACTCTGACAATTAGGAGGTCTCCGCACGCAAAACAGATGTCTAGGAATCAAACGCCGGCTTTGCTGCTGGCCATCGGCCATCCTAATTGACCTATCAGAAGGCACCTTGGGTCCAAACCCCACTTAACTTAGTGGATGCTGCAGAAAGGAAAGTTTATTTGTTTGTCCATGACGCCGTCTTCTCGTGGCGATAAAGCAGGATTGCAGAGCTGATGCTGCTCTGTGGGCTTTCAAAACGGGGGTAATTTTGTTTGGCGGTCCAACGAGGTTCAGAGGTGTGGGGAGAGAAACTTTACTGCACTGCCAAAGGACAGGGAACCGCTGTTGCGCAAAGTTCCCTAACGTGTGTTTTGTTTGGCCGCACAGCCCAACAGTACATATGACTCCCATTTGTCCTGTTAACTTAACCTCCCTACTCCTCTCCCTCTCTCCTGTACAAAGTTAGTACAATTCCCCGAGGGCAGAATCATTTCTCATTAAAGAAACCAAATCAGCCTCAAACTGCCAGGGGTTCGACAGTGAGCACATACTACCGAGGCACAGGATAACCCACCTTTTCCCAGACTTCCTCTACAACAACAGTTCTTCCCGAGTGAGGTTGTGAATGAAACTCCGAGGATTTTCCTGTTGCTCTTGTCTCTGCTGGGAAAAACAATCTTCTCGGGATGTTTGCAAACCCAGAAACATCCAGGCGTCTCTGAGGAGCATTTAATTTAGCCGTGTGTCAGGCTGTAAGACCGGGGAGACCTCAGTCCCTCCCCTCTCCGTCTACCGTGACCCTCGCTCAAGATGGCCTGATGGCTCCTCTTAGCGCCGCAGGTTTGAGGTGGGAGGGGCCGTCCGACTGTCATTCCAATTTAATATTGGATAAGCAGAGGTCAAAGGTCATGTTTACACAGCAGCTCTTACATTTCCCACACGTCATGTCACAAGTGAGATATATGGGAGGCTGCGTAGGAGAAAGGGAAGCTCAGCTCGAGGCGTCACGTCCACTTCCACCCTTCTCGATTGCTGTCGCTTAGCCCTGAACCCCCTCCCCCCATCTGCCCGTCTCTCTGCATCTCACTTAAATTACGCGAACGTGCAGCGACGGGTCTCACCTGCAGCGCGACATCTAAAATTCCAAATCCATAAGCTAACTTTAATATTAGCATTTAAATCGAGCGAGTCACTGCAAACACTTTTTCCCCCTTTGGCATTCCCAGCAGCTTTTCCAGGCCACGGGGGAAGCACGATAGCCAACACTGTCTGTTCTGTGATATGATACAGAGCTGTCATGATTGATTCCCATGCTGCCATGACTCTGAACCTAAATTAAGCAGGATCTGTATCCATTCTGAACCTCTGTCAATCCTTCACCCCCCCTTTTCTTCGCTCCTTCTCTCCCACCGTCGGTGCTGTTTGCCATCGTCTGTGGTCTGCTGGTGGTGTTTTGGACTTTTAACTGAGTCTGAGATGAATGCTAAAAATGTGCAGGCGGTTGCAGACCCATGCTCAACAGCGGTTTTGAGGAGTCAAAGTCAAGGGAGAAACTTTTTGCTGAGAAAAGTTTTTTTTGAAATCCTGAAGATTACAGAGAATATATCTATGATTCTTTTTTTTTTACCCTTTAATCCCTCTTTCAGGTTAAGAAGGGGAAGCCCTTTATCTTTCCGTGTGTGGAGGAGAGAGAAGGACAGAATAAATTGAAGGGAATGCTGGAGGTGATGGCGGAGACGATTGGCCAAAGTGGTCTGTGTGAGTCACACAGATCAAGGTCACATCACTGACTCGCCCGGGCTTTTGTGGGTGACCGCCGCTTCATTAACTCCATGATTCTCTTGCAGACCTCCATCTTTCTGTGTGCGTGCGTGTGCAGCGTGTTTGTGATTCTGTTTGTGCTTTCTTTGCATGCGTGTCAAGAGTCTGATAGAAGGTTGTTGATAATGAGAGAGACAGCATCAGGACAGATGTAAGAGGAGAGCAAAGTGAGCGAGGAAAAGTAGTTTTTGCTCTCAGCTGCTTGACGCAGACCCCCTCCTCCCTCCCAATATCCTATTCCCTTCGTCCAAACTGAAGAGAAGGGCTGCAGGCGGAATAAGCAGACAGGCCTTTGATCTCCAAGATGATGGTTACCAAAACCTCTCTTCCCTCCTCTCTCTCTCTCTCTACAGCCACACCACGTCCTCCACAGATATGTGCCTAATCACAGTCTAGCCAAGCAATGATGCACCCAACACCTCTCTTTTCTTCGGCCTGTCTTTCTGTCCGCGCGTCGGTCTTTCCCCTGACCGTTTATCCGACGCCGCTCCATTTCCTCACGTCGCCTCCCTCCGTCTCGTCTCCCTCACGCAGTGAATGCGATTGGAGTAAACACAAGTTGTCACCGGTGCAGCCGGAGAAATCGCGCATCCCGTCGGCTCGCTCAGAAGCCAGTGTTGAGCGTGAGGAGCGGCTGGCAGGCAGGTGGAATCGTGGGTAATAAACAAGGAGGGTTTGGCTTTCTTTGAAAAAGAAGAGTTTCATACCTGCTTGAACTTGAAATCGTTTTAGGCTGTAAAAAATTTCGCAAAATATCCCTTTTATTTGTTCAGTCAGTCTGCAGAGCATGAGACTGTCTCTCAAAGTCACGCATCATTTTGTCCCTGATTTATAGAAATCATCCCGGACTTACTTTCAGTGGAACAAATCGGAGGTTTAAGCCCAAGAATCACATTAAAGACGCATTAAAGACAGAAACTGTCCTAATTCCCTTATTTTATTTAAATTCATTTCTCAACAAACTCTGTCCGGTCTGAGGCCGCCTGTTAGCACGTCATATTTAAAACAGTGAGTGAGCAAGCATTTGGATTGTTCTGCTCTCGGTAAAAACAAACTGTCATTATTTAAGATTACAGGAGGCTGGAGGCTATTTCTGAAATAATTCATTTCATTCATTTCATTTATTTATTCATTTTCAGGCACAACAAATACCTATATTGAACATAAAATACACAAAACAAAAAACAAAAATTGCCTGAAAAAGGAGTGGGACGAAGAAAACTTATTAAATCCCACCCCTATACTCACTCATCAACAAAAAAAACAATAAACTTCCCGCAGCTACGCCCATCATTGCATACAGACCCATCAACAGCTCCGGGCACATACAAGCATCTAAGCGGCAGCTCGCAACCAACAATTAGAGCCTTCATAACTGAATACAGAATATATAAATTATAAATTGCATTACCACAGGTAACAGGCAGTAATAACTACAAGTAACAAACACACATACATATACATACATATATATCTACACACACAAGTACATATATGTACATACATACGCACACTTTATTTTTTATTTTTTATTTTGGAATCCATACCAGCAATGGTAAGAGGACAGACATTACAGAGCACACTAAAACCCATCATTGAGTATACTGTGACCAGACCAACTGTTTGTAGAGAAATTTAAATCTATGAATATTTTTGCATTGTTTCAATTGTAAACTCAGACTGTTCCAGATTTTCACACCACATACAGACACGCAAAAGCCTTTACGGGTTGTTCGAGTTCTGGGTAATTTGAATTCTCCAAAGCCTCTCACATTATAAACCTTTTCTCGAATTTCAAATCTAGTTTGTAAATTTGCCGGTAAAAGTTTAGTAAAAGCTTTATACAAAATTATGGATGTATTGTAATTAACCAGATCCTGGAATTTAAGTAACTTTGCCTGAAGAAAGAATTTGTGAGTATGATCTAGATAACCAGCCTTGTGAATAATACGCAGTGCTCGTTTCTGTACTGTGACTAATGGATTAGTTGTATTTTTATATGTATTTCCCCACACTTCCACACAATATGTAAGATATGGAAGAACCAGGGTACAGTACAGAGTACGAAGTGCATCTTTATCAAGGAATTGTTTCACTTTGTTCAAAACTGCGAGGCTTCTAGAAATTTTGGTTTTTATGTGTCTGACGTGGGGTTTCCATGAAATTTTGTTATCAATTATAACTCCCAAAAATTTGTTTTCACTCACATTATCAATTGGTACACCTTCAATGATAATTGGTAATTCTATATTATATTTTAAATTACCAAAAAACATTGCTTTAGTTTTATTTATATTTAATGATAATTTATTTATGTCCATCCATTTTTTTATTAATTGTAGCTCCCTGTTTACGGTCATTACAAGATCAGTATAATCATCGCTACTGAAAAATATGTTGGTGTCATCTGCGAACAGTATGAGTTTAAGTACTTGAGAAACATCAAAAATATCATTTATGTATACATTGAAAAGTTTTGGTCCCAACACTGACCCTTGGGGAACACCACATGTAATACCAAGTTTCTCTGAATGGTAATGCCCTATGCTAACATATTGTTCCCGACCTGTTAGGTAACTTTTTAACCAGTTACCAGCTTTCCCTCGAATACCATATCTTTCCAATTTATCCAGTAAAATTGAGTGATTGATTGTGTCGAAGGCCTTTTTGAGATCAACAAAAATACCAACTGCATATTTATTTTTATCCAGTGTATCAGTAATTTCTTCTACTGCCTCAATTATCGCCATTGAAGTGGTTCTTTGCGTTCTGAAACCATACTGACCAACATTTATTATTTGATGTTTTTCAAGGAATTTTTCTAATCTTGAATTAAAAAGTTTTTCTAGAACTTTTGAGAATTGAGGCAGTAGAGAAATAGGCCTATAATTGGTAAAACTGTGTTTGTCATTACTTTTATATAGTGGTATTACTTTCGCAATTTTCATTTTTTTTGGAAAACAACCGGACTGAAATGATAAATTACAGATATATGTTAAGGGACTAGCAATATTCAGAATAACCTGTTTAACTACAGACATATTTATGTCATGATAATCCATTGAAGACTTACTTTTACATTTTAATGTGATATTTATTACTTCTTGCTCATTTGTAGCTGAGAGGAACAGTGAAAAGGGATTTGATTTTATATTACTGATATTTTCATTTTTATGACACGGGATGTCCGCTGCTAGTTCAGGGCCAACATTTATGAAGAATTTATTGAACCCATCGACAATATTACTCATGTTGTGATTTTCACCATTTGCATCAGTAAAATATTCAGGATATGATGTTCCAGAAGATCCTTGTTTAATTAAGTTGTTTAACACATCCCAAGTTCCTTTTATATTGTTTTTATTTTCATATAATCTTCTTCTATAATAAAGTTGTTTGCTCGTTCTTATAATATCAGTCAATTTATTTCTATATGCTTTATATCTTTGTTCCACTTCTTTTGTTTTTACTTTGATGAACTGTTTATACAGATTGTTTTTCTTTTTGCAAGCATTAATAATTCCTTTTGTGAGCCAAGGACTTTTTATCTTTTTTTTCTTTGTCATGTGTTCGTTTACAGGACAATGTTTATTGTACCACATAGTAAAAATATCTAGAAAATTATCATAAGCCTTGTCCACATCTGACTCTTCATACACCGAACTCCAATCTTGTTGTGCTAAATCGAAATTGAAGGCATGAATTGCTTCTTCATTTATTGTTCGCTTTGCTATCATGATCTTGGTATCTATTTTTTTTAAATCACAGTCACACAAAGTAAAAACTGGTAAGTGGTCAGTTATATCACAGACAAGCAGGCCACTATTAATTTGGAAATC
The DNA here is from genome assembly GCF_057382185.1 of Mchenga conophoros. Lineage (NCBI taxonomy): Eukaryota > Metazoa > Chordata > Actinopteri > Cichliformes > Cichlidae > Mchenga > Mchenga conophoros. Next base: position 11,352,405 of record NC_140547.1, on the reverse strand, counting down.
CATGACATTAGTAAAAATATTGTCAATAATAGTGGCGCACTCCACAACTGTGACTGTCACAAACTGACAAACTTTATTATGTTGAGCAATAAAAGATCTCACACCCTCACTTATCTGCACAAAGAAAAGCAGAATTTCTACACGATGTCTGGTTGTTGGCACATTGTTTTTGCGGTTTGACGAGAATACAAACCCGAGCTTGTGATAATTACAAGAAAAAGCAATAATTAGAAGAGCGGGTAAATTAATATAATGTCATTAGTTCAGCCAAACTAAGAGCAGAGAGCGGCGCTGTAAAGTGCTCTACACGTAGGTGCATTTCAATCGGTATTCCTCCCATTCACAGCAATAAAAGCAGGTTCGTGCTGTCAGGATTCAAGTGGGATAGCCGGGATTAGAGGGTAGATGGCCCCTCTCCTTCTCACTGCGTGCAGGCCTCACTCTACCTTCACTCTGCCTCCTCCTTCCTATCTGTGCTTCGTCTGTATGCTGTGGGAGTCTTGTTTAGACCTTGCAAAGCCCCTGATTAGGGGTCTGTACAACAGAACAGCTGTGAGCTCTGTTTTTCTCATTTTAGCCTGGATGGAAGTGGATGGACAGACAGAACACTGAAAGCATGGTAAAAAAAGATATTAAAGGTGATGGAAGCAGCAGGCACAGTGCTCATCCGCCATTAACTTAAAAACATGAGTGAAAAACTGTAGTGGATCAGGTGACACAGTTATTGCCCACACATGTTCATGATTTCCATTTGTTAGGCTGGTATGTTAGTCAGGGGTCGGGGTTATCATTCATTTTTGTTTTATGTCATATATGTACACACTTCAAAGAGACAAATCTGACCTCAGTAATCACACCTGTTTGCTATAAAATTAGGTAAATAATTCCATATTTGAAGTCAAACTCATAGTGACTGAATATCTGCACCTGTTGGACGTTTTCTCCCACTGAAACAAGCACGCGTTTTGAGGGAAGCATAGAAGCCGACGCAAATGTTCCGATCGATACTTCATGTTCTGGTATTTGTTCAAAGCCGTGTGCGGGCTTGTTAAAGAGGCATTTAACAATGTCCGACTTTTATCAATTACAGTTTTTGCTATCTGGAAAATGGAAAACGCAGGAGCACAGGTTCAGAGGTTTAGACTGCAGAGTCTCTTTTAATACGAGGACATCGATTCACTGAGATTTCATTTGCTCACAGTCAATGGGGAGTGAACAGCGGTCAGCAGGGATAAAGTCTGACAGCGGGAAGCCACGCATATATTTGAATGTTATTGTCTCAATCGGGCCTTATTGAGTCACTGATTTTCAATTCCAGCTATGCCGCCAAAGAAAAGCGTGGAAATGCTGGTGGTGGGAGCAGGTGACCCTACAGGCGAGGTGTCAGAGAGATGGAGGCATTACATCAGACAAAGTGTATCTACTCTGGTCAAAAGAATCCATGCTTCGTACTGATGTGACCTGTTAAGTAAGCTGACAAACAGGCCCATACGGAAAAGAAATAGTAAAAACTTATATGTGATTACTCATGGCCACTTTCATGAGTAAATCATATAAGGCTTACACGATTTACTCATGAAAGTGGCCACTTTTGCATTACTTTCATACATTGTTTTAGTAAGTATCCAAAACATACAAGTTTCATTATATAATTTTTCAAGGGATCTTATATCTGTTTTCACACTTATATGCTTTTCATACAAGTTTCACACAAGACAGATACAAACTTTATAAGATTTATATATATCTTTTCCATATGGGGGTGTTTTAAGCCTTACCTGTCCCGCAGTCCCAGCTCACACTTGCACACCATCAATTTAAGGTAAAGGGAAACTGATAGGGAACAAAATCTCCAGAGACGAGGCTACCGTGTGGATAAATCGCTGATCGAGTCCCACCTTCCCTCAGATTAAGCTCATTCCAGCTGCTATCTCACTCTGTTTGTTCTTAAGATTATTACCTTTTCACATCTACTCCCTCCCTCCCTCCTTTCTCCCTCCCTCCATCCTCTAGTCTGGCTTCTTCTCTTTTTCCTTTTTTTGGTCTTTCTGTGAAATTTCCATATTTCATCAAACTTTGGCAGAGGGCTTTTCCATTCTCTCACAAACTAAAGATCAACTCTCATCTCCAGTTCAGTCAACTGGCAGCACATGAAGAAAGCATTGTCCAGGCGGCTGCTATCGTGTGTGAGAGCAGTGTTTGGTTATGGAACATGTCTGACTGCCACGCAGCTGCGTTCGTTCCTTAAATGATGTTTTGTGATTGCAGATAGAAGTCAGAGAAAGCAAGGCGTTTCCTCTGAGGAATGCTTTCACAGGAAACGTTGTTTCACACCTTTGCAGAGCAAACAGTTTCTCCAAACACGACGAGTCCTTAAATTGTGTGCATGTGTGTGTGCGCGTGTATGTATAGATGTTGGATCGCTTAAATCGTAGTGCCACTGGATTTTTGAATGATAAAGAATGTATGTTAATGACATAGCCAAGAAAATTAATTAAAAGTTAAATTCTGCATGACGTTGTCACAGTGGTGCAGTGGTTACCACAGTTGGCTCACAACGAGAAGGTCCTGGGCTTAAATCCACGGCCTAGGGGGGGGGTCTCCTCCCCTCCCACAGTCCAAAGGCGTGGATGTTGTTTAGGTCACTGGTGACTCTAAATTGGTTGTACTTGCGAATGTGAGCATGAATGAGTTTTCTCTCAGAGTGCTCCACCTTTGCCCCCTCCCCCGCTGCGCTGAATTGAACAAGCCGTTAAGAAAAGGGTATGGACTGGTGGATTTTCACAAATAGTAAATTGACGTAACTTAATTGGTTTTTAATTTGACTTTATTGGTTAAAGAGATAACATTTTTACATCTTGTCCCAACAAAACTCTCACAGGTTTGTTCTGACAACAGCAGCCAAGAGCTGCGCAAATCACGTTTTTTTAAACCATCAGTAGCGGAGGCCACTTGTTTCTTTCAGATGACTATAAAGCCTTGGATATAAGGCTTGAGAAGTCTTTTTCATTTTGATCAGTGTAATGCACTCTAAGTGTCCTATTTTTCTGTCATCAGCAGTGCTGAGTGAAAGCACGTTTTGGCACCTTTATCCTTCTTTAGAACTCGGTTTGGAACACTTTCTAACCGTAATGTGCCGCACTAACCTCCAGGTATTTCAGTTTTGGTGCAGACCCGCTCTGTCCTCACATCCTTCACGTTCAGATAGTAATGGTTAAAAAGTGAAAACAAGAATGAGCGTGTCTTCTCTTTTTCACTGAAGTCTCGCACAGCTGATTTACAATATAAACCAAAAGAATAGGAAAAATATATGTACGCTAAGTATTTTTTCCATCTTTCTTCCTCTAACACTGTGTATGATCAGGCACAAGAATTAGATTTCTGTATAATAATCTCTAAATCATGGGTGTGTCCAAAGCTTTAGGATAGACTTGCTTGCATTTCCATTGTGCGACTTGGAGCCGATCACACAAAAGCACGGAGATGGATTTGGAAGAGTAATATGACCTCTGTCAGATATTTTAGCCCTGGGCTGCTCTGCTTTACTAGCTAACATAGTTGATCTCAGAACAAAGTAAGCCGGGTTTAAGCAAGCTCGTAACATGATACGCCCGCAATGATTCCCATGCATCCCAGGGTCACACATGGGGAGGCACATCACAGAGGCGACGTCACACCGGAGAGGACCATTCCCTCACCGTTGGCTAAAAACGAGAAACCTGATACCAGTCGCACACACGAATACACATCTCACACCCCCACGCAGGCACGAGAATGGGAAAGGGACAAGGCTGAGTTAAGTGTAAGGCCCCAATGAGAGAGCATCTGTGTTCAGTATTGATTAGTATTTGATCCCTGCCACTCGCTCCTCTCTTCTGTCTCCCCACAGGCTCCATACTGACCTTCTCTGACAGTCTGTCTCCACACACACACACACACACACACACACACACACACACACACACACACACACACACACACACACACACACACACACACACACACACACACAAAATCACACAATCTGAACCGGAGCTCTGCTTCTTGCCACGAGCGTGATAACCTTGATGGAGATGGTGTGAGACACGGTTAGGGGCAGAAAAAAAATAGCAAAAGAAAAAAAATTCTGAAAGAAAGGAAGGAGGAATAAAGGATTTGGCTTTGGGCATGCGATGGGAGACAAATGGAGTGACTCAATAGATCCATTATGAGCTGGGGAAGGGTGGTGGTTGAGAGATGGATGGCCAGGATGAAGCTTTGACGGGATGTGAATAGATGTAGGGAAGCATGGATAGATCGGGCAATCTGCTTAACCAGCTTACCGCTCCTGGCCCTGTTCCCCACTCTCCATCTTCTCACACTTTTTGTGTGCAATCAGACATACTTAGATAGCACTTATTATCATAACTGTGCCAATTGTGCATTAGCGCTTTCCTGCGTATTGTTATGGAGCAAATTCTTCAGTCACCTTACTATATATCTCTATCTGAGACCGGAGGTGAGAGGATTGGAAGTAATCTTCGATATTCTCTACTAGTCTCTATATGTTCCCTCCATTTCCGAACCGCCTTTTATCTCCCCCGACCCCGCTGTGCCCTTCTTCTTTTAATCTATGTTCATCTCTTGCACTCGTTTCCCCTCGCGTTCCCTTCTTCCTCTCGTTTGCTCCCATACATTTTCTCAGGCCGCTACATCCGAGCTTCCTCTGGCTGTCTGCAACTGTTAAGTCATGTTTTATAGTTCTATCTGCTGGCTAGCCCAGCCTCTATAATAGAATTGCTCCTTCCTACATGGACAACAGTTTCCAGGGTAACAGAGACGGGGGAGAGAAGGCCACGGAGTGCACTGTGGTGTAGTCAATTTTATCACCAGAATGTTTTGGCCCATTTCTGATACACACTGCCTGCGTGGCTGGTATCCTGAGGTTTGGAAAGAAAGATGTAGGAAAGTAATGTTTCCATCAGCCAAAACATTACTGGAGTTTTCTACTTAGGTGATTGCTTTTTTCGAGTAAGCGTTTGTGTTGGCTCCTGCTGCTTTTTGTACAGGTTCAGTGGGTGATGCATGTCTCCTTTGTCACAAGTAAACCTGACTGGCTTTTGCAGGAAGGAGTGAGTTGGAATGCCTGGCAGCGATTCACTGGCATTTCCCTAATCACTCCATCTCATCTTTTATTACCTCGGAAAGTCGTTCTCCTCTGGGGTGCTGGCACTGCAGTATTGGACATTTTCTCAGCGGCAGAATAAAGGAGAGGAGACAGACCGTAGTATGACTGTCAGTAATATTCTTGCTTTGCTCCTGGGATTCAATACTCAGGCTAAGAATTGCTGCAAACTCTCTGCAAAACTACATTAAGAAAATATTCCCGCGTCAAGTCTTTGTCACTTCTGGGATTGAGGACTGAATTACACAGCAGAGATGATATGTTTTCCTGTAATCCACATTATTTCGAGCTCAGAGAATAGCCCTGATACGAACATCAATCATAGCGAAAACCACAAGATTGCATGCTTTTCACTGACTCAAGGGTAGTTTAACTGGTGTCCACAATCAGATTTATTAGCTGCCGCAGCACACTGACAGATTGGTTTGCATTGTTGAAGTCTGCTTTAAAGCAGTCCTCACGTGTCCCCGTGTGCACTTACACTGCTTTCACAGATTGTAATCAGCAGTTAAAAGATTCCTTTACTCCCCCAGAGTTCATCTGAACTTGATATGAAGCTTTATCTGTTAATCAAATCATGCGGCGTTTTATAGCTTTGCACTTTTTGTACATAATTACCCCTGTGTGCTCTAAGAGGGGCTGGCTGTGCCGTCGTGGAATTTCAGGTAACATCACAGCGTTGAGAGCGTGCGGGAGGATTCGGGGACAGCACAGAGGGTGCTGATCCCTCCCTCAAATGTAAGTGTAAGTGTAGATTGTCATGACAGTACTGTGCAAAAGTCAGCATTTCTTTATATTTTGCTTCCAACAAGCTAGACTCTCATCCATTCGAGGGCTGAATCAGTGTGCTGTCACTTTATTTGATTTGCTGAAAATGATTGAAACATTAAAATATTGGAGGAAAGTGTGGAAAATAATATAAGATGAGGCAGGCCTACAAAGCCATCTGTTGCAGATGAACAGCATCTCAAAGTCATGTTAAGGAAAAAATCCTTCTGTCTTACTGCCACAGGACTGAAAATCGCAGAAAAGTACCATCAGAGTTTGATCTGTCGTGCAGTAACATCTGGACAGCCTCTGATTGGCAGCAGCTTTATTTTTCAGTGTGACAATGATCCCAAACACACTACCAGTGCAGTGAAAGCATACCTGGAACACTATCAGTCATGGATGGGCCTCCCCAGAGCCCGGAGTTCAGCATTACTGAAGCAGCGTGGGATCATTCTGACAGAGAACAGAACAAAAGGCAGAAACATCCAAAGAAGAGCTTTGAATGTCCTTCAGGAAGCCTGGAGAACTCTTCCTGAGGATCCTCACAGAGATGACAGAGAGCTGCTCAAAGAGCTCAGACTGAGCTGAAGGATAAAGCTGCTCACACCAAACACTGACTTTCAAACTTGTTAGAATTGTATAAACTCTGTTTTGCCTTTTACTGTATATACTGTGTTTCATGTATGTTTGCACGTTTCTCATTTTAATATAAAATATAAAAAACGAGGTGTGGCTTAAGACCCGTGCACATTGCTGCATCACCTCATGAAGCTGTAGGTTATGCTTATGGCATCTGTTGAGAGAGACTTTTGGGACGAGTCTGTGATTGTGTTGGCAGTCTGGATTGTGCCGTTCGCAAAGCTGCAACAATAGAAACATAACCTGCAGGGGAAGAAAGTTTACATTTATCCGATTTTTGAACTTTGGATGATTTGCTTGATTTGTATCTTCCGAATGAGACATGTAACTTGGGAACATACTTCATTTTCAACCACGGGAAGTGAAGTGCTCAGTTTGAATGACTACACACAAGCCTTTATATGTGGGCCTGACTTATCAGTATTGCTGTCTGTGTGTTGATTTCATTAACTAGTTCCAACATCTAAAAATATAAAAGGAGCACATTTGTTCAAACTGAGGCCAAAAGTTCACAAAAAGTCCCCAAAGTGTAGTTTTTAAAGCTGATGAATGGTCCTACTGAACAGCCTGAGCAGCAGAGAAGTTGTAATGTGATTCACGTGGCTGTACAATGGAGAGAAAACACAAATATGTTAGTTGTGCAGCTAAATTCCTGAAAGCTATTCAGCTGGAGTGTTTACACCTACGTTCTCTTCTGTTTCCAGATTTAATAAACACACAAGTACCACCAAAAATCCAGATTGTTCAAACCACAAATCGCTGCAGCTTTACGCACTAAAGCACATCGATATCATTCGTCTAATTTTGTCAGCTTTACGAGGACTGTTTTTGTCGCCGTCCAAAGATAGACTCGTGCAAACAGACATCACCATGGACATCAGAGTGGATGTTTGATCGCCACCTCTCTGGTGCCACTGATCCCTGGTTGTTACTGTAATGTCATCGTGTTTCTATAAAAGGGGATGAGACGAGAGCGCGTGTAACTCTGGAGGCAGGGCTGGCCACCGTACCTCGTTTGCTCCAAATGAGAGGTTTAAAGGGGGGGGTGGGGGTGGGGGGGCGTGCAGAGTGGTGTAGCGTGGGGCAACAGAGAGAGGCCGAGAGGGAGAGCGCGGCTATATTTAGTCTGACCTGAGTGCCCGTGTGTGGAGAAGGCCAGGCAGAGAAACAGGTGCAGTGGCTGGTTATTATGGACAAACACAAGAGCCTGATAATGGGGCCTCATCTGACAACTACCTATAGCCCTACATCACCGCCTATATTTAGTGCTGATCTGAGAGCGGTGGCTGGAGCTTAGAGCTGTGCATGTCTCTGTGTGAGAGTGCAAGTGTGCAAATGTCTCCAAAAAAAACAGTGGGTGTGTGGGTGGGGATTGGACACTGGCAGAGCTGTCTCTAGGGAGACTGGCATCTGTTTGAAGACGACACACTGTGTTAGCAGTATTTGCTCAGGCGATGCAGCCTATCGTAGAGGTGTTTCTGACCTGCAGGGTAATACGTCTCAGTATTACACAAACACGTGCCGCCTTGCAGTTCGTCGTATCTCTATAACATCTGCTGGGTGATTTACATGCGTCTTCTTTGCATTGGCGGCGTGCCTCTGAATCGCTGCTGATGTTCTGCTTCAGCGAGAGCAGTATTCAAAGTTGGCTCGACTGATATTAAAACTGTTTAGTAGATATTCTCAGTTTGACTTTACCGCATTTAAAGAAATAAATGCAAATCAGCTGGTGTCGGGGACTGGACTGCATTGCTCATCTCTCGGCACAAAACAAATATTAGCTGCCGTGTATCAAGTGGAGTCCTTTCTCTCGTCCACCCGTCTGTCTGAGACGATACAAAACCCTGAGGCAGAAGCTGAAAAAGGAACCGGTGACACTTCCAGGACTGTTCAACCTTGGACTGCTGTCTGGGACAAAATGCTGCGTCAGCCTAATAAAACTGCTTTTCCTGTACAAAGTCTAACTAGTGCATGTGCAGATGTGCTCCTCACTTGTGACATTTTGTTCTTTGCAGAGTGATACGAGGAAATTCATGCAAACTACCAGTCCCCAAACTAGCTGCAGAGGTAATGTTCTCTCCTGCCACCTGGTTTTCAGCACAAACTCTGGAGTTTGGGCTGGTTGTTTACTAGTTTTGTCTTGTAACCTCAGTGATGACCTCACCTAACTACTGGGAGGAAGGTAAATAAACATCTTTCCTAAAATGTTGAACATTTTCTTTAGTTTTTACCATATTGGATGCATTGGCCATCCTCTGATGGTGCGTCTGGAAGAAGACAAACGTCACCCTCATCACCAAAATCCACCTGTACCGCACACTGGTATTGCTCATTCTTCTCTATGGATCTGAGACCCGGGACATCCTCAAGCACGACCTCAACAAGCTCGAGCTCTTCCAAATGCGCTGTTTCCATCAGATTCTCCAACCCCCCTTTGTGACCGTTCCAGGAACAGCGCGATACGTAGTCAGTGTCACCAGCAGCCCTCGATGGAAGACCTGATCCAGAAGTGACGACCGCATTGGTTTGGCCACGTCTGCCGTGTGAGCAACCATCGCCCGCCATATCGCCTTCTGCTGCAGCAGTGCCCCGCCCACTGGAGAATCAAGCGTGATGGGTCCAAGAAGGCTTGGATCGAGCAAACTGAAAACGATCTTAAACAGCGACGTCTAACCGAGCAAGAAAGGTAAAGGCCAGCGATCGCAAGGCCTGGTAGTGCGTCGCTGACCAAGATGGAAACCCTTGGTGTTGGCTTCGTGGACGACCTAACCTGCTGACCAAAAGCTAGGGAGAAAAGGAGAAAAGAAAGAAAAGATATCGGACATAGTTTCTCCATCTCGGCCAAATGCATTTACATGACTAACGCTTAATGACGCTGAGATGGACAGTCAAACGTGTCCATTTATTCTCATTTTCTTGTTCTTAAAGTGAAACGAATTATGCAGTAAAATCAGGTTGAAAGGTACATTAGGCATTCATCTAAGGATCACTACTTCAGTTATGCTTTTAAGAACAATATGAATGGGAGTCAGTCAAGGTTGCAGTTTGGCAGAAGAGTGTGAAAACAGAAAGGGAGCCTCGATCGCTGTGGTAATCTGAGGCGGGAAAGCAGATAGCCCTGATAACTAAAACATAGTGGCTCTGTCATAATAAAATAATATCACCTGCTCCAATTACACGCAGCCTCTGCAGCAGAAGGCAATGGCACACTTTGGCTCTTTTTGATTTCAGAAAAAGAAAACCCTGTTTTTACAGCCCAGTTTAGAAAATGAGTTTTTCATGAACTCACTGGGTTGATTTGTGCATTTTCTATTTCTGTTTTGTTGCCAAACAGCCAACGAGTCGGCTGGGAATACAGCATGTCATAGGAGATACCGTTTTATCTGGCCCTGCCTGCTGGCTGCAGATTGCAACAAACGAATAATTTTCTCATTCTGATGAATGTGGTTGCGTGCGGGAAAACTTTTCTTCCTACATGCGCGAGAGGAGTTTTTATTGGAGCAGATCTTGTGAAACTCGCGCTCAGGTTGTGCTGTGTTTGCTGTTGCTAAGTGAAACATCATAATTGAGGTGCATGGTTGACCTTTAGCTGACTCGTAAATTGTCAGCTGGACCCTTCACCTTGGCCTCAGACCGCCTTAGATCTCACGGGGGACGCACCATTTAAACCATTAGAGTGTAATTTGAGAGAAAGGGGCAGGGTGGGTGCGAGGCGGTCGGTGATTCTTCTTCGTCTTTTTCTCATATTTCAGTCGGGTTGTTCGGTGGAGACAGCTGAGGTCATGGTCACTTGACGGTTTAAGTGAAGACACTTTTCATTGTGGGTAAAGGGAAGCAGAGCTAAAATAAGGGGGCGGGCGTTGGCCACGGAAAGCAGAGATTGAGGGGGGACTTTGGGGATGTAGAGGCGCATAACCTGCTCGAGGCAAAGAGACATGGAGCAGATAAAGGGGGGAGAGGTGTGTCTGTTCAGTGAACTGAGAGCGGCACAAAAAAATCCACGAAGTCAATTAAAACTTTACAGAGCCCAGGAGTGGGCCCGTGGGGGTGAAGAAATAAGGCCATGTTTTAAAAGTGCTATCATGTAGCCACAAATACAAAACATTCTTGCATTTGAATAATTCATGCACACATTTTGATTAATTTATGCTCATCAGATACGTGTAAATACAGAGAACCAGCACAGCAGACTAGCCTTTCACCCAGGAGTTTGAGCTACAGGGAAACTACGGGGAACTCATGTCCTAAAAAGACATGCGCTCCCCTCGATCACATGGGTTTACACTGACAATGACTCGTTTTTATCATGCAAATTAACAATACTCTAAATAAACAGCACCGCTCTCTCTCTCATGTTGTGCTGAAAGGCACACAGCAGCCTCTGATTCTGACTCATTTTCTTTTTCTTAACATTCACGCAGTGCTAAATTTGTAAACTGAAGGTAAAATTATTCAAAGTCTGGGAATAATTGATCAAAACAAGAAAACCAATTATATCTTTTGTACAGGCGGCACTGTTTTGTGCACTCGGTGTAGCAAAAATGATCATTCTGTGTCTTCACGGCCACTTCCAGACACCTTAAAAACCGCAGTTAAAAATATAAAAAGTTTACACGGTTGGGAACGGCTAACGTTTTCGATACTTCCCAGCAGCCTTTTTTTCCCCCTCAGTAATTTGAGCTGAAGACAAATGAGTATTTTGACTCGACTTTGGCTTGCTTCCTATCACATTTCCTTTGCAACATTTTTCTTGGGGCTTTTGCAGAAAGGGAGTCTGGAGCTAGAAGTAGAAATGCAGCAAACACTGCAGGCAAAAGTATGTGTGAAGGAGGAAGGATACGAGAGCAGGCTGGTGTGGTTAGGAAAAGGAATTCAAGTCGGTGCTGAAAGCCGTGTGCACATTCTCAAAGCATCTCACAATCTAATTTAATAATAATGTATTTTAGCTTGTTAAAATAATCCCGAACTTGAGGTTTGCATTATAAAAAAGAGTTTTATAGGCAGAAGGAAAACCAGTAAATCCTATAATTTGTTTGCGGGAAGCCAAAGTACACCATTAGAATTGCCTTAAATTAGATAAATAGATGCATCTGTTGGTTTAACAGACATCAGAGACCAATTAATAGAGTGGAGTGCTGGAGTTTATTCAGTTTCTGCGTGTGAGTGCATGCATTTCTTTTTGTTTACAGTATTGATTTAAAGGCCCTGCGGTCCACACAATCAAGACTTTAAGCTCGCCATAGATTTCTTTATGTAAATCTACACACAAACACACAGAACCAGAATCCTTTCCCTCCTTGGATTCTTTACCTCTACAGCAAAGAGAAGCAGTGGCTGTTTTGTATCCGAAACACGATGTCGTGTCAGTTTTCTTCGCCTGCAGCCCGTCGTGAACCCGAGCCAGCGTCTCACCACCCATTTATCAATCGGCATTAGGCTGTGTGAGGTAAGCAGACAGGTCAATCCACCTCCAGATGGATCCATATTAGTGACAGTCACTCCATCCATCTAAGCCCAAACTACCCGACCTGTGCCAAGAGTTTACCCGCTTGAGTTTGGGAACTCTCAGCGGGCTTTGAACCGCTTTTCCGAAACGTTCAGAAATGATTAGTGCGCAGAGGAAGTTTGGCATAGAGGTGCATGCAAGGATGAATAAATATATAAGCCTTTAATACTTTATTTCCGCTCAGATCAATCACATTTTCGCTCACTATCGTCAGCCCGTCTCTCCCTGACGATCGCTGTCTGTCTGTCTCTATCCGTTTTCCCCGAGCCCATAAAAGTTGGAGCACTTTAATAAGAAGATGAAAAGGGGGAGAGGAAGCGTGTGATGTGATGGAGATGAGAGAGATGATGAAATGGAGATAGATCTACGTGGATGAGAGCCAAAGGTGACAGGTGTCATCCTGTCCTCCCTCTCGCCCAAAATCTTTGCCCCCTCCCTTTTTGCTTTTCGTGACTCACACTCCGTCTCTCGTTCTGGCCGTTTTTTCCTCCCCACATTCGCCTTCTCTCTCCCTGCTGCTGTCTCTGTTTCCCCTGTCTTACTCCCCGCGTATATAGGCAGTGCATGGCGTTGAGCGGGGCTCGGATAATTAGCAGTATTTTATTAAATATGAATGAGAGCTGGTTCTGTGGGAGCCAGTGAGTGGGCCTCTCGCAGAGACTCATCAATTAAACAACAGAGTTTCCCTGCCTTTTGATTAAAGATAAAGAGGAAATAGGATGATCAATAGAGACCTGGTAAAGAGTGGCAGCACAGACGAACCAAACGCAAGGAAGGACGGAAAGAAAGGGAGAGAGAGGAGGAAGCACAAACACACAACAGGTCCTCCAGCTTTGAGGTTCTTCTGACATTCAGAAGTGACTCGATGGGTTGAGAATGTGGTAAAGTGTGTATGTGTGTGTAACACTGGTGAACGCATCAGCGAGCGAACATTTCACGTGACATCGGCGGCATGGTGGGAAAGCCTTGCATCAATCATTACTCGGCCCACACAGACCAGAGCTTGGACGAAGGCCAAGGTGCCAGCGCGCCTCGGTGCCAGGCCCGCTGTCTGTTCTCGCCCCGCTTTTTTCTCGGCCTTCCTTTTCCCTCGCCGCCCTCGCTTGACTCTGCTTTCTCTCCTTTGTTCTCTCCTTCCTTGTACGCTTTTCTCCTCTTTCCCTTCTGTTGCTCCTCATCTTTTCTCACCTCCTGCCTCCCACTCTTCTGACACCGCCTCTCGCTGCGGTCAGTTGTTCAACAAGCCTCCCCTCCGTCAGCAGGGCAGGGCCCGTGTCATATTTTTGTCTTCCCTGGTAGATTTAAAGTATTTTTGATTGGAATTATAAAGCAGTAAGCTGTAGGTGCATGGCACGAATCACTTTTGAACTTGGATCCTGTGGTTTTGGGTGATTTTGCACATTCACCAGCACATCTAAAACTGCGTTCACCGTGGTCTCCGTCTGTGGACATATGGGCCTCTCACACTGCCTCCCACATGTTCGCCTTCTCAGCAGCCTTGAAGTTCAGGCCAAAAGATGTCCTGTTAATTGACGCCATGTCTGATTACACGTTGACACCGCTCACAGGAGGCGTTGTCAGGCTCCTGTCCAATAAGTCGTTGCAAAAGTGGGTGTAGAGTACCGCCATGATCATCACAAACACGTTAAGATGAAAAACTCTCGCAGCCCTTCTCTCCAGGTGAAGCATGAAAGGGAATTAGCTTTCCAGTCCAATTACTTTTACTCGCTTTTGAAAATGACCTCCAATCACCTGTCAGTGGAGGCTCTAAGGATGCGTCAAACCAGGATGCCAGTAGTTTTGCTTTCAGACGACTGTTTGGAGTTGTATAAATGAGCTCAAGCCTAAAATGTTATTATTCCGAGCTGCCTCTGATCTGAAATCTAAAAACTATGAATGACACCTGCTGAAAATAGACAAAGCACTTTCAAATATTCCTATTTTTCTGCTCTAATTAATGCATTCCTTGCCTTATTTTCTCTCTAATGTGTCCTTCAGACTGTGTTAATATACTTTATGCATTCGACTTGTTTTTACTGGCTAATGTAAGACTGCAGTTTTAAAATCAGCAGGAAAGATTTATATAGAGCAGCTCTACTGAAATCACTTCTATTTGATTTAAATCTTTCTGTGCCCCCATCCACCCGTCAGTGTCACCTGCTTCCTTCTTAAGGCGTTTGCATTGATTAGAATCAAAGAGAGTCAAAAAGCAGGTATAAAAAATGTGTACCTCGCTTGCAACCATCCTTTCTCCTCATCTTGTTTCTTCTTTCCACATCTTTGATCACTTTAAACAGCATCTGGTGTTTTGGGACTAACCAGCTCCACCACCTACTTACAGGAAAACCAGCTAATAGAAAATGCATCCGAACATCTGGTCCCCTATGCTTTCATTAGCATCTGCATATTAACACCACTGAAAGCTAAGAGCAGACACTTTGCAGTATCACAGGGACACATATTTTGTTGCATTTTGAGGTTCCAAGTGCATCCTCTGCCCTTGTTGTCTCCCCTCAGAGCGGCAGCTTCTTTCTTTTGGCATGCTCTTCTGCAGCTACTTGCCAGCTTACATAGCATTACCCTCATTGCTCAAACCCCCTTCAAAGCAGTTCACTCATCATAGCTCGAGGATGAAGGAGGCAGCTTCTTTGGCCTCGCTGAGGAGCTGAAGCTCAGCCCGACATTCAGGCAGCCACTGCCGCAAAGAGCAACTTCAGCCAGAGCCTAACTTCCTGCTTTACTTGTGATTGGTTATGGATTTTGGCCCTCAGTGTTTTGCTGTCTTCACAGGCGTGCAGCCTTCGCTCACCTCGCTGAACTCTGCTGCTTTTTTCGACAGCAAAACACAAATCTAAAAATCAACGCACTCTGGCTCTCGGCGCTTTTTTGAGCCTTAAGAGAAAAAAAAGAAAGCCGTGTTTGTTCTCACATCCTCTAACATAAGTTTTAATGTATAACAAGAGCTCCCAACTTTTTTGTGTGGGAAGCTTGCTATCATTAGCAGCTACGATACTTTATGAGTGGATGCATTCACAGAGAAAATTTCCCCGAGGCCGAAATCAGCACTGGCCAGACTGTGCTTTGTGGAAAAGAAGAAAACTCAACTAAAGCCAAATCCACAAGGGTTTAAGTCGTCTTTGTTTTTATTTTCCTCTGTTTTGTAGCTTAACAGATATTTAAATGTAGTTTTTTCTCATTTTTTTTATGACATCGCTATTCTAACTGAAGCTCTGGTAATAAAATAAACTAAAAGTAAAAATCTAAACACTGCACCGTTTAGCTTAGATCAGTGGTCCCAGTTCAGAAACTGAACGGTCACAAACGGCATCAATAAGCTGTAGTAATAAAAGTTATAGAATATAACTAATATAAGAATATATGTAGAAATATATTATTTCACTTTATGATATTATCCATCTAGCCATTCTCCTCTGCTTCTACTTATCCGGATCTCGGGGGGGATAATCAATATAAAAATTTTCTAATTTTAAACAGTATTGATCATAAATGGTATAAAAGTGACATCACTCATAGGCTTCTTCTGTTTCAAAGCATCATTTATGTCGCCGCCATCTTTTCCGCCAAAAACTAGATGTAAACAGGAGGGTCGGGTTTTTCTTTTTATCCCACAGAGAATCCTTCCAGTTCGAAACGTGGTTTCATTGAACAGACACTGTTTTTTAAAATCTGTATGACTCAAAGGGAGTGGCTGAGTCCAGGCACCACATGAACCACGCAATGCTAGATTGGCTGCCATTTTGGACATGTGACCATCATGGTGGCGGTGTAGGATTTTTAAAAAAGAAAACCCACTCAGGCCTAAACATCGATCCACCATCGGCTGCTTTTACTTTAAAGGTGAACCTTACCCATATCCAGGTTGCGTTGTGCTTCTACTGCACCTCGGCTAGTAGTTACTGAGTATTCAGTCAGTTTTTGAAAACTTCAGCTATCGCAACCTGGTGGTCCTCAGATAAAACTGAAATATAGAAACAGAAATATCCTTTATTTTCTCTCGTTGGGGAAATTCAGGGTTACAGGTTCTCAGGAACTTCATCACATCCAGTTTTTACACTGTGTGTGGCACACACTGCCTCCCCTCGCTGGCAGCTGAAGTAGTTGAACAAGTCAATAAAACTCCCATTTTTACAACGCTGAGGAATAAAAAAACTTTTCATACAATAACACTGGCACAGGCCTGGTTCAAATCAAGGCCGTTTACTGTGTGTCTTTCTCCATAATCCAAAAAAACCTCCTCCAAACATTAATGTTGAAGCTAGGGAGCAAACGTTAGGATTCGTGCACACGTGTAATACCAATAGCATTAATTTAACAGGGTAACACAATTATTTGCAAGTAAAAGGTGTTGTTGTCCCTGTAAAGCCCAGGTTGAAGCTGAGAAAAGTTTGCTAGCTGCCAGACAGGAAGAGAGGCATCAACAACTCCACCACAGGCACAGCACTGCCACAGACAGCTTACAAATAGTGCAATCTTACCATTTGTTTTGTTTGTGGTGCTTTAAGTTGTTTTTAAAAAAATGCCTTTTTCATTTTTTGTCATTTTTTCAGACCCTGGCTGAAAATGGCATTAAGTAGGATATTTTCCTGTCCATCAGTGTGACAACCATATTTTATATTTTTCACTGAGATGAGCGCTCACCTGCTAGCTGTCCTAGCTGCAACGCAAACATGAACGGTTCGATGACTACTGGCAGTCAATCGTACAAATACATATTTTGAAGAAATCTAATGATTTCTTAATGACCTGGAAAATCCTGGTAGGTTAGTTATGAAGTATGCTGCACCGACTGTATCTTACTGAGTGTAAACTGATGATGAGTGTTTCTCGATACAATCTGACTGCTCAGCTTTCTTGTGTTATGCACGTAAAAGGTAACTGTTGATCTTAAACTGGCCACAGGTGTGGATGTGAACATGTGGGGGTGTCGCACTCTAACTGTTTACTCATTTCTAACTTTTTATTCGGGGAGATGCTGGTGATTAGCTTAGCAGCTGCAGAGTCTTGCAGAGCATCCATGTCTGTGGTAAATCACGCACATGCATGCAGTCCAACATCCACGCACGTGTTGATTCCCATGTTTACTGAGACTCTGCAGGACTGAGTGCCTTGTTGCCATAGCGCCTGCTGTCATTGAGGGACACGGCGAACTGTGGAAGTGGGGAGCGAGTGCGTGACATAAAGAGGAGGAAATAGTGACGCAGGGAAAGAAACAAGTGAGAACAGTAAGGAGTGGATGATGCGGTTAACGAGCAACCGTATGAATGTTTGGTTATTCAGACCTCCGTTGTTGCTTCCTTCACGCCTTTTTCCCTCCCCGCCTGCACTTTCTTCATCTTGCTGACAGATTTCCCACAGTATGACTCATTCTGATTAGCACCAAGAAGCCCCTTAAAAAGCTCTCATACTCTAAAATATAGACTAACACACTGGCCTCTTCTTTGCGGTCTGCAATATAAAAAATGCTAAGAGAAAAGAGAAATAGACCAGCCGTTACAGCCACAGGATGATAAAGCCCATGGTCTCATTCAGGAGTGCACGAATTGATGAACTGTGTCTGTCCTTTAGCGGTGGTGCTTAAATTTCATTTAATGCCACTGCAACAGCTAATCGCTTGTGTCTTTTCTCTCTGTTTGGCAATTATGTGTCTACGTGTGCGTGTTTTAAGCGAAAGGAGCTCCTCGTGTGGGAGAAGAGAGTGTTGCAAGTGTTATCCAGCCACCACTTGGGATGAGTAAAAATGGAGCCTCGGGTTGTGATGGCTGTCCTTATCTTGTCATGAGCCAAACTGTTTCAGCAAGAGAGCACGGCATTACGACATTGCTGGCAAGGCTGCCTCTCTGCTATCTTTCCATTTGTCTCCCACCATTCCAATCCAATCCTCTATTTTCGTTTTTATCTCCCCGTGTCATCTCACCCCGGCTCTAAAATTCATTTATGCGCTCCTTCGCTCTTGAATGCCGAGCTTACATCTCTTCTGTCTCTTTATTTTTCTCCCCCATCGGCCTAATCACTGTTTCTCTTTCTCCAGAAAAGGATTGCAGGACCTTGGCTAGCTTTTACTTGTAATTCAGATTTTTACTACTGAAGCATCATCATGACGAGCCTAAATTAATGTGAATGATGTGGCTCATATACAGTGTTGGGCAAGTTAGTTTGAAAAAGTAATTGATTACAGTTACTAGTTACTGCTTCAAAAAAAGTATCTGAGTTAGTAACTGAGTTACAAGATTCTAAAAGTAATTAATTACTTGAAAAGTAATTGTTGCGTTACTTTAAAAAAAAAGTTTAACCCTCTGGAGTCCAGGGTATAATTGCCCATTTTTAACTACTTTTGATGTTTCCTCTACATTTCACCTTTAAAAACGATTTACTTTGCCTTGCTTGGTATCATTCTTTTCAGCACAACCTCAGGTGTCTGAATTTACAGTTCTGTTTTCATTTTGACAAACTGTATTAACACAACAACTAAAATCAGACAAAAAACATAAAATCCGAGTAGAAAAAGTTATATTTTTACTCTAACAACCACAAACATGTTTATTGAATCATATTTCATAACTTTAAATGCAAAAATAAATTGTCAATTTTAAAATCATATGCACAAGTTTTGCGAACAACAAAGTTATTTGCAGCCATTTACCTTTTACCCCCCTTTTTTTTTATAACCATTTCAAACTATTTACAGAACAATCAGGTGTTCTGGATTCAATAAGATGCCGCCATAAGCACAGACTGCATGCAAGCCTTATCTTTAGAAGTTAAACGTGGCGAAACTATTGAGGAAAAAACGCCGCGTATATATATTGTTTATCATGACTCTGGTTATCACCTTGTTGCTTTGTCATCTTGAAGTAGTCGTGTGATTGGCTTACCACGACTACTTTATTCTTCCTCAGCCAAACAACAGCACTCATGCGATTGTTTTGCCCCCTTAGCTCCAGGTGTTGTGCCAAAAAGTGATCGTCGGGGAGCGCGCAGCTGCTAAAAGCTGTAGCGTCCAGATTACTCACGTAGACAGTTTCTTGTTAGTAACAGTAACGGAGTTGTAACAATAGAAATAGTAATTAGTTAGATTACTTGTTACTGATAAAAGTAACGCTGTTAATAACATTACATTACATGTAATCGTTTGTATCGTTTGTGGTGGATTTTAAGGGTGTACTGCAGCTGTCTTTCTTTTTCCCCAGACACCAAAAATGCTTCCCGTACAGCAGCCAATAGTATGTTTGAATAGTTAAACGGACTGGCACTCATAAAGCGCTTAGTGCTTTCTACTACGAGTCTCATTCACCCATTCGTACTGCAGTTTTTTTTTCATTCCTAAGTGCTTTTTATCGAATATTCACACAGCACATGACCCACGCTTCAGGCCTCCCCATTCATCCATCCATCCATGGTTGGGACTTTGAAATACCAACACACTAGGGATGGACAATATATTGATATTTCAAGGAAATTAGGAAGGAATATTTATGATAATATACAAAAAAATCCTATCAGTTCTTAAATACTAAATAAAAAAATTCCATTCAATTTGTTAATTATTCAGAGGGCATCAAATCGCAACAAGTCACCTCAATGTGGTTTATATTGTAATGTAAAGCCTCTACAAACATACAGAGAAGCAGACGACCCCCTATCAGCAAGCACTTGGTAACAGTGGGAAGGAAAAACTCCATTGCAACAGGAAGAAAGCTCCAGCAGAACCAGTTGTGACTGGTTGGTTTTTTTTTTAGCTAATTTCCATCAAAGGCTGAGATGTTGCTCTAGCTGGGCAGAGTGCCTGTGCTTATTTCAGTGTTGTGCCACTGATATCATGGTATGACACTGTTATATGATGTATAAAATGTATGTCATTGTATAAAAATGCACCTCACATAAAGTCATAGTAGTAAAAAGTGTTGTAGATTAAGTGTCTGGAGCAGTCTCTTTGGCACTGAGTTTCCGGTTCACGGTGATTCCTCATATATGTGCCAACCTCACTGTGTGAAACTGTGGCCATATTTAACAGGGTTGGCACTGACTGTAAATGTGGCAACGTTTGTTTTGCAAAACTTTGATCCAAGATGAGCAAATATTTCAAATAGTGCTCTGAGTCAGAAATATCATCTGCACGTTATTAATAGAAAAGAAACTGAATTTATATCCAGCGTGCAGAGTCTAAGCCATAGCTCCAAAGGCGAGGAAGGTCTTTATCAAACTGCAATGCCAGTGTTAGCATTAAATAATAACAGCCTCCTTCTCTGAGGCTGTATTTCTTTGTTGATGGGAAAGCCAAGCCTGACGTTCATGAGGCGATATCGAACAGTGCTGTTTTTCACACAAAGAACAGTGAGCGAGGGAGAGACAGAGAGAAAGCTGGTGCCCAGCAAAGTGGCCTCTGGGCGTCTATGCAGAGATCTGTCAATAACAGGCAGGTTGTTGTTGGCTGTTGTTGTTGGATCAATCCAGGCCCCGAGCATTGCTTCACTTCTAATTGCCATGTGCACTGACAACACAGCACATGCTCTTTACTTTCATGTGTGCCAAAGTCTTCGTGGTGCTTCTCAGTATTTTCTAGACCGTGGTCTGACTGCTTTACAGTTTTGCTGTCACTTTTTTTTGTTAGGTTTAATTTAAAAAATTCGAGTCGAGTCGAGCTGCGTTTTGCTTTTATTTCGGTACGCACGGCTGGCCGCATAAAGAGAGATGGCGAAACATCAAGAGACGTGCAGCAGCACGCTTAAAAAATCAACCGCCGCCACCTGCTGTTAATTGATTAGCTGAAAACGAACCCATACATTATTCAATTTTGCATGATTTACAGTTCATATAGAGCTTTTTACATCAGGCGTTTCAACATCATGCGCCTCGCTGCATCACGTGACTCACTTCCCACAGGGAGGTTTGTTTTTGCCCTGTGTGAGATGCTGTCTGAGTGGGAGTGGAAGCTGCTTAAATGGACTGGGTGCTCTTTCCCCAGTAATAAACTGACAAGAATACCTCTTACTGCATTTGTGTCATTGAGAAGCACACAGTATGGAGTTTAGATCCTTTACCAGTCGAGCCTACGTGCAGACCAACGCTGACGATATCTGTGACAGTCCAGAGAGCAGAGCGGCCCGAGGCCGTGCTCTGTTTTAGAGGCGTTTGCAGCTTTAAGTAGATCCACCTACACCCGTCACATTTACATTTTCTCACGGCTGTTCAGAGCCGCTCTCAACAGTGCTGTAAACTTTAGCAGAAGTAGAACAAGCGGGTCTTAAAGAGATGTGGCTCATGCAGGTGCTTTATATGTGAACCACGTGAATGATCTTTTTGTTCGTACAGATTGTTAGAATTTGTTTTTTTTATTTCATTTAACCAGGATAGAAACTCATTAAAGATGTGGATCATATCATACACATTTGTAACATTTTTGAGGCAAATTTCTCTTCATACAGAAACAACCAAAATGTGCAAACTTCACTGTGCATAAAGAATTAGTAAAAGCTGATGGCGTGCAGGTGAAGTGGCTCTTTAGTGTTCGTTGATCCTGCAGCTGATTCCAGGCGAAGGAGCTGCAAATCTGAACGCTTTTTCCAAACTCAGTGCAGTCTGTCACTCAGCAGAATACAAATTCTCCCGAATCCAGTCCGGGCGAATTACTTCAGCACCTCGCTGTTTGTCCTCTCCTCAGTTGTTTTCAAATGGCAGCCACTGTCAACAGCTGCAGCAGGGGGCTCGTCTCCTGTCTCCTATACCCTGGTGCTCGAAAGCCCCCAGAAACACCAATCAATGAATGAACCACTTACTGTGGTATTCAGAGAACAAAGTAATGTCTAGTATTCTGCTGGAATGGAAGGAGCACAAAGTCCAGGGCTTTAATGGGGCGAGGAGCGCGAGGGCTGATGGAGCCGTGTGTTAGATTCTTGTTTTTGTTATGTGGCTTTTTAAAAGCCCAGATGAGCTGCCTCATTCCTCTCCACTGACTTCATGACAGGTAACACAGAGACAATCGCTTCCCCGTACAGCCTTCCAGCTCACGTGTCCTTGAGAATGTTCTGTACTCCAGCCTGCACTGCACAGTCAGTGCCGTGAATGTCCTGCAGAGCTCACCTGAGCTGTAAGGTGCGAGCTCACCCCTGTATTTCCCTGCACATGTTTTTACTGAATTAAGTTGATGTGCGAGGCAGGGTGGCTTTTACTTCCAAAGGAAACGGCTTTCATCGCTCGTATTTGCCGTGGAAGGTGGCGGATTGCAAATGAAACATCGCCAAACACGTACACCAGCGAGGAGGCGATTGAGCCCGTTTTATGCAAATATGAGTGGATGTTGCTGGGTGAGTGAGCAGAGAAAAGCCCTGCTGGGATGTTATCTGTGAAGTGTGTCATGTGAATGCATTTACTTTTAAGAATGGAGGCCAAGCCCGTGAGCCTTGTGGGGTAACATAAAGAAATGAGGACAGCCAGAAGACATCATCTTTGACCGCCTGCCCGGGTGATTCAGGTCGAGCGAACTACAGCTCTTTAATTTGTGTCTCTGCGCTATTGTTTAATAAGGCTAAAGGCCCTCTTTTGTGCATCCGCTTTTCACATGTGACACTGTTGAATGATCTGGTCGCTAAATTGACTGCACTTAGCGCTCTTCTTCTCTTCTAATTTCCTCTCTTCTGCCCCCACTTTGCTCCAATCCCTTGTCATCTGTCTCACCATTGTTATCAGTGTCTGCACTCATGAGCTGACCACCTCCTTTCACTCCCCTGCCTTGTGACTTTAAGTTGAGAAGTGTCTCTGCACACACAAAGCTGCTGTATGCCTCTCCACACAACCCTCTGCTCTTGCCATCTTCCCTTCCTCTTTCTTTCTGCCCTTCAGCTTTCAAAGCTCATTCTATAAAAACCCGTCCTGTGAAACTCATCCAGCATCCCACAGCTACTCACCCGCATCCAGTCACCGGAACCAAATCTACTTCAGCACAAACACACGCCAAACCATCAGAGCACGGAGGTGGCAGAGACCTGAGGTTGACGAGGGAGGGAGGGAAAAAGAAGAGGGCAATAAGATGTCAGGCGGGTGGGTAAAAGTGAGCTATCTTCACCCGGCCTCTTCTAAATAAGCCATCCATTCTTTAGTATTTTAAATCCCATCAGTCTAACCCCGTGGGGTGGGAGGGTGCATTAAAATGTAGGAGCGAAAAGACAGACATGATTTGTTGTGATGGGACGAGAGCTCGAGCGAGAACAGGAGGAGAAGTAGAGGAATGCGAGATAAATACAATGAGGTGCAGGTTTGATTCGAGCAAAGACAGATTGGAGAGAATAGATGCAGATAGAGGCGGAGACGGAAACACGGGGAGTAAGAACAAGAGAGATAGACGTATACGGCTGAGCTGGCAGCCTCCTCCGCCGATTATCATGCTCCTCAGACATGGTGAGGGGGATCAAACTTGCACAAAGCCAGGCCTTGGAGTTATGCCTGCAATGCAATGAAAATGCATGTGTGTGCGCGTGTGTTTATTTCTGTTTGTTTGTTTTGAGTTTGGAGCTGCTCCTCGACACACACAGAGCAGTGTGTCTTTGTTCACAGCTGCCTTGTGTGCACAGTCGTCAGCTGGAGACGACTGTTGATTGACATCACGGTGTGTGTGTGTGTGTGTGTGTGTGTGTGTGTGTGTGTGTGAGGTGTGACATTCAAAGCAACAGGGAAGGCCAGAGCAGAAAGTGGAACCCAGAGTTACTGTAGTGCATGAACTCACACTGGAATTTCTGGCTGATCGGTGGAGGGAGAGGACAAAGGAGGTGAGGAGAGGGGGTCAGAAGGAGGAGGAAGGAGATGCGTGTGTGAGTCCAATCCTGGAGAACGAGTGTATGCTGATTTTGCGCACAGGGACATGCGTGTGTGCGAGTGTCAATGTGAAATCAAAAGCTGAGGACTTGCAGGTACACTTCTTTTTTATATCTTTACTGGTGCCAGGCCTGATCTGTCAGCCGTCTGCTGAGAGAAGATACTCTGCAGTGCGCCCCTGTCTCTTAGAAGCTGTTTATGATGGGGGCGTTCACAGCGGCGCCTTTGACGAGATGATTTCCTGCAACATTTGCAAAAGAAAAAAAAAATCTGGACACAGTTGAGGGAACATTATTCTTGGATGTTATAGCGTGTGGCCTGTATAGCTGCTCTGCTCGCTGAATTATTTCATCATTAACTCTAGCATTCATCCTTGAAAGCAAACAGTGCAGGCTTCCTGCACAGGGCAAGGACGTATGCTAGAGAGGTCTAAGATTCTTGCGATTTGTCTTTCTTCAGAGACCACCGTGTTTCTCGTCTTTGTCCTTTCTCACACGGTTTGTCATCCAATGCGTGTGATTAGTTGTCGTGTTACTCTGTACATCACGACTGTGCAAACCAGAGTTTAAAGTTACGGGGGATCTTTTTCTCTCAGAGCTCGAGATGTCTGTCCTCGTGTATCTGTAAGACACCACTTTCAGCGTTTGTTGTTTCTGTGACTTCAGGAATTCACCGCTTGCAGCAGCATCGTTTATGAAAAGCACGCTTTCAAATAAGTGTTACTGTGCAAAAAAGTGAGGATTGTCCTCCATTTAAAGTGTCCTGCTTTGTTCCTGCCGTGTGACCCTACTCGCCCCCTGACAGTCGCTTGTTGCCATTACGATAAATCCAGCTCTCCTGATTCAAAAGCAGAAAGGCCGAGCAGTCTCCAGATGGGAGCATGCTGCCCCGTCGAGTTACTTCTGTGTGTTTGTGTAGGATAATACATGTCCTTTGTGGGTTTTTTCCAGAATAATCACATCAAGCCGGGTCCTGTCATGCTGCAGAACCTCTTATTGCCATTAGCGAGGTTTCTGTATTTTGTTCTAACCATGTTGGAGATTATCGCCACTTATGTTTTTTCTTTACTGACTTTATGGAGCCACGAGTCCTGATGGATGCAGTTACTTTTAGACTCCCACCGGTCTGAGAGTGTGTTTTCTTTTCATTTTTACTGCAGTATAGCTGGGTTTCTCCTACATGGATGTTTGAGTTTGATTTATGGCCTTGGCCCCTGATCTCTGCCCTGCTAATGATGGCTGTAAACTGGTGGGAAGCCAAAAGGTCAGGGCTATCCCTGCTGTTGTGATGTGACACCACGTTTCTCCGTGTTTTATGCGTCGCTGTTTCGATGTCCACCATGGCGAGAGGTGCTCAGACGCAAAAAGGTGTGCTGAGCACGGAGAGGTAACACGCTGGATGGAAAATAGAAGAATAAAAGCGTTATCTCTGCGGGTTTCGTTGGAGAGTCCTCCTGAAACGCAAACCTATAATTAACCCGCAGACGTCGGCAGCCAGCCAGCGCTGCAAATTCTTTGTTCTGCTCCTTCTAGATTGTGACTGTCTCCTGATGTCTTCACAGCTGTAATTTTGAGGACTGTGAAGGTTAATGACAGCGACACAACTCTGGGGAGAGCTCAGAAAAACTCAAAGATATCCATTCATCAACAATAAGCTATTACAAGTATTACATTTGTGCGCCGTCATGCGGTCTTTCATCGAGCTCCTTCTCACCCGTTAATAGGAGCACATCCACGTGTAAGAGGAAAGAGTCAAAGATTATCTTATTCCAGCTCCAACCTTTAAATCCTTTGAAATTATACATCTATTAGACACACAAAGGAGATACTGTACTAGTCAGGTAGCAGAGACAGAGGAGACATTCTCATGATTCGAGTCTGATAAAAGAGGAGTGTTAAAGAAACGTTTTGTCCTTCTGCTCATGCTGCACATATTTCTCACCACATAAATCTTTGCCGTTTTGTCAGCACATGGGAAAATCAGTGTTCTGTGGAAAAAGGTCACTCTTCATTTTTCATTGACTCTGTACACCGCCTCCCCTTTCTCTCTTCTTTAACCACTTTGACTTTCTTCCTCTCTTCCTTTAAAAGTGTGTGATTTTTGTCTTTCTTACGGCTCTGGGATTTCATGCTGATGCAAATTTCTAGTAAACAGACCGCGGGTCACTCAAGTCCCAAGAAGAAGTTGTGTGTTTTTCACTGCAGAGGAGGGAACTCCGACATAATGTTTACATTAGCCCTGGAAGAGAGAGAGGAGGCAAGACAGTGGCCGGGCTCGGAGGAGGCACAATGCCCAAAGGAGGTGTGTTTTGTTGTGTGCATGTCATCTAAAGTGTACGGCGTACGTGCTGTATGTCAGCATGGTAGAGAGGGAATTGCTGTCTTGAGCGAGCACAGCAGATTTAAGGTGCATTTCCCAAAAGCGCAAGAACATAATGTACGAGGTTTTATTCCGGCAGAGACTCGGAGAACAACCAGACGCGGTTTAAACACAAAACAGTTTAAAGAGAAAAACAACCACGGGGAAAACAAATGTTTCCAATCTGTTATTTACACTGTTGATGTTGGAGCCCGTTGAATATTCAGTAAAATAAAATTAAAAAACAGATCGAAACACAACTGCTTTTGATTTAAGTCTTGTAAAAATGAGCTTGCACCCGATTGGCCGAATGCTACTGTGTTGAAAAAGTCCAATATTAATCATGTCTGTAATTAATCAGAAGCCCAGTGAGGGAAATAAGAGCTCCGGGAGCTTTTACGTTTCTGTTTTCTTATCAGGAATCAGCCGCTGCAGGAATTTTGCAGCCATAATAGAGCAGGAGTTCATCATCCCACCATCCTTAAACATTTGGTGCCTAAAGGATAATTCTGACGTCCACTCTTTGATTTCACGCTGTTTTAGTTATCTGACCTTAGCTGTACTACCCTTAAATAGTTTTTTCATGATCTTTCCTTTAGCATTAATCAGGTATGCCCACATCTATCAAACACAACACATAAATGCATACACTTAAATGAAACAGAGAAGAAGAAGTGAAGGCACTGCAGGGTCCTGGCAGAAAAGTGCAGAGGAAGAAAATGAAAAGCAAAAACCAAAATTACAGGCTACGCGAGCAGATAAGAAAGCAGAAGGACTGACATTTAAATAAAGGAAGGGCTGGAATTAAAATACACAGGAAACTTATTAGGGAACAACATGCAGGTGAAATTAATCAAAGAGGCCAGACAATCACAAAGGCAGGAATAAGACGAAACACAAGAAAGTGAACAGGAAGTAACTATAAAAGAGGAACAAGCAAGCGAATAT
The DNA here is from genome assembly GCF_057382185.1 of Mchenga conophoros. Lineage (NCBI taxonomy): Eukaryota > Metazoa > Chordata > Actinopteri > Cichliformes > Cichlidae > Mchenga > Mchenga conophoros. The sequence continues at coordinate 11,325,193 of NC_140547.1, read as the reverse complement.
AGAGACAAAGAGTCATAATCACATTTGGGAAATGTAATGAGTAAGAAACACGGGGGGCTGGGTCTTACAAAACCCTGCAACAGGAAGAAAAACAGGGCCACAAAAGCCAACATTTTGAGGCTTTGCCATAAAACATAAGGTTGCAATCAACAATACCGCTCAGATTTATGACCTTTGTGTGTTTCTAGAGAAGTTTCCTGTCACGTTTTAAGCTTGGCCCTAATAACAAGCGTTTTGTCTTTGATTTGCAGGAAGTTGTTCGTCTAGTTAATTATGTCTTCAATACACTGAATCACTGACTTTAAAAGGTCGGGGTCTCAGGGGTACACAGATTAATATAACAGTCTGATAATCCATTAGCATGTTTATGGTACGTTAGCACATGTTTTTCCAGTATGTTACTTAGATGTGCACGTTAAGAGATAAAGAAAGATGTCATCGCTTGAGATGAGTTGAAAACCAGAAAAGTGCAGAGCCATAAGTTCTTCCCACTAGTCTGCTTTTGGCTCAGGGTGAAGATAAATCTGGCAACGCTCATCCTCTCTTTGTCTCTCTCATTCCGCACATTCTTTGGCTTCGCCGTCTGTATTTCCGGTGTGACTCCTCGTCTCCGTTTGAATGCCTCGCTTGTTTCTCTTTCACCTCTGGTTCCCTTCATCGCTCCCTGCGGTGCCTTATTTTTGTCTTCTTCTTTGTCCTGCCTTGTCCTCTCTGTTCTCCAGCCTCATTTGTTTCATTGCAGTTTGTTTCCATCTTTGCCTTAAACCCTCCCTCCTGAGCCTCCGTTCTCACGTCTTATTTTTCATTCCCTTACTTCCACACAACCCCGCTGCTTATTGAATCCTGACTGAAGGAGATCCAAGCAGCATCGGGCTATCACCTGTCATTGATTGTGCACACTCCATAAAGCAGCCTCTCCTCTTTCACTAATATGACAATTAGGCCGGCCCCTGGGAAATCTATGAGATATATTTAAGTAGAACATTCACAAAATACTCTGCTGCATGCTTTATATCCCTTTCCATGTAGCAGCAGCCTCATGTACAAAACCCTGAAGGTCAACCTGGTGTAGCTCGCCCTGAGGCGAAGGAGTACTTCTTGGAACATTAATCCCTCTTTCAAAGTCTCTTTCCATGTGTGTGTCTCCTCTAACACAAGTTACTTCACTGTTAAAGCCTTCACGTTTTTGTTGTCTCCACTGAGTTACATCTGCAGACCTTTATTCACAATGAAAACAAGCTTCTGGCACTGGTAGCGCTAGTGTTAGCTTTAGCGGTAACAAGAGGGCAGCAGCTTGCAAATAGAAAAAGTTGTTCACAAGCAGAGCAGAAGAAAGTGAGCGTTTATATGGAGTAGTGTTCCTGTCCACCTTCAAGTACATCCACTATTCACCCCTTGCTTTTGTTCTCCACTAACTCCTTACAGTAAGTAAAAATCTGGCTTTTCAGCTGCCTGCTGGTATTTGGTGCTAAGCGGCGAGTGTATAAAGTCTCCAGTTTGTTGATGGAAGCAATGAAACTGAAATACCATATAAGCGCGCAGCTAGGTTATACTTTGTGGGTCAGTTACTGAGCGTTTGCCGTGCATCACATGTCAAAGTAATCACATGAGCTATTGCTATTACAGGAAAAATACACACATTACCTGCAAACACCACATTTTTGTCAAAAAGAAAAATTTGCCTCATAAAATGGTAATAATAGGATTTGAGTCGAAATACATCGCATTTGTGTTCCTTCTTCCTCTGCAGGCTTTTCAATGCGACCAGTGTGAAAAAGGATTATATTACAGACTACTGCTTGAGTACTGTTTGATACCCCTGCATAATACTCAAAACCCTCCCTGTTAAATATTTCAATCATAAATACCCAAACCACCACTGCTGTGTTCCCATTAATACCGCTCCATTTCATTACCATTTTCGCTATATCTAGGACACGCATAATCTCGGGTTTCTTTCAACTCTTCATCCAAATTTTTAGCGCGAGTACCTCACAGCTGTGCGATAGAAGCACAATGAGAACATGCACATCATCAAGACTGGGGTTAAGGCAGCGCGGGAGAGAAGCGAGAGCATAACGAGATGGTAAAGGGAAGAAGAAAAGTTGGACCGAGGAGAGGAGGAAGCGAGAGCCATGGCAACGGTAATAAGTGACAAAAGCATTTCAGAGCATATTAGCGTCTTCATTTGATGAGGAGGTGTTCTATTTGCATGCAAAGTACCCAGACCCCTGCAGCAGAGGGTCAGTATCTATCTATAACCAGCATCCAACTCGACACTCCCCGTCTGAGTGTTTCCTCTTCTCTTTCAAGTCTGTGTTCTTGAGTCCTTATCAGATCGGCATTAGTCTTCATTAGGGCTTTGCTTAAGACTGTAGATATCATTGATTGGCTGGTGATTTGTTATATAAGTCGGCCACAGAGGAAATCATTCTGGGTCGGCGTTGATGAGCTCCGGGGAGATACCTAATCACTACACCCACCACCCCGTCCCCACCTTTTTGACAGCTTGAAAATGACCTGCCTAAAAACCCAATCGAATCGGTCTGAGACGGCGTTTGAGTCGCACAGACCAACGACTCTGTGGAAACTCAGCTGTGCTGCTGAGTTGAGAGCACTCGGACTTACTGTAAGCTTGACCAGCTAATGTTTGCGTTTTTCCTCCACAGTTGTCATTTGCTATCTGTGTTAACTATTTGGCACCCAAGAAGGGCTTTTGGGATTGTTCCCACAATCCAGCTCAGTCCCTGTATTTATTTATGTGTCACAACATTGGAACAGTACCCCCGCGGTGCAAGAGCTGACAATTTTCCACTGACAGTGTAGTTTGGGTTTTTTTTGTAATCCAGGGAGTCCACACGATGTGCCAACTGCAATATGACTTCAGTGACATCTACTGCCATTTTAATTTTAAACACGGAGCGCTATAGCACCCTGGGGTTGAATGTTTCGGATTAGTGTCTCCTACAAATGGCAAAATGTATATGTGACTTGTAGTATGCTTGGTTCAATGATAATGGCATAGCACTGTACAGCTTGCATCATGCAGCGATGCTGCTGAATGGACTGGCTGTTGCCATTTGTCATAATTACGGAGATGCTTTGGCTCAGAACCATTTGCATGTGTACACACACACACACACACACACACACACACACACACACACACACACACACACACACACACACACTTACTTGGTTTAATACTGGTGTACCTACTTATTCTGCTGTCCAATGAAATTGTATAGCCCTGGGTGTCTAATTATACTAATCGAATGCATACCGCCTGGCATTTATTCATACATTATTAATAGCAGAAACAATAGAATCTCTGATTGGATATACTGGCTTCCTGACTTCTCATCTTCTCCCTGTTTCTTACTCTTTCCCACTTATCTCCCACTCCATCTCTCTCTCTTTCTCTCTACCCCATGACCTCCTTTCTTCTCCCTCTGACTCTTTTCCCCTTCGTCTCCCGTAATTTGCTTGTGGGTGTTGAGTAATTAGCATTCCTTTCACTTTTATTCTGATGTCAGTGCGGGGAATTTGAGAAATGTCCCATAAAGATTATATGTCCCGATAAGGTTATGTCTGAGACTCCATTAAAGAGATGAGCTGCACAATGGCTGCTTGTATCCTTTGGGAAAAAGAGGGCGTGTGTAGGAGAGAGACTGACGGTGACTACAGACCGAGGCTCGTGCAGCCTTTTCTCTTTCATTAACACAAACATTACAGTGAACTAACTGCTGGTTAGTTTTACCAAAACCTCCACAACCTCGTGTACTGTGCTGTCCACTGAAATGCTGATGATGTTTAGGTTACCACATAGGTACTCGCATGATTGTAGACCAACTTTTAGCAGCAGTAAGTTGCAGCGATGGTTTTCTGTGTGAATTTATCTCTCACATTATTGTGGAGGACATCTGGGAGATGCTTCTTCACAGCGTTGCTTCAGCTCGTTGAGGTTTGCAGCATTCGTTTATGCGCAGGTCCCTGAAGGTCCACCACCAGCGATTCTTTGTCAGCCGTTGTGTTTGAGGTTTGCTGCTGTGTGCTGGGATCTTTGTCCTGTTGATGACCCAGTTTAGTCCAAGCTTTAGCCTCGCATTTAACTCTAGAACTCCAGATATACAGAGGAGATCATTCACTTGAGTTTCATTTATAAAGATCAGACCATCCCTCCACCACCGTGCTCACAGTCAGTATGAGGTGTTTGGTTTTCTCCAAATGTGCTGCTGTGCATCATGAGTCGCATTTGTTTAGAAACAAGCCCCCAAGGCACTTTGTCCTTCTTTTGGCTTCCTGTACCACTTGGGCTCAGGAATAACAGTAAAGTTGACCCAGCTTGGACACAGTATAAATAATGTTTATAAAACCCAAAACACTTTGGTCCTTCAAATGAACAGGTACAAAAAAAAAAAAAGAAACCAAACAGGTCCACTCTGGTTTGTAGGTCCAAAGGACATCGTTCCAGAAGTCTTGCGTTTTGTACAACTCTAAGCCGTGCTGTCGTGCTTATTTTAGAGCAGGGGTAACAACTCCAGGCCTCAAGGGCTGGTGTCCTGCAGATTTTAGACGGCACGATCTGATATCCTCGTGTCGGTGTTGGTCCCACATCATCATAATAAATGTTGTTCCAGGTTCAACATTGCAAGTGACCAATCACATTGTTGTGATGTCATACTTTTGCGACTTCGGAAAAAAACGCCGTAAAAAAAAATCTACTTAACCGCCTCTGTCCGCTGATCCAGCAATTTGAATTCTTTGCATTTCAGGATACTGTTCTTTAATAAACGGTAAACATTATACATATTGTCCTTGCAAAATTGGAATTTCATAAATGAATGAAGCCCTTGGCTTGCAAAAGTATTATGTCACAACAATTTGATTGGCAGTGTTGGTCAAGTTACTTGAAAAAAGTAATCAGTAACTAATTACTGATTACTTCCCCCCAAAAGTAATCCCGTTACTTTACTGATTACTTATTTTCAAAGGTAATTAATTACTTAGTTACTTAGCTACTTTTTAAATACACGATTTACAACCTGAATAGGTGATAAAGCGATAGATCTTTCAGCCCAATTCTACTTTTTCTACATAATCCATCATACAAAATGTAATCAAATGGAAAAGTCTCTTCTTTTTTTTTTTTTAACTTGTTTTATTAGTTTTAATCTTTTAACTTTATGCCTGAAGCAAAAATGTAATTATATGCAAAATTCTCTGACTGGAAGAAATTTGTTTTATATTTAAACCTATTTTCTACACATTCCAGCAAATAAAATATATATATTTTTTGTGTTTACACTCAGTATTTCAAATAGATGCAAATAAAACACATCAGAAAATAAATAAAATCAAAGACTAGCGGCCCTTTTGCTCTATTTTCACCTGTAAGGCAGGAGTGGGGTATGCGGAGGTTTACCGTGGTGCAGGTGTGCTGCAGCGGTCAGTGGAAGAATCCGCGAGTTTCTCTGTGAGTTTCCCATTACGTGGTAGCGCACTCGGTGCTTGCTTGGAAGTTTAGGGGAGTTTTTTCGCTGTAAAAAGAAGTTTTCTTCCCACACACAATGGACACTAATGTTTTTGTCACTTTTAATGGAATCAAACTCAAAGTAAGGTCAGTACTTCCACGCTTTAAACGCTGCACGCTCATACTCTCTCCCGCACTCGATATATTATCCATTGTTGATCTGCACACAGCTGTTGTCACGAACATCGCACTTGCTTACGTCACTGTCATGAGACATTCTTGCAAAAAAAATCACGGTTTTAGTAACGCAGTAACGCAGCGTTCCTATGGGAAAGTAACGGTAATCTAATTACCGTTTTTGCAATAGTAATCCCTTACTTTACTCGTTACTTGAAAAAAGTAATCGGATTACAGTAACGCTTTACAAGTAACGCGTTACTGCCCATCTCTGGTGATTGGTCACTTGCAATGTTAAACCTGGAACAACATTTATTATGATGATGTGGCCACAACACCAACACGACGATATCAGATCATCCTTTTAGATCTCACCCGGTCAACGCACGTGAATCAAATAACTAGTTCATTACCAGGCCTCTGGAGAACTTCAAGACATGTTGAGGAGGTAATTTAGCCATTTAAATAAGCTGTGTTGGATCAAGGACACATCTAAAACCTGCAGGACACTGGGCCTTGAGGCCTGGAGTTCCCCCACCCCTGTGTTAGAGAGCAGAGTTTCTCTGGTAACCCTTCCAAATAAGCCACACTTGTTCAGTCTGTTTCTAATTGTACTGATGATGAATGTTAAGTTTAACAGGCTGACTGAGGCCTGTACAGTCTCAGATTGAGTTCTTATTTCTGAGTAGTGCACAGATGTCTCCTTCTAGGAAGACTGCGTTAACACATACAGACCAACAAACTGCAGACGCTGCTTTTATAGAGGTGCTCACACTTAATCAAGTGAATTTGATTAGCAGGGCTTTCTGTATCACATGACTGCAGGTTTTTGGAAATGTAGTATTTTTTTATTTGCTGGTGTTAGTGTATGCATCACATTTGTCATGATTGTGGTTTGAGGAGGTTTGTTTGGCACTGGCAGAGGGGAAGAGGTGATGCTCACGGTCACCTGAACTGAGGCGTGATGACTTTTTTAACAGGGAATGATGCACTCAAGTTACTCTAGTAAAAGTCAGCGATAAAAACATGGAGGTGGAAATGAGCATCACCGATGCCCTTTGATGGAAACAACAGCAGATATAACAACACTGTACAGTCAGCGTTACACCATGCGCGCCTGTGACCACAGGCAAATGTTAAAGCATTTTGCATAAAGAAATCCAGATTCAAATGTCAGGTGTTGTTAGATGTTGCAATTGTGCATCACTGTAAAAGAAAATGCTTTGTGTTTGCAGTGGTGGGGGTGGAGGGGACTGCCTCCCCGCGAGATTTTCAAAGCAAATGACGCCATGAGATAAGTGTGGAGCTGTGGGGCTTTGTAAATTGCCGTGTTTCTGTGGAATTCCTTTGAAAACACAATTTATTGCAAGGCAGGAAATTTACTATAATTACAGATGAGTCAGATCTTAAGACTATAACAACTTTATAAAGTTCTCTCTGGCAGCTCAGTCTCACAAACAGAGATGGGGGGGGTAGCCAGCTCGTCATACCTTTTGAGGTTTGCGGTTTAAGTCGATATCAATTCTGAGTGCTTTCCTCCTTCAAGGCTAAGTGCTGGAGCCATCGTTTTGCAGATGGATTGTGTAGGCTAACTTCATTTGGGTATCATTTGTATTTCCACATGAATTACGTTCTAGACCTACAAGTCTCGGTGTTGCCCGGTGAAAAATGATTTGCGTCACTGGAAAGCATTTCATTTAAGTAAACCACCACTTCTCTTTCTCTCTGTCTCTCATACTGGATAATACGTGACGCGTATCGAGCCTGTCTCTCTCCCTTTATGCCCACAGAGGGTTTTATCGATCGGTGTATGGGACATACGTTGTCCTCTGTCTTTGACAGGATGTCAACCTCTCTTTTTCCTCTGATGTCTCTTTCCCGTAGGATTTGGATGTGTCATTGTGATGTGATGTTTGATGTGGTGATGCCACAGTGAGAGGTGGCTGACTGGACACTTCTCCTGGAGTGGATGTATTTAGTATTTTAGTATTTATTTATTTATTGTCATTGTGACTTAATCCGTCACCCTGAGCAGATGTTTATCTCCCCTCCCGACAGGACGGAGACGCAGATGCTGTGTGAATACAAAGATGAACTCGAGAGAACTAGCCTGCTAGTGAATGTGTCTACCACACCTCACCCGAGTTCTCCCTTTTTCTATTTCCACAGACTCTGCAGTTGGGTTGCTATGGCAGCTGTGGCCCCTTCCTACTTCTTCCTGCTGTGTTGGCTGCTGCGAACGGCTAGCTCGGCTTTCCCGGAGGAACCAGGGCCCCTGAACTTCATCCCTACAGAAGGTTTGACCCCTCGCTTTCTCGCTCCTACTCCCTTTTCCTCCGTTGCATTTCTCTCACCCACGACATGATGTGAAGTGTTGGGTTACAGCCAAATGCGCATGGTGATGAATGAGGGGGGAGGCTACGGCGAAGGGTTAAGGTCACGATGGTGGCTGTGGAGATTTCACACAAAACGCGTTGAAGCGTGGGGTCACGCTCGGGAATGAGACTGAAGCCGTGGAAGGGGCTCTCGCATTCGTGACTTTCCCACACATGAGCTCAGACCCTTGAGAGATACGGCCCCTCGAACGCTCAGACTCTGTGGCTCCGTATCGGCTCTGCAGTCTCCGGCTTAGCCCTGATCTAGATTGACTGCAGTTCAATAATATTGACCGGTGGTTTTCCAGCTAAGTCCAGGCCCTTCTTTGTATATCAATAATGAACAGCTGAGCGTAGACGTGTCTGACTACTGGGTGCTGCCTATTGGCTAGGCTGCAGTAGACCCAACAGCTGTGGTTTACAGCAGGTATAAGTGGAAACAGAAGTCAGAGGCCCAATCACAGCGGGTCAGAGTGATGCAGAAACCGGAGCAAAGATAAGACATACAGGATAGGAATGAAGTAGAAGAAGAAAAATATAGAAATGAAAAGAAAAAAGCAGACTGTGCTGAGCACATGAAATAATATCAGATAGAAATATACCAGCTTTCCTTAGAAATCTGTGGTACAGCATGACTGGAAATGTTTTATTGCTTCCATCTTCGGTTCCCTTCCTCTTCCTCGATGTACAGCACTGATCATTTACCTTTCTGATATTTGTTTCTGTCTTTTTGAATTATCCGAATCAGCCGGCAGAACATGCATTGCCAAACTTGTCAACAAAAGGCTGCATGTAAATGAACAATCCATCAAAAGTGAATCTCAATCAGCCAACAAACAAAAACTTGTGAATATAATGACATATGAGGTGCAGATCAGACATCTTTCATTTTCAGATTATTTGTCTACGCTCCCCTCCGTGTCTCGGTACATTTAAAGTAGCGCGTCAGCTGTGCTTTCAAATGCAGATCTCAAATGCTTTCTCCACTTCACCTTGAATACCTGTTACTGAGGCTGAACTGTCAAAACAAACTAACACAAAACCACTTTTATGCTGAGTACTTTTGGCAAAGATGGATGTCCGTTTCAGAGAAGCCATTCTGTTTGATTTTCTGACAGTGGTGAGAAGATACCCCGTGTTTCTGGGCCGACCGCACAAAACGTGGCTGAGACAAGAGCCTCTGCACGTCCAGAGGATCCTGCAGGTCAATCGGACGCTCTACATCGGAGCGAGGTACGCGACCCACACACACATGCAGACACACGTGTAGATGTACCAATCGGGCCTGTACCTGCTGCTAGGTGAATAACTGGTTATGTCTTCATTGTGGCACCTGTTAGTGGGTGGATATATCAGGGAGCAGGTGAACGTTTTGTCCTCACAGTTGATGTTAGAAGCAGGAAGAATGAGCAAGTTTGAAAAAAGGCCAAACTGTGATGGCTATATGACTTGGAGCTTATAAACTGCAGGTCTTGCAGGGTCTTCTCGGTCCGTAGGGGTCAGTATCTTTTAAAAGTGGTTCAATGAAGGAACAGAGGTGAACGGTGCTCCTTGATCACTGTGGATAATGTGCTGAAAGCAAGAATCGTTCAGGAACGATTGAGGAGCACAACGTTGCTTTTGAGGTGTCGACTTGGCTTCTAAATTCCCCAGATCTCAGTCCGATCCATGGAGACTCCACCTCGCAACTTTTGCACACCTTGATGGTCATAATGTTATGCCCGATCAGTGTATATACTAATGTACATTATGTCACTTACCTGGGGTTTTAAAATCTCTTGGACTGCCTGTTATCACCAGAGATGGGCAGTAACGCGTTACTTGTAACGCGTTACTGTAATCCGATTACTTTTGTCAAGTAACGAGTAAAGTAAGGGATTACTATTGCAAAAACGGTAATTCGATTACTGTTACTTTCCCATAGGAACGCTGCGTTACTGCGTTACTAAAACCGTGATTTTTTTTTTGCGAGAATGTCTCATGACAGTGACGTAAGCAAGTGCGACGTTTGTGACAACAGCTGTGTGCAGATCAACAGTGGATAACATATCGAGTGCGGGAGAGAGTATGAGCGTGCAGCGTTCAAAGCGTGGAAGTACTGACCTTTGCAGGGCAGTGCTGGACACGTGACAGCGTGGTGAATGGAACAGATGGTTAGCTAAACAACCGGCACCTGAAATGTCTGCGAGCACCCAGAAGCCACAAGCGAATCGCTCCCCATGTGGATACTCCTTAGTGCTAACGTCAGGATTCATCTCAGAGGAAATGTGCAAGTACAGCTGAGGCTGAAGTACTCCCAGATGTTACATCAACACACGCAAAAAAGTCAATAGTTTTTGACCCGTGAAACATGGCACCACAAAGCCCAGGATGTGTAGTCTGTGGGACCTGCTTGGACCATTAGCCTTTCTTTAATAAACTTTGTCTCTTGAGAGACTTAAAGAGACTCTGTGGATCCTGAGCGATCAGCCAAAAGTATCAGGAGACTAGCTTTTAGTAGCCTCGAGTCCACTCGCACAGCATAGGAACATAAATACTGAAGAACTGGTGACATTTGGAGAATGACGGCAGAACATGACCAGTAAAACATTAGCTAAAGAGATGTGAGAACTGATGTTTTTAGAACACTTGTAAAATTTTCTATATCGATTATTTTATTTACTTCTTTCCAGAATATGACATTTTCTTCATTATAACCATTAATGCCAACCTCACACTGGTCAAAAAACACTTACATTACCATTCCCTATTAAATCGATTAGCTTGTTTATGTACTGGTTTCACACGAGCCAATTAAACAGTAAATACACTGACATTCACAGTATATTATACTTTCATTTTGTATATTTAGAGCACTCTAAGACACACACGCATTTGTACAGCACTTTATGTTATGTTTCCACACTTTTATCCATCACACACACTTGACCATGGACTGGAAGAGTGGATGACCTGCTCCACGTCCACAGCCACCGCCACCCCCGATGTGTAATTATTAAACAGCATATGTAATTTTCAGTCATCGGTTCCTCCTGAAATGTCTCGCCTTTCAAATGCAACACATAAAACAACACTGTCAAACACGCTGCACCTGATTCTGCGATACTGTTATAATGACAGCTTGGACACACACACGAAGTTAGTAAGGAGTAATTGAGATTAGCTTGCTCGCAGGGTAATAAGCGTCTCCCCTCAGGTTTTAGCATGTATTATTAATCTTCCAAAAGAAGTTTATTGACAAATAAATTAATAGTTACAAGGCAGACCTCTGAGTTAGTAGGAACCTGGCAGACTGGCACAGCTGCTTCGTGTTACTCTGACATCTGTTAGAAGAAAACATGTGTGACAGCAACACGATGCCACCACGGTAGCAGTTCTCCTTCTCAAACAGGAACTTTAGAACTGAGCACATGGAAACGTTATGTAGGCCTGAGCGGAATAGCCTTGCAGCCATGTTGAAAAGATAACCACGAGCCACGGCGTGCTGCGTGCCATCTGTAAACATTAAGACAGAAAGATTGAATGCATGTTATCGTTTTATTACTAGCGTGTTCCTTTAGCTGTCGCTCTCTTCTGTGGAGTAGCTGCATGTGAGGGCTGATATTTGACCTGACAAATATCAAGTTGAGTGATTTCTAGTTTGTTCTCCGTGTGATGATGGTCCCCATATGCCTGTCAGTCTGCTGAAGGCAGTGATCCTGAACAGATAGTAGCCCCGGTGGTCAGAAAGGCCGGAAGCCCAGTCTCCTCACCTGCGCCACTGCTGTGCAACATCTGGTTCTCCACCGACGCCATTCAGGAGCCGACCTGAAGCAACCGTGCTAAAAAAAAGAGCATGCACGTTAAGATTTACTGTCCATGTTGTCCAGAAAGTAACACAGTTTGAAACATCCCGAAAGAAGGAGACAGTTAGTTTCTACATATGGTGCTGATTATTTGCTGTAGTGGAAGGAAGATTGAAGCGGTTTCCAATAAGAGACGTCGCTGTCCTCCAGGAAATGACCCAGTCTCCTGCCTCCAGCAGGCCTAACTTCACTGCTGAGACTCGGTAGTAAATATATCAAACTATGTAGCTTGGTTCCAGCCATTCTGTCTGCACCGGGAGGATCTATAAGCACACATATGCACACGGTCGGGCAATAAAACTTCCCTCAGACAACTATAGCTACTGCAGTCTGAAGGTCTGCTTTATAACAAGCGGCCATGAAACACTTAAAAAATTAATTTGAATTTACAGCTGTAGAAATTGTTCCTGAACAGGAGGAGAAATCTGATCTGAATGTCAACCAACCGGATGATGAGAAAATACTAAGCTTACAGGCGGGGCAGCGGGGGAGGCAAGCAGAGAGAAAGTTTCGAGACTATATTTCTATCTTTTTGTAAGTGGCTAATAGTGTTTGTGGCTTCCTGGTGGTAAACGATCAGCCTGGAAAGAAATAGATCCATGTGCAAACGCATTTGTGAGCCAGAGACGGCCCAGCAGGGTGACTGAGTTTTAAAATGTACACTGTATGAATAAGTACCTGTGGTGGCAGGTATGACTGCCAAAAGCTTCGACAGAGTGCGTGGCCTGATAAGACGCCTCACTCATCCCCAAATCCTGTCGCCATTAGCATAGTTGCTCCTCTGACTGCAAGCACTGCTAAATCCCTGCCCCAGACGCCCGCTGAGAGCTGCTACCTCTCCGTGTCCTCTTCCCATCCCCGCTAAATGAAAGTAAACTCTGTATTTGACTGGTGCCAAGTGGAGTAAGAGTCTTGCTGCGTTAAGCCCCATTTCATTGCTGTTAAGACGAGCAGCTGTGGATCCTGTGGTCCTCAGCCCCGAGTCAGATCCAACAGGCAAATCCACACAAACATAAACCAATTGGAGAGTTTACCAATTGACAGCATGACTGAAGGAATGACTCAAACTCTTGAATAACTGTTCCACTTGTAAGATGTTTGTGCCGTCAGTCTGTGTGCGTGTAGGCGTGTATGTGTGTGTGCGCGCATGTTTTATCTGCACATTCTGCATTACCTGGAGTGGGAAGTGGTAACTTGCTGCCAGTCTGGATGTTTTTTACTGTGTTAGCCCGCTAATGTGACTCTTGAAGGTCAGTTGGCTTGTGGCAGTCAGACAGGGAGACACTCTACTGAGGCCGGAAGGGAAAGTTTAGTATGTAAAGCAAGCAAGCAATTTATTTATGTAGCACTTTCAGACCAATTCAGGCTGGAAACAAAGTGCTGTACACTTGACATGGCAAAAAAACCGGTACATTAAATTAAGTTTAAAATAAATAAATAAATAAAATTAAATAATAATAATTAAAATTAAATAAAAACAATAAAATAAGTGCATTAGATTAAATTATAGCAGGAAAATCACGATCAGACTGTGAAAAGCCAAGGAGTAAAAATGGGTTTTAAGTAGTGCTGTCAGCGTTAATCTCGTTAAAATGACGTTAACGGCATAACTGCTCGTTAACCCATTGATTGACGCCATGCAGCCCCACGCACGGGGCGATCCGGGATAACTCGCTAACAGAGATTTACCGCGTTAATGAGGTTATGGCTTTAACGTAATCTTAACGAGATTAACGCTGACAGCACTAGTTTTAAAAATGGACAATGAAGGGGCCTCACTAATGTGCAGAGGCAGGTTATTCCAGAGGTTAGGAGCAGCCATAGAGAAGGCCCTGTCCCCTCGGAGCTTCCTCTTGGACCCTGGTACCTCCAGGAGCAGCTCGTCAGCTGACCTGAGAACCCGGGGTAGGGCTGTGCGATATGACCAAAATCTCATATCCCGATATAAGAATTCTATCGTCCCGATAACGATATAAATCACAGAAATGTAACATTTTCTGTAAATTCTGTGAATCTCGGGCAGCTCGTCTTGCGGGAAGTGTTTCCAGCTGCGCGTCACGTAGCTGGAGTCGAGTGTTTTAACCGATGCATGAAACGATACATTTTTAGACATAAGTTGTAACGGCCGCCGTTTTCTTTGTGAGTATTTATTACACGGCGTGCTGCGGGGAAAAGCCTGTTCTAACATTTGAGTCTAAGGTTTATTTTTTGGCACCTGGCGGCTCTTTTTTAATTCTCATCCGTAAATAATCTGCTCTTTCACGTGATTCAGTTTATTTTGAAAAGTCTCAACAGGATCTTGAGCTTTATTGTGAAAGGTTTATGTGGAACATAAACAAGCGGACACGCGATGGTGTGACCGTCGTTGTTGCTAACCATAACGCATAAAAACAGGCGCTTGTCCGTCTGTAGTGTGGTTATATAAAATATAAGAGAAAGAGAGAACTTTAAGAAATGAATATAGCCACTACAGTGACCATCAAAAAGATGAAAAAATTATTGCCGTAAACAGTTTTATTTTGCGACACCATGAAACAAAGATAGCGTAAAATGAAATGATAGACGTTTTTATATTGTCATCCGGTATATATCGTTATATCGAACAGCCCTACCCGGGGGTGAGTAAGGATGGCAAGACCGTTAAGCATTTAAAAACAAACTTTGGAATTTTAACATGAGCTCTAAGACATACAAGCCAGGTTTGGAGTAATGCGCTCTCTTTTGCAAGTTCTGGTAAACAAGGCTGAGAGTGCAACTCTCAGGATCACCTCACCGCGTTACCAAAAACATGAAAAATGAATGAAAATAACAGGAACTGCTTTTCAGCTTCCAGCAGTGATCGTTTTGCTGTACGGTGGAACAGCGACGCCCGTCTCTCTCCATCACACTCAAAAGACTTAAGTACACTTCAAGCCACAGTTCTGTTCCTTTGGACTGTAGTGTTGCTTTTCCATTGAACGTTGTTTTGGACATATCTTTCTCTGCCTTATGCTGAATAAAATATATCTGTCGATGCCACTCACCCTAAGAGGCACCTCATCAGCAACCAGATATCAAATAAATGCCCAAACCTTGTTTTGAGCAGTTCTATTTGAGAACTGTTTCCTTTCTGCCAAACTGCATCTGCAGATTGTATCACTTTAGAGAAGAAGGCGCACAACTACCCATGACCCATGACCAGAGGCTCATGCTTAAGACTGAGGGTGTCGGTCATAGCAGAGCCATAATGTTATCTGCATGCTTATTTTGGCCGCTGAATATCCAAATGTCCTAAATTTAATGTCTGAAGAAGGCCTTTGATCAAACTGTTGCGCTCTCAGTAAAATGCTGATGGCGTGCAGGATGTGGTCTGCAGATACCTGATGTCCCCTCTCTCGCATACTTACACCGGACTCCTCTCAGTCATTAATGTCGGTGTCAGTTCCTCCATTTTTGTTCCTTCACTGCTGTAACTTCTGCTGCACGCTGGATTTTCACTCAGAAAAGCAGCACAATACTGCAGCTATGGCAAGAAAAAACATCGTTGTCCTTTATTTATCCAAGTAAAAGTCTCACTGAGATTCAAATCTCTTTTCTAAGAGAGACCTGGCCAAGAGGGCAATTTGAGAGGTCTCGACCTTCAGCCTGCTGGTGTTTGTAGAAAGTTCATGAGCTGGTTGAGTAAGAAAATAGTTTCGATTGAGCCTGTGTTGACTTTGAATTACCAGGTCAAAAGGTTTGGAGGCATTTCTAAAATAATAACTCCGGCACGTGGGTATCGTACACGTAGATGAGGCTACAAAGAGACACTTGTTGATTGTGCTCTCAGGACAACCTATGAGGTGATTTGAAGGCTTAACACACATCTTGCAATATAAACGTGAACTCTTTTCACACCCTTAACTCCAACCTTATGTCACAAGCAGCACACAGAAACTGGCTAACGCGCATGTAAACAAAGAAAAGCATTCAAGCTTTGCGTCATTCGAACAACCTGAAGTGCAGAAGGAAAGAGAAGCAGCAGTGTAAATAATTCCTCATGGTCTGCACTACGAGAGACAACAGTGCTGGCTGCCAGCCCCACCGACTCGGAGGCCTTTTGCTGTATTCATCATGCCGAGACGATGCTGAAGCAGCCTGGATGAGATTACGTCTCACTCTCTCGCCCTCTCCGCTGATTTGAGGATGCTTAAACTTTGACCTGTTAAGCAGGGGTACACCAAGCCATTGTTTGGTGATTTTGCACTTCTTCACCACTTAACAATTCTCCCGCTCTGATGTGCTGAAAGGGCTGTAATATTCCGACACAGCAACAGGAAGTGAAGATAAATTATTCAGAAGAGGGGTGACCTGCTGGCTCTTGGCCTACCTGGGCTCTTATCAAGCATGCATTCTCACAGCCGCCTCTCTCGTTAAAATTAGATGCAAACACACACAGATACACACTCTCCAGCTCACATGAGCAAGCACTTGTGCGCCTCGCCTTCTGTGAAAGAAATTAGGAGAGTTCGTGCAGCACAGATGGAAGGTAGAGCTGGGTCAGAGATGGATCGATACTGCGGGACTAACATGGCTGTGGCAGATTTACAGATTAGCCACTTCAGAAGAAACCCATGCTTCAGATCCGTCCTGGCCCTCATCAATATGCAAACGTCAGCTGTTAGCTTCTTAGCCTAACTCTGGTTTAGGAGGCATTTTTCAAGGTTACTGCAAACAGCAGACTAAGAGTGCAAAAAAAGAAGTGTTTGGGAAGTCATGAATACATGCATGGTGTTAGGGTTTTGGACCACGTGTGGACAGCGTGTTGGGGCGTGAAAGCATCAGTGTAACAACTTGATTAAATCATCCATTAATTCAATTTTAGGACTAGAAAAGACTGATAAGCCAAATTTGGGGCCATTTTTCTGTATATATTGGGACAAACGGAAGACACTGTAAAGCTCTTCCTTAATCTCTGTTGCTCTTATGAACTTTAAATGAATAAACAGCATTTCTGTGTGTGTTTGCGTCACATAGCTGCGTGTGCTGTGGCTAAATTATACACAAAGCAAACACAGGTTACAAATGCAGATGATGTACTCGAGCTAGCAAAAGAATCCACGTTAGGAAGGAGCCGATGTTGCCTTGCTGTTAGCTCTGGATGGAGCTGTGCTGTCTAACTCCCTCTCTGTGTCTCCCTCTCCAGGGATGACCTTTTTCGTGTGGAGCTGGACACCACTGCAGGAGATGAGATGTTTTACAACAAGGTAAGCACCTTCTTAGCAGACACGCATGGCAGTTACAGCCTTTTAGGTGCGCACGTCACTTGTCTCCAAGCTGGAAAATGTCATTTTCCACGAGAGAAATGCCAGGGTAAGCCGCAGCATTTATCCGTGTTTCATTTCATTTATAGAAAAGAACGTGGGAGTCAAACAAGAACGACATCCGGATCTGCAGGATGAAGGGCAAACATGAGGTGAGGCGGCGTCTGTCTGTCTTAATCATGCTGCAGAGTCTAAACATCCAACAGATTCAGACTAACTTTAGTCATGTTTGTGTCTTTATTTGCATCCAGTAATTCTCCTTTTAGCTCTGATTTTGTCTCCACTCCCTCCTGGGCAAAGTATCCGGCTCTTGAGCCGATAAATGCTCCGCCGTGTTTTCCAGCTCGACACTGAGCCTGCAGACCTGAGTACTGTGTGTTTGGGGAGGTTTATTCGCTAAAAGCTGCTCGCTGTGCCAGAGAACAGCATCGACCAGAAAAGTGACACTCGGCCGAAACAGTGGACAAGAAAATCAAAAGTACCCACTTAAAGACACAATAAATCTCAGTGGAGCAGCAGAATCAGGTGGCTCGGTCATTTTTAGAAGACTCTGTCACGTATAAATCATGTTGATATGATTTGATCACAGCAGCTGAAACGGCTCAATCGCTTTTCCAAACAACAGTAGCTCGTAATCCATAAAATCCGTAAAGGGATGATATTAAAAATGTATTTTATTGCTCTGTATGAACTATAAATGGTTGTAGCTGAAGGAGACTTTGGACATGCCTGGTTGGTGGATAGAAACTTGATTTTATTTTGCATTTTCTCTGTTTTTCACCACTTTTTTTCATATTCACTGAACTGTTTGTCGTTTCATTTCGTCATTTGCATTTGCGGTAAATTGGAGTGAGTGGTGTCTCTCTGCAGCTTGAGTTGTTTTGCAGCACATGTGAGCTGCACAGTGGCACAAAGTCAGTAAAAAGCTGTTTAAATCAATCAGCTTCCTTTGAAAAATCCTTCAGCAAGGCTTCAGTTACACTGTCTCTGCACACATGTGCACACATGGGCACACGCTTTGCTCTCCTAAATTATGCCACGTTTTACCTTTTTTGCCTGGAGCCTTGGTTTCTCTGTGCCAGTCATCTGATTGTCAGCCCTGCTGGCGCAGCCTTAAGAAGGAGGGCTGTGACCACATATTATTGTCCCTGCTCATCCAAGCCGTCACTCACAAGCAAACGTGCACATCGATTGGAAGAGCACGCAACGTTAAACTCATCCCACCATCGTGAGTTAGGCCTGCAATCTGTGCCCTCGGAAAATGCAGGTGGGCGTCAGGAAGCCGAGGCGGTGAGGAGGGATGGGGTAAAATGTCCCTGCAGCCGGCGGCAGCCCACGCCTGAATACCTCTTATATCTCCGGCACACACACTCAGTCCTTGCTGCTGCTGTCTGCCGAACACACAAACATCACGTATTCAGTGTCTGCGTGTGTGGGTGTATGCAGCTGTGATGGTTGTGGTTGACAGGGGAAACATGGGCTCTGTCCCCTCCAGGCACACAAAAAATGACTTATTTAACACAGTGAGAGAACACCTGACATTAAATCTGTGTGAGACATCGCCAGACAGAAGCACAACGGAGAATAGTGGGACAGAGACAAAAAGCTCGCCACAGAGAAAGGAGG